>NW_023276807.1:6907051-7217051 GCF_003668045.3 Cricetulus griseus
CCTGGATTCAATTCTCAACCGACACAGCAGACCACAGCTACCTGTAGCTCCAATCTCAGAACTCCAACACCCTCTTCTGGCCTCTGAGGGCATTGCATGCATGTGGTGCATACACACACACACACACACACACACACACGTTCAACTCCTTTTTCAGCCTCACCATTCACAACCACATCCGTTCTAAAGCTGACAGACTATTTAGAAAGATTTTATTTTTAATTATGCATAACTGAGTGTGTGCATTAGTAGTGCATGTGTCCTTAGGCACAAGCATAGACAGGAAAACAGTGTAGAATTCCTTATAGCTGCAGTTACATGCAGTTGTGGGCCTTATAATGTGAATGCTAGAAATTGAACACGGGTCCTCTGCAAGAGTCATCTATGCTCTTTACCACAGAGACATCTGGCCAGCAACCATCTCATTTCTGACTCTCAGATCATGCTATTTTTCCTATTTTTTTGCTTTACTTTACACTGTGTGGTTTTTCAATACAGAAGAACCTCAGAGGTGCTAGTGGCTACTCCTTCCGAACAGATGAATGCCTTGTCAATGAAGAGACATGAGCTTCTGTAAGGAAATGAACTGGTATGCCTTTTGCCTCCACCTAATGGCCAAAAGGTGACCCCAACGCATCTGTTAACACCACTATCATTAACAAATGCCAGAATTTACTAATGAATAATGATCAAAAGACAGGCAGACATGCCTTCTGCCTCATACTCAGAGTTAATTTTTTTTCCTTCACCGGTTTTTAATGTCTTACGGGGTAGAAATAGATCAGCAATTCAACTGAGAACATTCCATGATGTCACAATATTTAATTGTCTTCCCACTACATGCTAGAGATTTCTCAGGGCAGTGAATAGACCCCCATATGCTTACAAGAACCTAATGTGCTAGATCACGAGTTCCTTCAATGATTTATTTTTAATTCTCATATTTTCAAGGTTGAATGATTATCCCATAATACAACTAGATGACAGCAGAACAGGGATTCCATGATTCTGGAGTATTAAATCATCTCTCTCTCTCTCTCTCTCTCTCTCTCTCTCTCTCTCTCTCTCTCTCTCTGTGTGTGTGTGTGTGTGTGTTGTATACATGTGTGGGATATGCACATGTGTGTAAGAGAGTGTTTTATTTTTGTGTTCACCTTTACAAATGCATGTAGGCCAAAGGAGAACATCTGGTTTCTTGCTCTATCACTCTTCACCTTATTCCCTTGAGACAGGGTCTCTCAGTGAATCTGGAGCAAAACTGGTTGTTAACAAAGCAATGAACCTCCTGTCTCTGCCTCCTCCCCATAAAGCACAAATATACACTATCGATGCTGTGGCTATAGGCATGGCCACACCCAGATTTTGTCTTGTGTTTTGGGAATTGCAATTCACGTCTTCTTGCAGGTACAGCAAATGCTTTTATTACTGATTTGTCCCTCCAGTTGAAAATCAACCATTTTTAAAGTGTTTATTTAGTACAAAGAGGCTGTTCTTCCTAAACTCCATGTGAACTCAGTGGTGGTGGCACATGCCTTTAATCCCAGCACTCAGGAGACAGAGGGAGGAAGTTCTCTGTAAGTTTGCAGCCAGCCTGGTCTAAAGAGGGAGTTCCAGGACAGGCTCCAAAGTTGCACAGAGAAATCTTGTCTCAAAAACAAAAAACAAAAATAAAGAGCAAAAAACAAACAAACAAACAAAAAACGAAAAACCATAAACTCCATGCAATATATTATAGGCTAGAATGTATTAGAAATTTATTATCCACTTGTTGAGTTTACACTACTAAATGTAGGTCATTTAATCTTGGATAGTTTAGCATTTCTTTAGCAGCATATCTAAAGTCCTATTTTCTATACTTGAATCTCTTAACAGAATACTGTATCCTAAAGATTAACTTGATCTATAGCTAGTTAAATGTTGAAGGTGCATGGGTACAGGTGAGGCAAATACTAGAAGGGCTGAACTATGTTACTTTTTGTGTTTTCAGTACTCAAAATAGTCATACTTTTTCTTTGGTTCATATTTTTCCTAAGCAATGAGGCAATACCTGGACAGCTGATGAAAATCCAACCAACATCATATAGACTATGTTGGTCAGTGTCCCTTGGGAGTTAAAACATCACTGAAAGAAGTTCCCTTGACTTTTGTTTTGTCTCTAGTTCACTGATTTTAACTTCCATTAGTAGAACAAGAGTAACAGATTAGATTTTTTAAAAGATCTTTGCTATTGATACACATAATTTCTCAAAGATATTTTGTTCTTAAAGAATTAGTTTATACATGGATCCATCTGGGAATGGAAAA
Source organism: Cricetulus griseus (assembly GCF_003668045.3). Lineage (NCBI taxonomy): Eukaryota > Metazoa > Chordata > Mammalia > Rodentia > Cricetidae > Cricetulus > Cricetulus griseus. The sequence continues at coordinate 6,909,356 of NW_023276807.1, forward strand.
TAGACAAGATCTCCTGAGAAAACTGGGAGCATGGGGTAGGTGGAAGGGAAGGTAGAGGGGAGAAAAAAAGAAGGGAGGGGAACTGAGGAAAGGACACACAGAGAGAGAGAGAGAGAGAGAGAGAGAGAGAGAGAGAGAGAGAGAGAGAGAGAGCAAGGAAAGAGATATCTTGATTGAGGGAGTCATTATGGGGCTATATCGAGATACGTGTTACTCAGGAAACTGCCAGGAAGCCACAAGGATGACCCAAGCTAAGACCAGAAGCATTAGTGCAGAAGGTGCGTGACCTGGCCTTCCCCTGTAATCAGATTGATGACTACCTGAATTATCATCATAGTATCTTCAACCAGCAACTGATGGAGGCAGGTGCAGAGATCCACAGCTAAACACTTGGCTGAACTCCCAGAGTCCAGTGGAAGAGAGGGAGGAGCAACAATATGAGCAAAGGGGTCATGACTATTTTTGGGATATCCACACAAACAGCCAATTTAAAGTATCAGGAGCGCATTATCTCTGGACTGACAGTGGAGAAACCTGCATGGGACCAAACTAGGCCCTCTGAGTGTGGGTGACAGTTGTGTGGCTTTGGCAGTATGTGGGGACACTGGCATTGGGACCAGGACTTATACTTTGTGCCTGAACTGGCTTTTTGGAGCCCATTGTCTTTGGAGGGATACCTTACTCAGTCTTGATATAGTGGAGAGGGCCTTGGTCATGCCTCAAAGTGATATGCCAGACTTTGTTGATTCCACATGGGAAGATGTACCCTCTCTGAGGAGTGGATGGAGGTTTGGGTGGGAAGAAGGTGGGGAGAGAAGGAGGAGGGGAGGGAGTGGGAACTGGAATTAGTATGTAAAATGAGAAAAGATTGTTTTAAAATAAAAAGATAATATATCAATAAATATTGGATAAAAAGTATTAGTTCATACTTATATGACAGATATACACTTTTGTTTTTGCAATTTCCTTTTTCTTTTAGTGAAAATAAATTCTTATACAATACATTCTGATTATTGTTTCCCCACCTCCCTATGCCTCCCAGTTCCTCCTCACCTCCTTCCCATCCAGATCCCTACCCTTCCTGTCTCTCATTAGAACACAAACAGGAATATAAGGAATAGTAATAAAGTAAAATCCAACTTCTTCTTACTTTCTGTCCTAGAAAGTCTTTTAAAAAAATCCCTTGAAGCCAGCCTGTGATACAAATTTATAATCTCAAACTACTAAGGAATCTAAGGCAGACAGATGACCAGCTCCAGGACTGCAGTACAGGCTTAACACAAGGCCAGTCCCAGCACTTAGTGAGGGTCTGTCTCAAAATAAAGGGGAAAGAGGCTAAGTGAAGGCACAGCTCAGTGGCACAGTGCTGGCAGAGAGGTATGGGAGGGCCGCTATAGCTCTATGAAGAACATGGCAGTCACACAGCAGAATGAATCTCTTTTCAGACTCAGTATTTGCAAGGAGTGAAATTATTAATGAGTAGTGCATCTGAGGGCTTAAGGAATGACTTTTGAATTGATATATAAGCTAAGACTGCTATTTCATGACTTGTTCTGTGGTTTCTGGATGCAGGGGTAAACATTTTTCTCTGTGTTCATCTGTGATTTACCAAAAAACTCTTATATATCGATGGGACATTTTATTGAAAAAGAATGAATGGCTTTGTCCAACATTAAAATACACATTAGTAAAACAAAAAAATCTTTATTTTTTATCCTGCAGAATCATGTAATTTCTTAGATAGCAGAATTCATTTTTTTTTCTTTCTTGCAAGAAAGGACAGAATGACTATACTAACCTCTTCCCAGATTGGCAAAGCAGGTCTGTGTTGTAGGAGCCTGATATTATAGGGTGGTTACCAGTATGTGTGGTTTCTACACAGATTCAAATAGGACTGTGCTTCAGTTTCAATGCTGAGTGTCCCTTCAGCAATTCATCTGAAGATAGTTCCCAACATAGTATCATCAGAGGTGGAAGAGTCTTTAAGACTTAGGCCATAGGTCACCGAGGGTTTGTCTGGAAAAGGATCATGGGATGCCCCTCCTTCCTTCTCTTCCATACTTAATGCAAGTGTGCCTTGTAATGTTCTCCCACCATGATGAGCTGTGTGTCCCAATAGCAGCACCTGACAATCGTGCACAGAATTGTCTAAAATTGTTAGCTAACATGAGTGTGTTTCCCTCTTTCAACTGAATATCTCAGTTATCTGGGAAGCTGGTACACCCTCGAATTGCAACAACTGATCATGGTGTAGGTAGCATCAGGTACTACATGGCAGACAAAACAACCCTCCTGCCACCTTGCCATCTTATGAATGTCTTCTCCAGGACATAGCAAGTTGCCAAGTGTAGGAGAGGAACCTGAGAATGTGTCCTGGACTGTGAGCAAAGAAGTTCATGGGGTAATTTTATTTGTCTTGGGCCTCAGTGAGGAGTGGAAGACAGTTCTTAAATAATCACTTGACTATGTGGGACATGTTTATTTCTTACCATGTTAAGGAAAATTGTTAAAGTATATGAAACATAGGGTAGAATTATACAATGCTCCAGGGAAGGGTCCCATGTAGAAATAGATAACCTTGGTTGTACAGTATGTTTGCTGATAGACTTCTCAAGCCATTTAATATACCTATGAACAATCTTCTGGGAGATAGTCAGTCCCCCTGATTTACTGGACCACACTTTAGGAGAAAACCCTACATTATATTACATAATGACATTATGCAATTTTGAATTTTTTATAACTCGCTTCAGAATGATAGTTCATAAAGAAATTTGCCCAGATTTTTAATTTTATGAGCAGGTAAGGAGTGATACAACCAACACAAGAATGCCCTTATTAGTTATTTATCTATTTGGAAAGGCCCTGGATTTGAAAAGGAGTAATTTATGTTGGTTGCAGTCTCAAAAGTCAAGGCTTTCCAATATTATATAGATTCTGTATAGAATACTAATCATTATTCAGTTATATGCCTTACATTTTTATTGTCTTTGCCCCAATTCTGTTTTCAAGTGCTTTATGGACATTCAGAATCTCTCAGTGCAATAAATTATAATGTTGATACATCACTATCAGTGACCTGCCTATAAGTTTCCTGGGTTATATATATGGGCACACACACACACACACACACACACACACACACACACACACACACACACAGAACGATGATGCAGGTGGCAAATGTCAGCTGTCTAAAGACTAGGAAAGCCTAACCATGTGCACCTGTATTTTTAATGTGCAAAGAAGGAACTGTTCCGAGGAAAAGCAAATTTTCTACTTGATGATCTGCCCTACATTTATTTTCTCCTAAAAAAATGTTGGTTCTCACTGAATTATTTTTAATATATTTGCAATCTATGCGAGCTCTGCGTGTTTCTGGAGAAAAATGCAAATCCCATCTGAAATCACATTTGGTTATAATTTGAAAGTGTTTTTTTCTGACACAACTAGTAAACAAATAAACAAATCAGTTTGATCTGCTGGGCAGGCACTGTTGAGAGGGAAGGTGTATTTATGAACAAAAATGTCTTTTCAGTATGGAGAGTCTTCTCAGGGAAGGTGTGTGTGGAGAATATCTGTGTCCTGTGCATGGCTCCGAGCTACTTTCATGTAGCATGTTTCCCTGGCTGTGAGCTGAGAGAGGGTAGAGCGAATCTCAGTGGATCAATTAACAGAGGGACCTGTCCTTCAACAGCAGAAGATCTATTTCGGGATTTGCATATCACTGAAAAAATTACAAAGCTGAGATAAATACAAGCCCGATAATAACTCACTGCAGACTTGGCTCCGGTCCTAGATTTCCTTGGCTGTTTGTCCTAATAAAGTGTCTCCATGGCACTTAGGGCGGGAAGGTTATTAGTAGCTGTCAATCAAAGGAGGGAGTAGGCATCAGCAGGAGGAGTAGGAGAGGAGAGGTGACATTCATCCTCTCTTCTCACTGATATTGGGCATAAAAGTCATTCAGAGCAAGTGGTTAAAAAGGGACAGGTCCCTCTTCATCCCCACGGAAAAAAAGAAAAGCTGCCTTGGTTACCAACAATTTAATAATAAAACGAAATACATCAATCATCTTTTCTTCTACCTTATTGATGCTGGACGTCTATTAATTCTGAGGAAATGAAGGACGTCTGAAAGAGATCTTCTCGGAGGACACTGGACTTAATGTTATTGTTTTTTTCTCTTTTCTTTCATTAAATGCATATAAATCAGGAATGGAAATTAATGAAGAAAATTTTCAGCACTATGGGCGTGTGTGTGTGTGTGTGTGTGTGTGTGTGTGTGTGTGTGTGTGTGTGTGTGTGTTCCTGCAGATTTTTCTTATAGCACATCTACTAAATGCCTCAGAAAAAAAGAAATCAAGAACAAATCTGGAACACACTTTTTAGATTCATTTAAAGCAGATATGCTGATTTTTCTTTTCATTTCACCAAGTTTATGCTCAGATGTTACCTCTATAGCAATTAATTGATACTTTAAAGGTCTTTAAATTATTGTACCACTTTCTTAATTAAAGTACATCCAGTGCTTGAGCACATTTCTCTCTATATGCATATTTTCATAAGTAACAGAGTCCATAGAGTGCTAATTGATATCCTGGTCTCCAGACAATACTTTACTAAATGAAATGACAATTATAACCAATTAAAATTCACTTTACATACCACTGCACCTATTTGGTATGTATTATGCATGAAGACCGAGAGTACATTGCCTTCCTGCTTGGGCTTTCTGTGTGCCTCAGAAATTGATGGACAGCTCCGAGATCTTCTTTTTAGCGCATCAGCCCTCCTCAAACCAAGGGTCACCTGGGGGCTCATCAGAGATCCTATATTTTGGTGTAACTTTGATTAAATAACTAATAAGAGCTGATATTTGTTGAAGAGAAAGGCTTTTCTCATATGTGCCTAACAAACATCAGAAGGGTTTCTCTACAGAAGTATTCTTATGATGAACAGTCTAATATGTACAGGGGCTGTCTAATTGCTTAGCTTGTCCCCCTGCTTGGAGGTTCAAGTTATCCTATAAATAAGTAAGTAAGTAAGTAAATAAATAAATAAATAACTGCTAGATTTCACTGTAACCTGTTGCTCTCTGCTTGATTAACAGGAGATTTTCACACTGTGTATTTTGCCAAGGCCCAGTTAACCTTGAATCAGTATCAAAAGCTAAAAACATAATGATTGGCACACGTGTTACATTTGTCTGCTTATTAAACATCACCATCTCCTGTCTTTTCACATTTGGAAAAATTTCAAATCAGAAATAATCTGTAAAAAAAAAACAGAAAAAGAAAGAAAGAAATTGCAAAAGAAAGGATGGGAATATGAAAATACTTTGACAAAAATAATTCTATTTTAAAACTACAAGTGGGATTCTAATTTGGAGAAGTGTATGTAATTGGCTGGCCAGTTTTTCTAGGGCATGACCTTTTTCTGTGCCTCTTTCTCTTCCCATACTAGATATGCTGAGATACATATGCCAGTGCCAGCTACCATATTCTAATCCTTCCAGAAATTTCTTTTTAATTCACCTATTCACATGGATTTTGCATCAAATGAACTAATTTCTGAGCAACAAGTGTTGCATTCAATATTTAAGTATTTCTAATCTAGGTTCCCTGGGCTTGTATGACTCAGAGCCATAGACTGTTTACTTATCAATTATTTTGCCAAAGCCTGGAAGACAGGGTAGCCACAGCTTTCTTTTGAAAACATTTCACTTGATGTGGGAAATGTAACAGCATCTCCTAAGCCTTGTTTTTTTGTTTGTTTATTTAATGAAGGGTCTGCTGAGTCATTAAAAAAAACTTAAACCTGACGTTAATTTGTGAGATATTTACCTTTAAAATGTATGTGCATTCTTTTTCATGAGCCTTGAATTAAACATTATAGTAGGATCTAAGATTTAAAAACAATCATTCCAATTGATGGAAGTTTCAATCCGTGACATGAGCCTCATAAGTATTAATTAGGCTAGCCTCCTCAAGTATGTTATAAATAGAAAACAAATCATAACTTTTTCAGTTCAAGTTTTTACTTTAATTTATGATCAAATGATAATAAATAATTATAAATACATTCATAACTGGTCATATAACATCACAAATTAGATATTTTATCCCTTAATTTTCACGTTTTCAAAAGAGACTTTTCTCTCTCCCTCTGTCATGTAACTTACTTTCCTTATTACTCCCTCCGGAACAGTGTATTCTGTAAGCTGAACTGTGGGCTTCAACAAAGCTCATATTCCAAGCAAGCCTGCCTATAAATACATTTTAAAAAACATCTTATTTCAGTCATTTTAACTAAATTCCCCTTTAAAGTAATCTCAATGTTATTAATTGCTAAACTTTGCATTTTAGTGGCAGCATTCCATTTACAGAAAAAATAAATATTTTCCTTAAGATGAAAATGTTGTGACATGTTTATTAAATTTTAAATATTAGCAATTTGGATTTTTTTCCTTTTTGGTATACTGAATATCACTAAACATTTTCCAGGTGCCAAAATAACCTTTAAGTATTTTTTTTCAAATTATGAAGCTTAAATTGCATTAAGTTTATCTTTTTTTTTTCATTTTGTTTTGGCTTTTTTCTTTTTAGGAAAGTTGTTTTGCACAGTAAATGAAGTGCCAATGCAGACAAATGTAACCAACATTAAGCTGGCCAATAGAACTGAGCAAACTGCTAAGGTCATTAATATAATTTGTTTTGGCACTGTTACATCTCCTAGTGCTACTCTGGGTAGTTTGCCGGGCACATCAATTTGTTTTCAGCTATTGTGGAATGGGATATCTTGGCTTTCATCCAAAGCACCCTCTCGATTTGCATATCTTTGTTATCATTTCAGGTTCTCAGAACATACTGTGGACTATCACACCATCTGCACCAAGATCCTCACATCCAAACACAAATTAAAAATGAAACTGTAAAATTTGCAAGGAAACAATACAGACCTTTTATCTCATTCTCCCTCTGTTCATTTTCAAAAGAGAAACTTGCTTGTAGCCAAGCATAGCAAAAAAGGCTTTTATTAATTGGACTGGCATCAAGCATGCATACATAAAATTGTTTATTTTTTTCCTATAAAGGGGTTGCCTGACATAAAAGGGTCTTTGAAGATGACATTCAGATTTTGACATTTGCATGATATTGTATAAATATCAGAGGTAGGAGACTTTTCTGACAAACCAGATGGGTCAAAAAAAAAAAAAAAAAAAAGGAAAAAGAAAAGAAAGAAACACACTACCATAACATAGAGAGATACTATGTCTTTACCTTAACAATACTAACTTTTCCTCTAAGCTAGGAGTTACTATTCAGGAAAAAAAAATCATACGTGTCTCAAACCAGAGCTACCTTCTTCCAAAAGGAATGGAGGGAGGGAGAGAGGGAGAAAGAAAGAAAGAAAGTCAGAAAGGAAGGAAGGAAGGATGGATGGAAGGAAGGAAGAAGGAAGAAAAGAAGGAAGGAAGAGGCTGATCTTGGAAATCTTGAAGTATATTCTGTATTCCAATGAAGAGCACATAACGTAACTGAATCTTGACCTACGGGCTTTAGTAATGAGGCTTCACTGTTCAGCTCATTACTGCTGGATGGTCTTAGTTTGATTGTGGGCTGAGCTTTGGAGTGTTTTCTGGGGTGAAGGGCATTCTGAGCCCTTGTATTCCCCAACAACCGGATGAGCAGGAATCTCTGCTTTACTTCCCTTGGTGATTTCTGAATACAGATAGAGCCTGTTTATGATTTCCTCACAGTAATAATTGTGTCCCAGCTAACCCTACTAGGAGAATGTGTACATTTAATAAGAAAAAAAGAGAATGAGAGAAAGAAGAAGTAACCGAGGAAGAAAAATGCACCTGAATGGAAGTGCAAGGCAAAGGAAGGAGGAAAGGGCATAGGGAGGGTGCGGGGACAGGGGATTTGCTGATGGGGTGCTTCCATGTGGCTTTCAAACACTGGTGAAGGGAATCTCCTTCACCTGAGTGTATAATAGAGCAGCACCAATTTGATTAGAATCTTTGACCTTCAGTTGTCAACCAAGAATCACCAAGTCAGCAAGTTGTAAACAGATGTCATTGAATGCATTTGGCCTTAAGCGTAAACCTTTGCATTCTCCAGGTCCCTTTTACTTTGTGATGGTTTCCTATTGCCTCCACTATTGAAACCATCTTAGTGTGACTGAAGTCCTTCTGTAGAAATGTCTTCATCTGTCTTGGAGAGTTGACTATAATAAGGGTAATATTCTTCTGTTACCCAGAAGAGTCCACCAATAAACAGTGAACACAGCTCTTCTTCAGGTATGTTATGGTATCTCAGCTTGCATGTCAGCACTAGTTGCTATAGAGGAAAATCCTGGATAAAGTTAAGGATGCGCTCTCTCTCTCTCTCTCTCTCTCTCTCTCTCTCTCTCTCTCTCTCTCTCTCTTACACACACACACACACACACACACACACACACACACACACACACACACACACATGCTCCAGACCATTTGATCAATAGCCATTCTTTCAGTTGGTTTAAATCTCACTGGCTTACCTTTGTTTTCTAGGTCAATAGCTCACCCCGTCACTGTCATGATATAATTCTACCTGCTGCTCAAGTGTTTTCTTTCTGAGGTGCTTGCAACTCCTCTGATGCAGTCTAGTGGTCTGCATTTCACATTCACCACACCTGCAAATGCATGCTTCTTACTCTCCAGCCAGATCGTCTTAGCTCCCCTCATCCTCCATCTCTCCCCTGGCACATGGTTCTATTTATACTTGTTTGATTTTAAATGCAGTTAAGAGAAAATGGGTTCAGAGAATGAAACTATGAGTAAAGAGGAGTCTTCATGGCATTCTTTTGCATACATTAAGTCCAAGCTCTGACCACCTGGTAAGACATCCTTGCTGTATGGTGGATGTGCACCTACCAAATCACTCAGACCTCAGGAATCAGACAGTCAACTCAGCTGGAATGACTAGAGTGAAGTCCTACTGCCTGATAACAACTTTCTTTTCACAACTGTTCTTGATTGGCAGTGAGCATGAGTGTCCCAAAGAACAACTAGGAGATAAAAAGAAGCCAAGGATTCCCTCCAACCCCAGAGCTCCTAGGCAGTCCACATTCTTCTTTCTGCCTCTCATGTCTTCCTTGAGTATGTTGTTATGATCTCTAGGAGTTTAGCCATCTGCACTACTGCATTCTTTGTTGAATTAACCCTATGTCTACATTGTGTGCTCAATTGTTTCTCCTACCATGCTCATCTTATTGGTTTTACTAGATGTATGCCGGGTTGTCAGAATTGATGCTGTTTGTGCAATTAAATCAGTTCCCATTCTGTACATGTGTGCAATGCTGACTTTCAATGAAACATCTGTCTTCACTGCTTCTTTCATCTTCTTTCTCTGCTTTTGAACGTCAATGCTGTTCTTACTCTTGCTATCAATATATGTTTTCATGTAATAATCCTCAATGGAAGCACCTGATAATGTTCTTTATACCAGTAATGTGATTGTCCACATTCCTGTACAACCATCTTTATCGAACTCCTTCCATTGTGTCAGGATTACTCTCATTTATTCCTGCTCTCTCTTTCTTTTCATATAAGAAATCTTTCTTTCTACTAATGACTGCTATAGAAAATAGAAGTTAAATTTTATTTCTGAATCACACAGTGTAGTAAATTTATCCAACTCTCTTATAAACCCTCTAAGTTTTACAAATTGTGTTTTCCATAGGTTTTAAGATCTTTGGCCTTCAGCACATGCCTCAGAGACCTTGATTCCAGGAAAGGCTATAACCCCAATTGATTGGAACTCTTTCTAGGTGGGAAAACTACAACCAAATAACTGGTGTTACTTGAATTTTCAAAACACCAAGACAGATGTATGTTGTTAGCAAGAAAGATTAATAATAGGTACCTACCCTTTCTTTTCTAGGACTATCTACCAAGAAACTAACTAAATAAATAAAATATACTCACAATTAGACAATTTTAAAATCAAGTGTGTCCACAGAACTCCTAGACCTCAGAAACTGGTACTTGGATGAATCCAGAGCAGTGAGTCACGTATAAATGGAATGGGTATCAGCTAGAAATAATATTATAAAGGTAAGGTAAGGATGAGCAGAAGGAAGGGAAAGATGAAGAAATTACTGAGAAACTGTTGACATATTAAGGAGCTAGTGATTCAGACCAAAGGCTGGTCATTTGAAAATCAATGAAACAATAGATTGCTACCTTATTCAACACAGAGAAGGACTGATTGAAGATGATTTGTATAAAAATTATCAAGGAAGAAGTCATATTTTCAGCACATGAAAATTTCAAAAATTAGGAGATACTATTTCATACAAATTCATCTTTAAAATATATTCAGTTTATTTGAAAACCTAAATAAATTAAAACTTTTCAAAATGACATAATATTACAAGTCAAAAGAATAACATAACCACTATGCACACAAGAAAGGAAAACCTGAAAAGCAGCAGACATGCAAACCCAGACTCCTTCATGTGGAAGTTTTACCAAACACATGGAGACAAGAAGTTGTGACACCATTACCCAAAGCATATCCATAGAAAGGAAAAAAAATAAAAATGTGTGATTTAAATGATGAAGTGATTCTAAGAAAGACTCAGGGTGGCACACAATTTGATAAAGCCTGCACAGCAGGAGCCCTGAAAGCAACCTCATTTAGGAACCATCACAACACCTTTTACATGCCCTTTGCAAAATGCAAAGTCAGATGATAAGATTTGGTAAATAAAGGAATGACTGATATCCCTAATCTATTAAAAAGCTTTTAAAATTAATAAGGAGGTAAAGACATGAAGAGGTGATTCAAAGAAAAATTAATACAAAGTGTCCTTGAACACAGGATGCATACTTAACTTGGCCGCCAATGACAAAAAAATAAAAATAAAAAAAAAAACATGGCCACACTGATATGGACAAGGTGGATGATTCACTTGGCTAATGATGCTAATGATGCTCTTGTGTCTGTTATATTACTGGAGAAGATGTGAAATGTATGGCCCAGATGAACTTGACACCTAACAGCATCACACAGACACTTGCTGTTGGATTGAGCAGTCCTACTTTCAGAAGTCAACCCCCAGGGTGCATCTCCAGAAATAAAATGGAATGAACATAATACAAAAATATGCAATCAAATACTCATCAATAGAGGATGGCTGAGAATATTAGAATGTAGTTTTAACACAGAGAAAAGCAATTTTCATGTACAGATATGGAGCTATTTGTTGGGCATATTTTAATTTAAAATGCAGGAAAATTTAAAGTGTATATACTGTGCCATCTGTCACTTTTTTGTGCAAAGAGGAAGGAATATATTCACATATACATATACAAATAAGTTTGACATAAAAATTATTACATATTTATAAAATAAATAAATTACATACCTCATCTCTACCAGGAATGAGTTAGTCGGACATCACATGAGTTAAGTAGCACAGCAATAATCACAATTCTTCTCCTTGACCATATACATTAGAAATTAAGATCAACAGCCCCTCAGTTCCATATTATGGTCCCCTTGCCATCATGGAGTACACCTAGGTCAGTCTGTCACCACAGACATTTTTTCAGGGCTGTTGGTCCCATTTCTCCAACAAATCCATGGTGGAGGAGTCATAATGACAAATGGGATCATGTTCTAATAAAAGATACTTAAGTGTAACTGAAAATAACTAACAATCTCAATGACCACACCAAAGGTATCAAGCATCAGGAACTGAGAACAGTTCTTCAGTGCTTGCCCCTTGTGGCAACAGCCTGTTTGACAATGATCTATGTTGATATTGAACGTCTCCCTGGGAGTGGCTGAAATGATTGCATAGCAGATATTTCTTACAGCATACACCAAGGAAGCTGGGGTAAAAGTGGAGAAAGAGAACTGGTAGAAAGGTGCCACAAATAAAAAGCAGCTCACACCATTATAGTCATTCATATCTTCCAGATGCCATTATGTGTATAGATTCACATAAAGACAAAAGAAAACTGGACAGGAAGACTAGAACAAGAAGCCAGTGTGAAAACTAGACTGATCTTGCACAAAGCAAACCAACCACCCAAGCATAACACATGAGCATAGGTTTTTCTCCCTGACGGCTGTCTTTGGACTGGACAAAATTGACTGCCACTAATTGCAGCCTGCACTTCCACAGAAAGGGACGTTAGCAGAAATACACAGTTCTTCACTAATCTGAATTAAGAAGCAGCACAGTGACTTTCCTGGCATCTAATCTCCAAGGTAAGACACACAGTCAAGCCCAACCAGGGTCAGCAGATCAGAGAAGGACCCAAGGAGTCCTGCAGTGCTTGGCTAGTGGTGTGGAACTGGAAGAGGAAGAGAAGATAAGTAAGCAATAGTGGATCATAGAGATCAAAATCAAATACTGGCCATACCTTTCAGTTGACTTGAGGAAGGAAGGCATATAGACAGTTGGATGTAGGGTTCTGGAGTGCAGAGTAGTGCTTGAAGTGTGATACAAATTTTGATATTGATTTACCATTGCTTTCACTGAGTTACCATGTTATTTTAGTGTTCAACATCGAGAAAGCATATTGACAAGATGAATCATGGATATTTTCCAAATCCTGAGTAGAAATGTGTAAAGACGTTTATATAAAATAGCAGAATTCAGATAAAATAGAGATAGATCTGTGGGTAATTTTTTCAAACCTAATTGATTCCATGGGATGGTTTCAATGCTACTTTTTATTTTTCTTTGCTGAACCAGCAAAGTGGCAAACAGCAAAATAGCCAAGAATCTCAGGCTCAGAAAGACCAGAGGTTCATCTGGTCTCAATTCTTGCTTGCTCCAAAAATTCCTTTGACAATGTCTGTGCAGATGGCCTCCCAGACACTGCATGTCCACATTTGACAGAAAGACCCAGTGTTTTCAAATACCCATTGAGCACTGGGAATGCTTCCAGCACTATGAAACTCTTGCTGGTGTCTTGGGAATAGTGATGCATGTGGAACTTTTTATCTCTGTCTACTGTGAGAACAACTGTTCTTTGAAAGACATATGACTCTCACGAACATCCTGCAAGTCCTTCAATACAGGTCATGGTTTCAGACCTAATATTCTGACATGAGGCTTATTTAGGGTTAATGTTTCTGCATAGGCTTAGCTATACATGAAAATCATCTGGGGAACATGACAGCAGGGAATCTCATGTATGAGATTGGTTTGTTCTAGATTTCATAATTCTTTAAAAGAATCATGTGACTTAAATTACATTGAAACTTTAGAAACTTTAGTCTAGGGATTTGAAGCATTTTGAAGCACCCCCTCTTTTCTGACTTGATGGTCTCTTCCTAATCATCATGTGTTGAGAATTTAATTCCCAGATTCACATATTCAGACGATGGTGTCTCGATGGCACCCATGGCTTTCTAAGGAGACAGAGACCAAGCCTCCTCATGTGAGGCTTTCTACTTATGTTATGATGTAGCCAGAGATCCTCACCAGATACATCTATTTGCTAGCTTCTAGAACCTTCAGCTAAACAACCCTTTGTTCATTATGTGTTTCCTTTTCTTTCATGCTTATTTTATTATTTATTTATTTATTTGCCTATTCTACAGTGTTCTGTCTGCATGTATCCCTGCAGGCCAGAACACGGTAACAGATCTCATTACAGATGGTTATGAGCCACCATGTAGTTGCTGGGAATTGAACTCAGGAACTCTGAAAGGCCAGGTATTGTTCTTAACCACTGAGCCATCTCTCCAGCCCCATGTGTCAATAATGGAAAACAGACTAAGCCAGGGTTGGTTGTTCTACTACAGTAGTGAACAAAGATGGAGAATCTCTGGCTTAAGGGTACTGAAGTGGCCAGTAGTTACTATGTCAACATATGGATCATGTTTGAATACGATCAAATGCCTATAATACATAAAATTCAATTATTTTTTAAATTATCCAGTATGTGGTATTCAATCACAGCCATCAGAAACTAACTTAAGACAACCTATATTTTCAAATTCTAATTTGTTACTAACTTAAAGTTGTTCAGAATGGTGAGTCCTCAAGTCATAGAGAAAACAGTTTGCTTAAATGATATAAGTGATGACCTATGGAAATGTGGAGAAACAAATGTGAAATAATAACACTGGTACTCATAAATTTCATATTTGGTATCTTCCTGAGTAATCAAATAGCTGTGCTGATATAACTACATGGAAACTCAGGTTTTGGAAAAGAAGCATCCATCAGAATCAATCCTGAGTTTGTTAGTTCTTAGAGACCCGTGTAGGATAAACTATGGCCAGCCTACCCAAGCCACAGTCTCCCTGGGCCCCCTTCCTCCCTGAGCCAAATGTCCAAGCCTGCCTCAATGCCTAGAGACTGCTGATGGAGAGACCCCTGATCCAGAGACACCAATGAGGAAAGGACATCCTGCAGAGTCAACCACCTGAGCCAATAGGACCTTGGGAAGAGGTATAAAGGCAGGTCTAACTTACTTAATAAACAAGTCTGCAGCATGCCCTGCTACTCACTGACTCCCAGTGCCTTACTCATTGGTGCGGCATCTTCTCACCCCCTCCCGCATAGGTGTCCAAGTAGGGTAACCCACAACAGACCACAACTTTAGAATCTGTGGTTCTGGAGGCTAAGGGTTGAGCACAGCTGAGTTTGAGTTTGAGTTTGTCCTGTATAAGCTGTTCATCTAGAGTTTACTTTCTGAGGACACTGATTGACTCATTTTGGACCTTCATAACAGCTGCTTATGGATTATTCTCCTTTGTGCAATCTGATTTCTCTACAGTGGCATTCCAGAAAGTTCTACTGCCAAAAGAAGTTACAGATACACTGGATCACTATGGCTGGCCTTCTGGACCACTCTATTACAGTCTTCCTTCATGTAATGTTTTTTATTTCACATTGTGACTGAAGTTTATATGAAGCATCAGTTGCTCTGTTCAGTACATCTCACAAAGAAGAGTCAGTATTACAATTTAAATGCCATTGGTCTTCCAACAGCATTTGTATGTAACGTTAAAGGTGGGGCTTAATGGAATGCAATAAGGACATTTGGACATTGCCTTCAGGAAACATTTATGTAGTTCTCACATGATCTGTCAGTCTTCTTAAAAATCAGTCACTATAAGACATAAAATAGGACACCTGATGCCAGGGGTCTGCTCAGGTGATCCGAACTCAGCAGGAGCCAACAAACCCAGAGACTGTCAAGGCCTCAGTAACAGTCCTGCCTCCATCCACTAGAAGAGGACAGACATCAGAGTATTGGAACTGTTTGCATCTACCAGAGGGGAACTTTGGTCCCATACCCAACAGGAGAGGAAGAGACTCCTGCTACACCCACCAGAAGAAAGGATGGGAGGAAGACAATATAAAAGCACATTCAACAACAGAAAAACCAATATGACACCATGGGAGACTAGGGACCATACACCAGCAAGACCCGAACATCACAATGCAGATGAAGCAGAAGAAAATGACCTTAAAATATTTTCATGAAAATGATAGAGGGCCTCAAAGAGGATATAAGAAAATCCCTTAAAGAAATGGAAGAAAAAACAAACCAAAAATTACAAGATATCAACAAATCTTTCAAGAAAACAGTACAAGACCTAAAAACTGAAGTAGAGACAAAAAAGAAAGCACAATCTGAGGGAATGCTGGAAATAGAAAAGCTGGGTAAACAATCAGGAACCACAGATGCAAGCATAACCAACAGAATACAAGAGATGGAAGAGAGAATCTCAGGAGTTGATGATACACTAGGAGAAATAGACTCATCAACCAAAGAAAATCTTAAGTCCAACAAATTACTAACACAACATATCCAGGAAATATGGGATACCATGAAAAGACCACACCAAAGAATAATAGGTATAAAAGAAGGTGAAGAAATCCAACTCAAAGACACAGAAAACATATTCAACAAAATCATAGAAGAAAGCTTTCCCAACCTAAAGAAAGACATGTCAATGAAAGTACAAGAAACCTACAGAACACCAATTAGGCAGGACCAAAAAAAAAAAAAAAAAAAAGGTCTCCTTGCCACATAATAATCAAAACCTCAAATATACAGAATAAAGAGAAAATATTAAGAGCAGCAAAGAAAAAAGGTCAAGTAACAAATAAAGGCAAACCTATCAGAATTACACTTGACCAATGGAGTAGAGTTAAAAACCCGATATTAACCCACACACCTACGAACACCTGGTTTTGACAAAGAAGATAAATTTATACAATGGAATAAAGAAAGCATCATCAACAAATGGTGCTGGCATAACTGGTTGCTGGAATGTAGAAGACTGCAGATAGATCCATGTCTATGGCCATGTGCAAAACTTAAGGCCAAATGGATCAAAGACCTCAACATAAATCTAGCCACACTGAACCTATTAGAAGACAAAGTGGGAATACCCTTGAATTAATTGATACAGGAGACTGCTTCCTGACCATTACACCAGTAGGACAGACACTGAGATCAATAATTGATAAATGGTACCTCCTGAAACTGAGAAGCTTCTGTAAGGCAAAGGACACAGACAGCAAGACAAAACGGTAGCCCACAGACTGGGAAAAGATATTCACCAACCCCACATCTGACAGAGGGCTGATCTCCAAAATATACAAAGAACACAAGAAGCTACTCTCCAAAACACCAAACAATCCAATTAAAAAGTGGGGTACAGAACTAAATAGACAATTCTCTAAAATGGCTGAAAGACACATAAGAAAGTGTTCAACATCCTTAGCCATCAGGGAAATGCAAATCAAATCAACTCTGAGACACCATCTTACACTTGTCAAAATGGCTAAAAACCAAAACACCAATGACAGTTTATGCTGAAGAAGATGTGGAGAAAGGGGAACACTTCTGCTGGTGGGAGTACCAACTTGTACAGCCATTTTGGAAATCAGTATGGCGACTCCTCAGGAAAATGGGAATCAGTCTACAACAAAATCCGGCAAATCCACTCTTAGGCATATACCCAAAAGAAGCACATTCATACAAAAAGGACATCTGTTCAACCATGTTTATAACAGCATTATTTGTAATAGCCAGAACCCTGAAGCAACCTAGATGCCCCTCAACTGGAGAATGGATAGAGAAAATTTTGGTACATTTACACAATGGGGTACTACTCAGCAGAAAAAAAAAAATGAAATCTTGAAATTTGCAGGAAAATTGATCGAACTAGAAGAAACCATTCTGAGCAAGGAAACCCAATCACAAAAAGACAAACATGGTATGTACTCACTCATATGTGGATTTTAGACATAGAGTAAAGGATTACCAGCCTAATCCATACTGCCAGAGAAGCTAGTAAACAAGGAGGACCCTAAGAGAGACATGCATGGTCCCTTGGAGAAGGGGAAAGGGACAAGATCTCCTGAGCAAATTGGGATCACAGGAGGATGTGGGAAGGAGCTGGAGAATGAGAAGGAGATGAGGGGTGAGCAGGACATGAAGGAGCAGAAAGGTTGAGTCGGGGGAAGAATAGAAGAAAACAAGAAAGGAGATACCATAATAGAGGGAGACATTTCGGTTTACAGAGAAATCAGGCACTAGGAAAATGTCTGTACATCTACAATGATGACACCAGCTAACAATCTAAGCAACAGAGGAGACCTGCCTTAAATGTTCTCCCCTGATAATGAGATTGATATCTGACTTATATACCATCCTATAGCCTTCATCCAGCAGCTAGTGGAAGTAGAAGCAGACACCCACAACTAATCACTGAACTGAACTGGAATCCACTTGCAGAGAAGTAAGAGTTATGAGCAAAAAGGCCAAGAACACGCGCTAGCGAACCCCACAGAAACAGCATGGGACTGATCCAGCCCCATGAACGTGGGTTTCAGTGAGGAGATGTTGGAAATCTACGGGACCTCCTGTAGTAGTTCAGTAATTATCCCTAGCATAGGTGTGGACTCTGGGAGCCCATTCCACATAAAGGGATACTCCCTGAGGCAAGACACATGGGGCCCTATCCCAAAGCATATGATAGACTCTGATGATCCCCTATAGAAGGCCTCACCCTTCCTGGGGAGCAGAAAGGATAGATGATAGCTAGGGTTTTAGTTGGGGGGGGGTAGAGGAGAAGTGGAGGGAGAGGGAACTGGGATTATCATGTAAAACAACAATCTTGTTTCTAATTCAAAAAAAAATGGGAAAAAAGATTTAAAAAAGACATAAAATACCCCCTCCATGGTCTGTGGATATTCTAGCTTGCCAAGTTATTTTCCCTTTTGTGCATGTTTCTACCATGATGACTTTGGTCATGTGATGACAAGCAAAGAGATCATTCCAGAGCCAGCAATATATTATTGGTAAAATCAACCTCAAAACTGTAAGCTAAGTAAACCTCTTTTCATAACAAAGAATCCAACTTCCATGATTTTGTTACAGTAACAATAAATTGACTGATACATTAAATAGGCTTGATTTGACCCATATTCATTCAACCACACAAAGGTAAAGCCCTTGGATAAAGAACAGCAATTTTAGAACTTGCCAGAACATTTTAAGCATGCAGGCTGCATCCAGGACTTCAGAAACTCAGTGGTAAGGTTCAGCAGTCTCTCTCTCTCTTTCTCTCTCTCTCTCTCTCTCTCTCTCTCTCTCTCTCTTCTCTCCGTGTGTGTGTGTGTGTGTGTGTGTGTGTGTGTGTGTGTGTGTGTGTGTGTGTGTGTGTTTTTAAGGGGAGGGTGCAAATGTGGTTGTTAAGCAATGAATTCAACAATACAGCTACACAAGAATCATGCTTAATGTTCAGTAAACCTTGTTTTCCTTCATCTTATTTCACAGGCCACATCAGAGTGATGATAAGAATTACAGAAACAAAATCATATAACCACTCTCCATGGATTTACACTTCTAACTTCAGTTTGTACAGACAGGCCTTAATTGCCTAAATGTGTTATTTAAAAATATATAAAATAGGTCTATCTTTGAGACCATAACACCCTTATTAGCAAATTTCCATATAGTGCATGGTTGAAACCTTATATAAACATCCTGCTTTGGTTCATAATTCTGAAATCCACAGGGTCACATTGGCGATGAAATACTCCACAACATCCATGGCCACGAACATCTGGTGTGCAATTTCACATAAACACATTTGACTTTGATGAAACTGAAACTGAAATTTAAACAAAATGGTGTTAGGGTTGAATCCCAAAAGGGAAAGAAAGGAACTTGGGTTTCTGTTTATCCTTTTTTGAAACCCAGGTGCACATTAAAGTTAATGCCAGGACACACATTTGTGTCATTTGGCTTTAGAGCATACTTTCCTATCTAAAGGTATCAAACTGGCTACATCAAAATAACCACAGGTCTCAAGCAGAGATGGTTAAACCCAAACTTCCCTCTGAATAAAAGGAAAGGAAGTGTCCTGGTCAGCTAGTCACATGCCTCACTCTAGCAGAACCTTCAACTTGATGTCAATGGAAACACAAAAGGGTGGCATTGTCTTCTCCTTCAGATGGAATTACTTAGTCAATCAACTGGGGAACCTCATTCAGAGAGATATCTATCTCAGATGCTGTAGGAAGACCAGATGCCACCAATGTCTTTTCATCTTTTTTCTTATAAAATAGCTCTTTTTTAATTAAAAAATATGGTGTATATGTCTCTTTGGGATGCTTTAGTATATTATTCAAGGATGAAATAATGTGTGGAGGTTCTTTGAGATGCACTTTTTCTTCTAAAAGGATGTATCCTCAATTATAAATTGTTCAGAAGTGAGTGAATCATACATCTGAGAATGACTTTTCAGGATATATGTCTTAAGTGGTTTTAAACTTAGAGCAGGAGCTAGAGTAGAGCCTTGGTGCTTAAGGGTATGCACTGCTTTCGCAGAGGACTGGAGTTCATTTCCCGGCACCCTTATCTAGAGATTCAGAACTGCAGGTAACTCCAGCTCTTAGTAGATACATTGCCTCTGAATTCTGAGGGAATCTATAGGCATGTACCCCTGACTCAGATACCCCCACACAAACACATTTGCACACATACAAATGCAAAACAAGTTATAAAACCACAAACTAGTACACTTAGCAAATGAGAAGGAAGGCAACTAAACAGTGAATCAATCATCAGAATAATGCCTCCTCTGTTGGCATGGTGCCAAGCATAATACCCAGGACCAATCTCATGCAAAGCCAGCACCTCACTAACCTTCATGTCTAGCCCTTGGGTTTTGGAGATTCACTGTGTAGCTAAGGCTACTTTGGGATCCCTGGATCCTTGTTTGTTCACCTCCTGTGGATTAAAGTTTGAGGACCATGCTACCCTGCCCACCTGGAATCATAACTTTAATTAATATTCCAACTCACCGTTTTTGAACTTTGAAAATCCCACAGGGTAATCATTTTTCAATCTAATTTTAAACCTGATATTCTACAGGGTCATGATATAATTCTCTCTGAAATTCATTTCCAATGTCTTTACTTCAAGGCCCGCTGCTCACCATAGCACCATCAAGGTTGAGGTGTCTGTTTACCACAAGCCTGAATGCCCTAAATGAAACCCAATTCCTTTTCCCCAACCTTCCTGGTCACAGATCTGATTTACATTCTAGTTCTTTAGTGTGAATTTTAAGTAGTCATCTAAAGAGTATTCCTGACACAATTCTTTGATTTACTTTCCATAAATGCTTTATAGATGGTCACATTTTAAAAATAAATTCTACTTGAAAATCACCCATTAAATCTGCACCTCATATTCATTCTCTATTATCTTCCATGAATCTTTTGTGATACGTTCTCATTCTCTGTCATCTACTTCTTTTCTTTCCAACTCATTCTACTTTGGAACAGTCTCTTCCTTAAAATAAAATGTTTGCTGATTGCTTTGTTCCTCCAATCTTCCATTGGAGTTGAGATGGTTTACAGAATAAAATATAGTCATGCTGTATATGCAGGGCTTCAAAACATGACATAGTCTGTCTCAATATTGAGAGTATCACTGGTTTTTGCTGATGAATATAAAATATCCTTTCTTACCATGACCCTCTGTGGTTAAAAATACGTTATCACTTTGAGTCAATTGTCACACTTCTTCGTTACCTATTCCTCTTTTCTTTATTTTTCTCCACTCAGGTACAATTGTGATCTCATCTAAGAAGCAGTTCTTGCTGACCCAGAATAGGTTAGAGCTCGTTGTGCTGCTAAGGACTGGTCCCATGGCCTCTTGAACACAACGCAAATACATCATCCCCAGCCCCCATCTCCCTGTCCAAATTCTATTCTAGGGTACTAAGTCAGTTAATTTTACTGTTCATCTTCCATGGGTTTCCCTCTCCTTTCAAGTAACAAAGGAGGCTGTCAAAGCTCTTTGAATATACGCAATATTGTAGTTAGCTATGGCTCAGTAAAGACACATTGCTCTTTCACATAAGAATTAGGTTCTGAAGGCATCACATATTATTAATTAGAGATACTTACAATGTTTATTTAAATATTTTTTAAAAAGTTCTCACACCCTCCTGGTGAGTTTATTGGGAACTTTAGGGGGGATTGACCATCTTTAGCCCATCTTTAGCAAATACCAGATAGGATTATGCCATTGAAGCTTGGGGCTTTGGTCGTTCAGCAGCCACACAGCCTATCCAGCCTGATAGCACCCCTGTTCCTGTCAGTCCCAAGGAATGATTGTACAGATTCTCCGTGGTTAAGAAAGCTGCAATATCCTTATGTCTACAGTCTTCCCTACTCCATCCCCTGGGCATTTATGGCTCATTGTTGTCAATAAACTGAAAGTGTATTGAATAAATGAATGAAGATTTTACCTATGCGAACAAAGAAATACAACTTGAAGAGCATAGCTGGCAGAATAGAGGTCAAAATGAAATGCCTGAACAGTGCTGCATAATGATAACATTATGCACATGGCCTATTTACCAGTATATTGCTTTTATCTACAATAGTTTATATAATCTCTAATCTTTAGTACCAAGAGATTTTCTGTGAGATATGAAAAATTAGGTATTATTAAAATAATTTTGCAAATCAAATACTTGAGGCCCAGAAAGGTGTTGAGAAAATGCTCAAGTTCAAATAACTGAAGGATTGAAATTTAGTTCTCTATTCATTTCCCTCTAGATTATTACACTGGAATTTGGGGAAAGTGATGATGAAAAAATGAGATGACTGTGTTAGAAGATAATATTTAGGATATGATAAACATAATTAGAGAGAGACAGCCTTTTACTGTCAAGTGAAGTGTGTCGGGGGGGAAAGGGGTACAAAGGATAATCCAATTAGTTGAAATAGATAAGTGAGTTTCAGGTGTCTATTAGAAAAGTAGGCTTAGGGGAAGCAGTCCAGATATGGCTCTGTCTGTGAACAAGTGGCTAGTGACAAGGATCATGACTGTTCTCTGATAAGTCAGGGAGACAACTGAAAATAAACCATCCATGCAGAAGCAACATGTTTTTGGTCAGAAACTTTTCTGGGTTCCATGCAGAGCTATATTCCTTTCTGAAGAAAGCAATTTCTTTAGATACTTTCTCTTCCACCCTCTTTTCTATTTCCTTCTTTCAGACAGCCACACCCCTCCAATGGGATCACAACTCTTAACCTTTGATAAACCACTAGTAAATAAAATGTGTCAGCGGGACCAGAACCAGGGAGTGGAAAGCCGTTTTCCAGCCCTCCTCATGCATTGCACACTTGCCAGAGCAGTGGACCCAGGCATGCTATAGGGGACTTGGGGCCCATGGGTAGGGAGATGCTAGCTGAGAGTAGGAACATACTTCACCATACCCACCTTGACACATGGTGGATAGAGATTGTCTTATGTAACAACTTCCCTTCCTTTAATGTCTTTCAATGCATGTCAGTCTCAACACAACTAGAAAACAATGCACTTTTTCCACTGAGTAGTTTGGCACAAGAAATGTGCCCCTCAGAAGTGTGTCATGGTTATGTGGAAAGGTTCCGAAGTCACCTAAGTGGGGAGCAATGCTACAATGATCTAGAACAAATATTGTTCAACCCTACTTCTCAGTATAAATTCCACATATTCCATTTGATTCTTAAGTACCACTGAAGTGTTCACTTTGGCAGCACATATACTAAAATTGAAACAATACAGAGATTAAGATGGTCCTTTGTGCAAGGATGACATGCAAACTCATGAAGTGTTCCATATTACAAAAAAAAAAAACCTCTATAAACTGCAAAGAACTTTCATGAATATGGATTCTATCATTTAAAATACTGGAAATTAAGACTAAAATTGTATAATGTAATTATTAATACACCTTGAATAATAACACATCTATGACACCTACCTAATGTATTTCAAAACAAGAATAGTCAATAAGGTGAAAAACACTGGTTTATATTTAAACAAGAACATTCATTATTTTGATTAATTAAAAGTGGGTGGCAAGAAAAAGATTTGCTTAAAATACATGAAGAAATTTTAAATTCACACTCATTTTAGGATGTAGCAAGCACCTCAAGGACCCTTTAAATAGACTCCAGAATTTCCCAGAGCTTTTGAAGGAAACTTTGAGAATCCATATGAATGTTTTTACATGTCTGAAATTCAAGAGTTTTGTGATCTGAATTTTGTAGTCTTTTTGGTTATTAAATTAAAACTCATGGAACCATGCATAAACTAAATATAATATTGTATCTTGAAGTTTTAAGCTTTGACATAGAGCCAGCATTTTCAGTACAGCAACTGAAGAAACTACACAAAGAAGAAATTTACCTGAATATGAAAAATTGGGTAGTCCTTGATTAGACCAAGGAATTTGGAGACTTCCATTACAGGAGAAAACATGGAAATGGCAGTAAAAAAACTGACCATTTTCTTACAATTTGTTAGTTTGTGGTCTACTGCAATCCTGACATTTAGAATTCAATTTGCCACTTACTCTAATATATTTGTAGTCTTATCTGTGGAAGGACCTAGTCCTTTCTGTCTGGCACAATGACCTGAATCTCTCATGTAATATGAATAGATAGAAGACCCAGAGACTGATATTGGGGTTCAAGATTCAAGCTGAATATCAGAAAAGCAAAGCAGTGACCATTAGCTTCTTACCTCTACCTTGGGCTGAATGGGCTGTTCCTGTCTCCATGGGCCTCACCAAGCCTTAGACTGTAACCTCTCCTCAGCATGGCTGGAGAATTAATGCCTCTACTGAATCTCTGTCTTTTATGTGCCTCTAGTGCTGGGATTAAAGGTATGAGCTATAATTCTCTTTTAGACTAATTCATATCCTTGGGTGGCCTTGAACTCGGAAAGATCCATCTATCCCTTAATCCTAGTTTAGGGATGCTGGGATTAAAGGTGTGTATCTTACTTTTAAGGCCCCAATATCCCATCACCTGCAGAGTCACAAGTTTATTTTCAGACCTGTGATCATTATTCTTCTTAATTTGTGATTCTTCTTTGCCTGGCCTAGCTCTAGATCCATGGCTTGGATGTCATCTTCTTCTCATCCAGTTAAATAGGTTACCTAGTAGATTTACCTGGCCTAACCCAGATTGTACTTTTCCTATGTTACCCCACCTTAAAGGAGTTGAGATTATCACACCATAGATACACAACCAAAGAATTATATATGCCCAGGTCAAATTACAAAATCATGCTGTGATCCTTGCAATCTAAGTAGATATCACTACAACTAAGGCAGGGACATAGTAAGTGTATAACTTACCCCAGACCTCAAGTTGGCATAAGTAAAATCAAAGACGTTACAAATCCTATTGTATAAATATGGGTGAAAACAGCATGCTTCTCATAGCATGTTAGGATAATGTTGACTAATATACTTAATTAAAAGTGGATGTTCTTCAATTGTGTGAAGATGTGATGGAATAGGCTAGAAAATAGGAAAGGTTGATCAAATATTGATTCACAATAAATATATTTGTATATTATGTATGGCTGATGATACAGTGAGCTAGTGTTAACCACTCTGGAGCCCTTTAAGAGACTTTAAATTATTGTGAACTGATATGAGAGGTAAACTTGGAATTGATCCCTTAAGGGTACATCACAGATGTGGCTATCTAGGCAAGGGGCAGATCTAGTGATACTGCAAACTGTTGTGCCCTGCAGAAGCTTGGCAGCAGAGCAGCCTCCCAGGCCATAGCATAAACTATGTAGATAGTCTGGTTGCTCAAGCACTGTGCATTCACAGCCATATACATCACTGGTTCTAGTTTCTGTTGGCATCCTAGTCCACACATCAACTATGGAAATGGTCTAGGTGATCAGATCCCGATTATTTGAGCTCCTGTACATTGCTGGTCCTGACTTATATGGGCAAGATTTCAGAAACAGAACAAGTTTACTATGTAATAATGGTACAGGGATTAAAACCAAGACTGGGAAAACGGGTTCATATTTGTCCTATTCACAGGATTCTAATGGGGAGATCACAAGAAGCTAAGAAGGTCTTTGGTGGACATGCTGAGTTGGAAGATCTTGTAGTGATCAAGTGAAGGTTGTTGGTATACTGCCTTGACTCCCCACAGCTGCAACCAAGTATGATGGAGAGACTAGCTGATGAGGTGCTGAGTATGCAAGGCCATATACAAACCCAGTCTGGATCTGTGAGAACAGTCACTTCATTAGCTTACAGAACAACATGGAAAAATAAAACACATTAATACATTTCTCCTTCAGCAATAATTCCTCTGTCTTTGATTGATGAAGAACAGTCCTGTGTCAGCTGACAAGACCAAGACAACTTGCAATAACTAGATTAGCGCTTTAGTACAGCTAAAAAAAAGAAGAAGAAAGAAAGAAGAAGGGAGAGAAGAAAGGGAAGAAGAAAGAGAAAAAAAGAAGAGAGTGAGTCATAGACTTTATATTAATGCAACTCAATTCTATATATTAACCTATGGGAAATGTAAAGCTGTTTGCCATCTCAGAAGAAATGATCCTTTCCTTATAAAACAGTGGAATTTAGCCTTTATTTCTTCTTACAATTGAAAACTCTGGACTTGTGTGAAGACAGTCTAGGATTCCAGATGACAGAGTCTTGGGAGATATGCATGTTTAAGATAATCACCTATAACTCACAGGTTTCTGTGAGTTATATCCAGAAGGCTTTGGACTTAAAAGGCCGGAATCCACTTCAATGAATTATTATTCCATTGACCTGAGACAGACCTAGGTGTTGTCAATTTCCTTCACATGATTCCAATGTGCAGCCATGGTTGAGAACCTTTGGCTTAAATGATGAGGAAAAGCTGAAGAGGGAACAATGAACCTTTAGGGAAAAAAGATGCAAAGGTTATCCTCTCCTTTCCCACCACCAAAAAGTCTGGAGAAAGTTATAAAATGTAAAGAAACTGTTTTAATAGTCATAGTGATATCAGTAGCATTGAGAAGAGATCAGGAAAGCAAATTTTTACATTAGGATATGAATAGGTAAGCTCAGCAAGAGCAGATGAGTCATAAGGGCAGATATTACTACTAGGGCACTCTATGAGAAATCAGCACTGACTTGTAACAGTGTGGTTCTTTATGAGCATTGACCGTGATTGCAACAAATATAAAGTGAAGACCAAGGCCTTAGCATCACCTTTTTGCTCATTCATTCTTGTATGACTTGGTTGTATTTAGAGTAGAATATAAAGACTTAGGGCAAAAGTGCAATTATGGTTTTCCATTTTCATAATCTTATATAATTATTGCATGGATATAAATATAGCTTGCTTTTTTAATAAGCCATGGTTATATTACTTACATATCAACACTTTTTGGAAACATGGTCGTGACTTCCATCATCATAGTGATCTCCAGTGTTTTTGATGCCCATACTAAAGGAAATGTAAGGTTATACTCGAGATTCATCCATATCAGAGTGTGAATTAATACACATTGTCTTTTGACTATTCATAACATTTTTTTCTATAACTATTCCACAATAGTTTTTCTTGACACAGCATAAATACTATTTTTTTTTGTTTGGAACGCTACTCATGCCTTAGTTAAAACCAAAGAGTAACCCCAAATGATTGTAGGGGAAAAGCCAGAGAAGGATGGGACTCACTGTGTGTGGTTCTTTTATTCAGAATCACTGCCTTCCATTTCTGATTGTTTGGAGTCTATTTGTTATAGTTCATGTGTGTCCAAGCTCTTATCTATTTATAGATATTAAAGAATGACTAAGAATAAAAGCGTTCTGTGATGAAGGGAAGTGTAAATATTGCATTTTGTCTTATGCATTGATAGAATAACTAAAACATTATTTGTTATATTGTAGACAAACAGACATAATTTATAAGCAGAGAGAACTGATAATCAATTTCATTAGAGATGTGCTTAGAAGGAAACATGAGGTGGAATTTTCTTTTATGCCAAAAGGAAAAACTCCTCTCTTAAAATAAAATGAATTCGATTTAAATAAAAAGATTTAGATTGGGAGGATGACATTGACTCTGCCAAGTGGGGGATGAAGGGACCCAACTTTGTTTTCTTTTATATTTTCAAAATAATATTTGTGACCAAGTCATGGGGCAATAAAACAGAGGAACAAGGTTTGTGACAGGAGTTTCAACACAATATTGTGTAGAAATCACCTTAGTGACAGGAAAAGGACATCAGAGGCATCAGAATGACAGGCTACAAGTAGAACTCTATTAAAGCTGGAGCTAACACTGTGTTGATACATTTTGCTTGTGTGTGTGTGTGTGTGTGTGTGTGTGTGTGTGTGTGTGTGTGTGTGTGTTCCTAGTGAGTAGTTACATAAGGAGTTCATAGCTCTGTGCATTTATTCCTCAGTGTGAGACCTGATATGGGCACCATAGTTCATGATTATTGAAACCCTAATTCAAAATTGAATATACATACAATTTCCCATATATTTTAAGTTATCTCTAGATTATTTATAATACATAATATGATAGAAATATCATGCATATTATTACTCTGTTCAGGGAAATGCTCACAGAGAAATTCTTGTCTATGATCTGCCATTTTAGGCCAAGCTATATTTCTGATCCATAAGTGGAGAAACCTATTAATATGAAACCATGGATACAAAGGGTGAACTGTGCCATGATTAAGTACCTTACAAAGCAGTGTGTTGTCATTTACTTCTGGGGGCTAAGAGACCAACATCAGAGAGTCGTGCACACAGACACATGTGTTCCCACATGTTAGCACATGGTGATGACAGCAGATTATCTAAGTTGCCAAGAATATGAATGCCTTTTCTGTATGTCATTTTAAATTACTTATTTATGTAATAACTATTCATTAAGTTTTAATAACTCATATTAAATTCAAATTCACATATTCTATTAATAATCTTTAAAAAATCTACATGGCTGTAACTTCAAAGATTAGACAATAAAACCATCAGAACTGGTTGTGTGCATTTGATTGGAAAATGAATGTATAACAATGTGAAATGAGTCTAATTAATTTTGGGTTCCATTCTTCATGTTAATGTTATTGGATTAGTTTACCTGCCACTTCAGGGTGCATTTGAAATGACTATAGTTTAGTAGCATAAATCTATAAGACAGAACTGACTTCACTTAATTCTGAAAGTCTTGGTGTTTTGTGTTTACTATGTGACACAGCAGCACACACAGGCTGTAGTAGTATTTTCTAGATGTGAAAGCTTTAGTCTCTACACAAACAAAAAACCGAATGTGAATGTCTTCAAGATTGAAGTTTGCTGATTTAAGTGAGTTATTATTAACTTCCAAGTTAATGTAGGCAGCAGAAAATATGGTTGCTCTTTGTTCATGGAGAAGGGAGGAGTTAAGAGACATCCATTTTAATTGTCAAACCTGCCAGATACACTAGTGCATGAGGTTCTGGACGGAGTAAAACATCTGTTGAGGAAACAGAATAGAGTTGTTAAAGCATACCGCTTTGCCTGGTAGTGAAACCAACTGGAAAATTCCCTCACGCATCACTGTGTACTGCATTAGGCAGAGATAACGTCCTCCTAAGAAAAGGAGAGCAAGTGCTATGAAAATTTGACATAGTAAGAAAACTGTTTCCTAACACGCCACAGTATGAACACTGTTCCCCAGAATACCCTTAGAGGACGTGAGCTGTTGATGGAGTCAGATGGAGAAGAGCTTTAGAGTCTGTAGGAACTTCTCTTCTTGGAAAATGACAGAGCTCATAACAATTAACCCAGAAGAGTCCCTGATCTAAAGAAGCCTATTGAACTTCAGCCCAGGGCTCATATATTTAATTTGAAACAACTCCCACCTTGAGGTAGCAAGCTTAAGGACTTGGCTTCTTTGGAAAGGAGCTTGGAGATGAAATGCTTTTATGTTATTCAAGGGATTCAGTCACCATTTTCCTAGTTCTTCATGGAAGGTGACAGAGAATTTCCAACAATAATATTGATGCAGATGGAGGACCTTTGGATCTGCACTAGTAGTTAAGCTTTCAGGAAGGCAGGCTGAACATATTCTAGAATTGTTATGTACAGTGGTATGATATTACATATTCCCCACATGTGTTGTTTATTTATTTATTTATTTATTTATTTATTTATTTATTTATTAACTTTACATTTTGACCACAGTTTCCTCTCCCTTCTTTCCTCCCACTCCATCCACCTACCTCCCCTCATCACTGCCCCCAATCTATCCCTCCTCTGTTTCTGTTCAGAAAAGGGCAGGCCTCCCATGGATATCTACAAAATATAGCATATCAAGTTGCAGTTGCAGTAAGACTAAGCAACTCCCTTTGTATTAAGGCCAGGCAAGGCAATACAGTCTGAGGAATAGGTTCTCAAGAGCCAGCAAAAAACATTAGGAATAACCCCTGCTCCATTTTTTAGGTGACCACAAGTGGACCACACTACACAACTGTCACATGTATCTAGAGTCCCATACAGGCTCACTGGTTGTTAGTTCAGACTCTGTGTGTTCCTATGAGCCATGTTAATTGTTTCTATGGGTTTTCTTGTGATTTCCTTAACCCCTGTTACTCCTACAATACTTCATCCCTCCCTTCAGTGGGAGTCTCCAATATTGGCCTAATGTTTGGCTGTAGGTTTCTGCATCTGTTTCCATCTGTTACTTGAGGAATTCTCTCTAAGGACAATTAGGGTAGTCACCAATCTGATCACAGGAAATAGCCAGTTCAGACTACTCATTCACTACTTCTTTTGAAGAAAGAAATTTGAGAAAATGTAAGAGGATGGAAAGATCTCCATGCTCATGGATTGGTAGGATTAATCTAGCAAAAGCAATCTACAGATTCAATGCGATCCCCTTAAAAATTCCAATACAATTCTTCACAGATCTTGAAATAACAATACTCAACATCATATGGAAAAACAACAACAACAACAAATCAGAATAGCTAAAGCAATCCTATATAATTAAAGAACTGCTGACTGATAGCTGGGAAACCAGACCCCGTGAGTGAGGATGTCAGTTTAGAGGTCTGGGCAATCCATGGGGTCTCTGGTAGTGGATAAGTATTTACCCCTAGTATACTAATGGACTTTGGGAACTCTGTCCACATAGAGGAATACACTGGATGATATGACAGACTTTGAGATAACCCCATGGAAGGCCTCACCCTCCCTGGGGAGAAGAAAGGGGTTGGGATGGGGGTTGGGTCAGGGGAGAAGGAGGAGAGGGAGAGGGAACTGAGATTGACATGTAAAACAGGCTTGTTTCTAAACAAAACAAAACAACAAAACAACAACAACAAAAAAAAACTGCTGAAGGTATAAACATTCCTGATCTCAAGCTCTACTACAGAGATTTAGTAATAAAAATTAGCATGGCATTAGCATAAAAACAGGCAGATGGATCAAAGGAATCAAATTGGAGACCCATGAACAGCTGATTTTTGGCTGGAAAAAAAAAGCCAAAGTTATACAATGGAAAAAAGAAAGCATCTTCAACAAATAATTCAACAAATATGCTAGCATAACTGGATGTTGACATGTAGAAGAATGCAAATAGATCCATATCTATCACCTTGCAAAAAACTCAGGTCCATGTGGATCAAAGACCTCAAATAACTGAAGCTGACAAAAAAGAATGTGGGAAATAGCCTCCCCATGTTTGTGGTAACACTGGTCTCCTCCAATGAAGACACCTGCTTTTCAAAAGTATATAGTCTCTATCATTTGAAGATGACAGTAAGATGCATAATATTCTGCTTTTCTTTCAGTGTGTATGTGTGCCCCATGGGTACGCATGATCACATTGTTGGTGCATGTGGAAATCCTAAGTTTATGTCACTTGTCTTACTTGATTGCTTACATTTTTGAGATTATAATATAATTAGATAATTTCTCCACTCATTAACCTACCTCAAAATGCCCCTTTATGCTTCCCTGCTATTCATTAAATTCATGGCCTCATTTTTTTCATTAGTTGTTGTTACATATGTGTGTAAATGTGTATGAATATATATTCCATATATACAACATATTCAATCTATATAATACTATTAGTATGTTTGTTTTCCCACTATATTGGATAATGAATTGGTGTGCTCTTCCCAAGGGAAATTATTCTTCTACTGTAAGCATTGCTCAGTTGGTTTTTTTGTTTGTTTGTTTGTTTGTTTTGTTTTGTTTTGTTTGGCTTTTCGAGACAGGGTTTCTCTGTGGCTTTGGAGGCTGTCCTAGAACTAGCTCTTGTAGACCAGGCTGGTCTTGAACACACAGAGATCCACCTGCCTCTGCCTCCCGAGTGCTGGGATTAAAGGCATGTGCCACCAATGCCCTGCTATTGCTCAGTTTTCTGTAGTGGTCAGCATAGGGTTTAGACCTCCTGAGCTCCTCTCTTACTCAGCCCTCCATGCACACACCCTCATCCACATTAGCGTGTCTATTATTGTTGTCTGGGCAGTGGTGAGATTTTGTGAATGTAGCTTCTGACATTGCTAAGAGATACAATTTCACAACAAACTCCTTGTTCCACAGGCTCTTACAATCTTTCTTCTTCCTCTTCCATGATGACTGATGAACCTTAGGTGTAAGAATGTGTCTTCAATGTTCCCTTTAGAAATGATTTTCACAGGTTGCTCTTTAATTGGTTATGGGTTTCTGGAATGGCCTCTGTCTGTTCCAAAGAGAAATTTGTTTAATGAGAGTGAGAACTACACTCCTCTGTGAATGTAATTAGAAATATTTAGAATGTAGGAAGGGATTATTCTGGGTTAGTATAATGATGACTGTAGGTTTTCCTCCAGCTAGGAGTTCACTAGCCCTGGCTAGTTGGCTAGGTTTCTAGTACCAGGCATGATTTCCTTCTTGTTGAATGGGTCTTGCAACCAAATATAGTAATGTTGGTTACCACCAAGGTATGAATGTCATTAGTGTATCCTTAGGGTTATCATGCAATATCAGTCATTGTTGTGATTCAAAGGTGCCATAGCTGGGTTGCTTACCCCCTTTGCAACTTCATGTGGTGCTTTCTGGTACATAGAATCTAGTCAAATACATAAAATATCATCATCAGGGAGAAAACATGCAAGTCAGTTCCAACATAGGGGCCTCTGAGCACTGTTTCTGGGGTGTGTGTGTGTGTTTGTGTGTGTGTGTGTGTGTGTGTGTGTGTGTGTGTGTGTGTGTGTGTGTGTGTGGTATCTTTTGAAGTAGGGATTTACTTTCCACCTTTGGGAGTCAACCAAGAGCAATAGGCTTTAATGTTTTAGGAGTCACTTAGACAGCCCCAGCCAACAACTCACAAGAGGGATTTGATGGGGGAAGTACTTCTGTGTATGTTTATCTTATTGATTGTTAAATGAAATACTGTTTGGCCATTGAGACAGCAAGTTAGACGGAACTAGGAGTCAAAGAGGATTCTGGGAAATGTAGTAGAGAAGTCCTGATCCAGGCAGGAAGTGACATAGCAAGGAGACTCATATTTAAGTGAAGATGAAACAGGAAGGGTCTCTCTTTCCCCTTGCCTCCTCCAGTAGCAGGATGTGATCCACCAACAAAGAGGGACGCCAATAAGGCGTCCGATAAGATAAGTCTTATAAAATGCATAGAAGTATGATAATTGAGACTGAGTTAACAGATGGGAATCCTAGTCATTGGCCAAGCAGCACTGAACCTAATACAAGTTTCTGTGTATTCATTTGGGCCTAACTCAGGCGGGTGGCTGGCATAAAGCTCACATGTGGCGGTGGGGTTCAAGCGGCTTTTGTCTGAAAGATTTATTGTAACAGGGATTCTCATGCCTGGTGTTGGGATTTATGCCAAACAAGCATTGGCTGGCACTTAGTGGGAGCATTGTTAACCTAGATGGGAAAGTTTTCATTTAACTTATGCATTTGTATTTATATACAAACTTGTCTGTATTATAGATTTTCCTTGTAGGAATAGTTAATAGTGTAATTCCATACACCATTTTCAGGATATCCTTACTGTTATTTTAACTTCCTCACTTCTTATTCTGTAGTTGTCTCCCTCCCACTTCCCTAGTAAGAGCCTCCATTTTCTCATTATATCACTCCTACCATTGAATCCCCCTCTCTATTGTTTCTTCATACTCCACCAACCCAAAATGGTTCCATTTTAGTTTCTTGGTTTATGCAATAACTCCATCATACATACTGATATCTGGAGACAAATGTTTCTGATCTCATTCACTTCTTATTGAATGAGACAGTCTTTTACTGAACTCCAAGCTGCCCAATTCACCCAGTGTACATAGTGCACTTTCCCAAGAGATCCTCTAGCCCTATCTCCTAAGTGCTGAGGTTACAGGTAACCATCATGCCTTGAAGACTTTTACATAGCCCTAAATTTCTATGCTTGAGTTGATTCAGCAATCACTTTATCCACTAAGCCACCTCCCCAGCCATTTCTTCTGGACAAACAGATTCAGTTTTGTCAATCATTAATTATTTGTGTAAAAACTATTTTAAGTGTTTTATTTTTTCTTTGAGAATTACATACATGTGTACAAAGTAATTTAAACATTTCAAGCTTCTCATTCCTCCCAGACATCATCTATCATATCACCCACCCCACCTTCTTTTTTGTAACCTACTAAATCCAGTTAGTGTTCTCCATATAGGTTTGGGTATAAGGCTATTGACTGGATCATGTGAAGGCCATTAGAGAACACAGCACAGAAAATAAAAAAAAAAAAAAAAAAAACTGACTCTTTTCACAACAGTGTCCTTCAAATGCCAATATTCTCCTAGGCTAGGGGTGGGGTTTCATGAACGCCACAATGCATGCTGGACTGTTGAAATAAGCTAGCTAAAAAGATAAAAATTCAATGGTAACAATTTTCTTTAGATAGTCCGAAGTGCTATACAGTAACAGGAAGGAAGAAAAAAATGAAGCCCTTTTTAGCAAAGCAAAGTAGATCCAAAAGGACCAAAACCATTACTGAAGTGCACAGCATTTGCATTTATACTATAATAAAGATTGTTACAGAATACTTAATTGAATTCCAGGACAGACATTTGTAAGGAAAATGAAATCATGATGCTTGGTGATGAAGATGGAGAGTGAGTGCTCCCCCAGACAGCAAAAAACTCTACAACATGCATCTAACACCACATACCTAAGTATGTGTATGCATAAAGCATAGACAAGGACACACAACACTGTGTATGCACACGTGCACATACACATTCATGTACACACACATGCATGCAACATAGAGAAGGCAAAGTTTTATGCTACCTCAGGAAGTTATCCATTTAACTCAGAGATGCAACAGAATTTTTAAGTGCCCTCCAATTCTGGCTAATTGAAAACAGCCAGAGAAAACTAAAACTAGACAAAAATATAATAAGAAATGGAGAACTGTGATTAGGGGGAAATGAATTTATCAAGTCAATAAAGGAGGCAGGACACATAGTGGAGAGATAGAATGCTTGTCTTGTCTGCATTCAATTCCCAGCACTGAAGAAAATCCACATTATTATGTAACGCTTCAGAGCACCTATTGTATAGTCAGATAAAAACCCCAGCTATACTGTTATGAGGTATCAGGAGTAGCTGATATAATATTTGACTTAATTCTATTGTCACATAACAGAAATAACAATAGCTCCTGTCTCCTAAGTGTACCCAAGTAGACTTGAAGTTCTTAGGCCAATGCTTGACATTTAATTGCTGTTCTCCTCACCAAGCACGACACCATGAGAATGCTATGGATGAGAAGAAGTCACAAGGATTTTCAGTATGCCTCAAAACTAATTATAAACACAACTTCATAGGCTGTTTAAAGAGCCAGAAGGGGTGTTTATTTCTATGTTTTCTCTTCTGAGTGGTATGGAAAGCACCTTGTTTTGACATGTTTGCTTTATTTTTTCTGAAGAGAAATCTAGGAAAACATTTGGATATTGGAATGCCTACATGAACTTGGTCATTGAGTATAGAAGTCAATTTTCTACAAAGTGCCATTAGCACTAAGCATATCATCCACACAGAAGGAGAGGCATTTTCGAGCAGATCCACACAGAATCGAAACATCTGAGCTATACATTCCTGCAGTATAACATAGCTTGCATCTCTATGAGCCCAGATGTTACATGAGTATATTTAGGAGCAAACAACAAGGAACCAATATGTTGTTCAGTGAGTAGTGTATTAAACTCTAGGGTGGGGACAGTTTTTCTCCACTGAGAGTATGGACAGGCCGGGTCTTGCTGATTCAGTCTTAACCAGAAATGCCCCTCTTCTCCTCCTGAAGATGGGCCATAGAACACTACCAGCATATTGTTGAACATCCATTCATTTATAAATGCTTATTGCCTACCTATGGTGTACCATGCATACTTATTTACTCCCGGGCTATAATCCAGACAGTATTAGACTCACAACATTTATAATATAATCAGGTAGTGCACAGGTAAGTGACAAAAACAGTTCCTAATAAGCACAAGCTTCCTAAAGAAAATGAAGCACAGTTATGAGACACCAAGTAGGCTGTCAAGATATTTTTTGTGGAATGAAAGACAGGAAACAGCTCCTCTACAAATGTCACTTGGCAATCACTCCAGGCAAACACAGATGCCCTCTTCCTAAGGTTAGGAGACAAATTTTCTTCCTGCCAGCAATTTAATAAAAGACCAAAAGGCACTCCCATCATCCCGATCAGGCTGGGCCCCCCCCAACTCAAGTTTCTTGGAACAATTCTCAATTGAGGTCCTCAATCTCCATGGAGAAAACTTTCTGCTGCAAACCAGATCATATCCTAAAGTCTCTATGTGTTTGTTCACATTCAGTACACACAGTCTTAGCATATATAAGTTATTCCACCTCCCTCATCCATTTGAGAGTGCTAAGGTATGGGGAGACTTAATAACTTACTAAAGGCCTCACATCTGCTAGTTGACAAACTCAAGCCTGACAATGAGGCATCTGGCTTCCAAGTCTGAGCTCTTTCCAGTTTACATCATGGAAGTGGAAGGGACCATAATAATGGCAGTACAACCCTTTCCCTCTTATCCTTGTGCTCATATTTACCTGCTAAGTCTGAGTGTGTACAAGGTTGAGCTTTCTCCAAAGACAACTGAGAGTGCATCATGAAGAGACATATGCGTTGCCCCTATAAAGGAGACATTCTTACTTCCTGCAGACGTTTGATGTAGTTCCTTTAAATAAACAAGCAGACCCACTATTTACCAATATCTAGCATCTCTGCACTTCAGAAAGCAACAACAGTGTTTTGCGACTGGGATGTACTATTCTTCTGTTTGTGATTATGTTGTTTATTTGTTGTCTTCATTTGCTACTTTATAAACTACTAGAGGTGTCTTAGTTAATGTTTCACTACCAGCTTTTAGTGAAGTTCCTGATTCTTGCTTGTGGAATGAATGAATGATGTGGTCAAAGACATGTTAAGATGAGTTTTTATTAATTTTAGCTTTAATACAATCATTTTCTCAGATTTAGTTTTTCCAGAGTCCATCATACAATTAAGCAATAAAATGGCACCATTCCCCACTAGACCTTCAATGTTACTAACTTAAAATTAAGAGATTCAAAATAATTATTACTTTGAACTACCACAGTTGAGAAACCTGTATTTAGACTCTCCTCTCAAATAATTATCTTTTTATAAACATATATTTGATCCCATCTAGTCTTTCACAAGTTATTCCCATGTTTGGTGCTCTGTTTTGACTCCAAGCTACCTTCTGGGCCCCCATCTGTCAATAGCTAAGTGTTACAATTATGACTTCCCCTCAGTCAAATCTGCTAGTTTTCTCATGCTCAGTTGCTATAGCACTTCATCCTCCCTCTAAAGAGCCTTGTTTTTAATACTGCACATTTTTATCTACTATTCATTTACTTACACCCTTTCACAGATTTCTGTCGACATGCTACAGACTGTGACACTTGACAGTTTTCTGAAGCTTTTGCTAAGTAAATTGAAAATTGGGATAGTACAACAGGAATCCAGGCTGTGTCTGCTTATGCTGTATGCTGCACTTCCCCTTCCTGTTATCTAAGTCCTGCCGTGAGTCACTGCTTCATGAAGACTCAGCTCCGGTGGGCACGACTTGCCCTGTTTCTTGGTCGGCTGTACTGTTAGAGGAAGAACCTTCAATAGAAAACATTGGAAAACTTGGCTGAAGATAAAATTTAAAATGTGACATTATTAATGCATCTGTGTATCTCATGTCAGGTTAGGTGTTCTGTAACCAAAGGGTGTTAAGTTGTATAATTCTCCACTATAAGAAAAAAAGAAGACAAAAGAAGACGATTTAAAGTTGGAAAATGCTCTGGACAGATTTTATTTTTACTAGTGAAAGCATTAAGAGCAGGACAGAATGCTCAGTAGCTTTCACCACATGACTACAAAAAGGTTGATAAAGATCATGACATTCTCCTTCATGTTGGCTAATATGTCTACCACCCAAAAGACAGACGATACCAATGTTGCCAAGAATGGGGAGAAATCAGAATCCCTGTACATGGCTGTTTCTTAAAATATTAAATATAGAATGCTACATATCTATCAAATCCTTCCCCAGACAGCTAATGAGGGGGACTGAAAACACATACACATGAAAACTGGTGCTCTCCCCATATGCTTTATAACTGAGATGTGGGAACAACTAGTATATCCACCAACTGAAGGGCAAGCAAGTCAAATGTGCTATATCTGCACGATGGAATGCTACCCTCCCATAATAAACACTGAATTGTGTATACTCTACAGGGTGGGCAGTAAAATAAAAGGCACTTGAAAGGAGTCTGGCACAAGATATCATAAATGGTAGGAGTCCGTTTCATAAAATGTCCAGAATAGGCAAATCCAAAGAGATAGAAAGTACTTCAAAATTTTCATAGGCTCAGAGAAGAAGTGGCTGGGAATAAGTGCATTGTTGTTTCTTAGAGGCAATCAATGTGTTCACCAACTGTATTGTAGCTGTAGTTGAAGGATCCTTTGATTATGCAAATATTAGTAAACTGTACAATTTGCACAGGTTTACTTTCTGGTATAAAATCAAGAACTCATTAAATTTGATTTTTTTACTATTATAATTTTTAAGATTTATTTGATTATTTTTAGTGTGTGTCTGTGTGTCTCTCTGTGTGTCTCTGTCTCCCTCTGTCTCTCTCTCTGTCTCTCTCTCTGTCTCTCTCTCTGTCTCTCTCTCTCTCTCTCTCTCTCTCTCTCTCTCTCTCTCTCTCTCTCTCTCTCTGTGTGTGTGTGTGTGTGTGTGTGTGTGTGTGTGTACAGATGCCCCTGGAGTTAAGAAATGCCATCAGATCCCTTGAATTAGAATTACAAGCACTTGTGAGTCATCTGAAATGGGTTCTGGAAATCAAATGAATGTCCTCAGGATGAGCAGCAAGTGGTCTGAACTGCTGAGCCATTTATCTGACTTTATAAGAGTAAGGATTGTATATCTCTTTAAAGATAGCTACAAAAACATGCCTAATACCTGCTACTGATTGAATTTTGCTAAAAATTCATTAGAGAATGTTGAAAAGACAAGATAATTTCTCATCTACCATCAATGAGAAAAAGAACCATTTTGTGTATTGGTTTTGATTTTAGAAATAACACAAAGAGAATAAATTAATATAAGAAATGTGTTTTCCTACTTGGGATGTTAGCTTTTCTGTTTGTATATTGAGCCAGGACTTGTATATTTCTGGCTGTACATATTGCACGTCTGTAATCCCATACATGGTGTTCTCCCTGGTATGGAGAGATGATTTCCCTATTATTTTTATAAGACTTTATGCCCAGAGAATCTCCTAGCAGGGTGTTCCCTCTAAAATAATAAGGTCTCAAGAGATAACAAAGAACATGCACCTTGTTTATAGTGTATTGTGGACTAACAAATGAGGGCATGGATTGTGCATGCACAGTTCTTTCTCCATGTATGAATATTTGTATCCCCAAAAGATTTAAGACCTCATTTCAAATCTTTAAATTGTGTAGGAAGATGGTACTCTATACAGAGACATTAATTCTTTTCATAATGAAGAAATGAAACTACCATATTTAATTTTGGAATCCTATTTTAGTGAGAGAAACCTGGTTTGTATTGACTCAGTAGATTTGTGTCATACCTAATTTATTGTGGTAGAGTTTTGTGGAAGCAAACACATATAAATGTACAAGTTTCATGTATAATTGGGGAGCATAGATAAAAATAATTTGACATTGAAATTTATACTTAAGAAATGGTGCACTTCACTGCAATCAATTTTTCATTATGCTGTTGAGATCAATAGCTACAAATAAGATATAAAAACTCTATTATTGATGGGGCATATGTCAGTATAAAATGTGCTGTTTTCTATAGCATTTCAGAGGTAGAAAATTGTATTATACACTTTCCAGTGATATTCATATTGCCCTGCAGAGAATGCCTATTAAAATCAATGTACAGTGTGTCAACACTGGGACATTTTGTAATACTGAGAAAGGGTAGAACACACACACAAGGATACCACTGTGGATAAAATATTACCTTAAGTTCATTTTCTGGGGTCAGATGAAATAATGAAGATACATGGATTTTTATTTTTCTTCTCTCAGTTTTTTTTCTTTTTTTTTCTTTTTGAAAATGAGTCCAGCTTGGTCATTACCAAATGTGATTGTCTCAGAGAGCTGTTTGGCCTTGTGGCATTTATTAAATTGAATGCATCCCTTCCCCACTCTCCCACAGTGCTCCACATCAGTGAGGCTACTACAAGGAATCCACAGAGCACATGTTTACAACATGAAGAGGGAATATGAACACAGGTAGAAAAATCTGGTTTCCAGAGAAATGTGCTATCTGCATCCCTGACGATGAGACTTCATATTCACAAAGCACACCTGTCTCTAATCCCATTCTGTCAGGTAATAAATGCATCCTGCGTGAAGGAGGCAAGAGGAATATAGTTGGTTGGTTTTACTCCTTGGCTCTTTACTCTTTTGGGGGCCCACCACCCAGCTTCCACATAAATCACACATAAAGACCCATTTTTACTTATGAACGCCTGGCCTTAGCTTGGTTTGCTTTTTTCCCAGCTTTTCTTAAATTATCCAGACTACCTTTTGCCTCTAGCATTTTTCCTTTTCTTCTATATATACTAATTTCACTCTTACTTCATGACTGGCTGAGTTGCTGGGTGGCTGGGCCCTGATGTCTTCCTATCCTTGTTCTCTTGTTCCTTGATCTTCTCTTGCTCCTTTTTCTCTTCGCATATTTCTTTTCATATTTATTCTCTCTGCCTGCCAGCCCCGCCTATCCTTTCTCCTGCCTCGATTTTGGCCATTTAGCTCCTTATTAGACCACCAGGTGTTTTAGACAGGCAAAGTAACACAGCTTTACAGAGTTAAACAAATGCAACATAAAAGAATGCAACACATTTTTGCATCGTTTAAACAATTTTCTACAGCATAAACAAATGTAGCATGCCTTAAAATATTGTTTGACAACAAAGGAATATGTTGGCATTAGAAGGTTTGAAGCATAAATGGACCTATCTGAGAACATTTCATTCCCTTTGCAAATCTTGGAATTTATGTACACATAATTTTTTTTCTGATGAATAAAAGTTAACCCTAAAATTTGCATACCCTTTTAAAGTGTCAGCCCCTTACCTAAATCACATCACCTCACCACTTCTGTTTCCAGTTGGCCACAACATAGAGATATTCTAATCTGTGATAAATGTGTCTCCACTTAAATAAATTCTCCATTTATTTTTATTGTAATAAGATTCAGATAAAGTAAGTAACTTGACAATGAGAACTATTTCAGAAAAGCTTCATATATATGCATATATATGGATTATATTTATTAATTTCCTGGAAATGTTATAAAATTCATGTTTTAATTTGGATAATAATTGGTTAAGAAGTGAGGTAATTGTGAGGCATTGTGCTGGAGAGAAATAAGTCGATAGTAACCCGTGTGTGTGTGTGTGTGTGTGTGTGTGTGTGTGTGTGTGTATGCAAGTTAGCAACAGGCACCACTGATTAAAAAGCTCTCATTATACATATATCAATTAAGCCACACTTGAAAACCTTTGGAGTCTTAGTTTTTATTTTCTTTTTCATATATAATTCTAATTTATTTATTTTATGTGTGTGTTTTACCTCTACATGTATGCTTATACATCACATGTGTACCTGATAATCACAGACTTCAAAAGATGGCATCAGATCTCATAATACTGGAGTTATGGATAGTTTCGAGCCACCATGTCAGTGCTGGGAATCAAGCCTGGTTCTTCAGCAAGAGCCACGATTGCTCTTAACTACTGTGCCATCTCTCCAGCCCCTTGAAGTAACTTACTTTTCAATTCATACAGAAATTGTTTTAGGCAGGTAGGGTTGCCATTATTATTTTTTTAATTGTCTCAAGTTTGTTCAGGCTGAAGTTCAATATCAAACTGTTAATGACTTCTCTCTCCTTGACTTGTCAATGGCTGCTTTCCTGCTATGTCCTAATACAATTTCTGTGCTCCCACTTCCCTGCTCTGTCTTCTCTTCTTATAAGGACACTAGTGCCATTAGATCAAGGCCCAACCTCAAAACTTCATTTAACCTTAATTACCACTTCAGAGGCTCTATGTCTAGACATTTGTTTTCTCAGTGAATAGAATTATGGAGCTGTGATGATACTCCTTGCACATAAAATGCTTTTATTCCTACTTTGTTTAGTGTATTTGCACACCTAAGATTTCTGCAATCATTAACCTTTATCCCTTCCTAAAATTTGTGTTTTGTAGATCATAGTCAGGGCTTAGGGTTCTAATGTATGAATTTTAGAGGAGAGACACAATTTGGTCAGTAACAGGAACTAAGACATGAACAACAGTGTACTCAATATATGCAGTGCAGCATCTAGAATTGAGATGTGCCCAGGGGAAGTTGACTATTTCAAAATGCTTGGATCTGAATATCATGTATCTTCCTCTTAATATGAAGTGGTAATAACTCAAATAATTTTCAATTAAAAATGACCCAAAACAGTAAGTACAGGAAAGAGGATTGGGAGTTCAAAGTCATCCTTAACTACAAAGTGAGACTAAAGCCAATTTGGGCTGCATGAGACCACCATGTCAAGACAACAAAAACAACAAAAAATGAACAAGAACTGTTAAGATAGCAATCAAAAATGAACTTCAATAAGACAATTGGAGACAGCCCAAAGAGCAAGTGAGTTTTCTGTGGTTGAGTTGGGGCAGTGTGGTTGAGTGGGAAGCTTTCTCTTGGCAAAGGCAGGCTTGGAGCCTCATAGAGAGAATGATGATCAGGATAACTTGTGGGGAACTTAGAAAATCCAAAAAGAAAGCAAGAACCTTGTCCAGAAAGTAAGTCAGTAAGTGTCTAGGAAGTCAATATGATGTTGTCACCTTTTGATTTGATTCAATGACAAATTAAGTTTGTAGTTCCTAGCCACAAGATTGATAGACTTAAACATATTCTGGTAAGTGATTTGTCTCACCTAGAAAAGAAAAAACTTGGTTTGCAAAGTAAACTTGCAAGAGACAAGAGAGAGGGTGATGGATCCATGCTCT
The DNA here is from genome assembly GCF_003668045.3 of Cricetulus griseus. NCBI lineage: Eukaryota > Metazoa > Chordata > Mammalia > Rodentia > Cricetidae > Cricetulus > Cricetulus griseus. Next base: position 6,952,311 of record NW_023276807.1, read on the forward strand.
GCCTAGTGTTTCTGGTGTCAAATGAAGCAGAAGAAGGCTCATCCGGGAGCTGCAGACCTCCCGATTGTCTGTTTATGAAGCATTTTGATTCCTTTGTCTTCAAAACCCATCATTCCTGAAAGGGTAGGAAAGGACAAACAGTGCCCAGCACTTTAGTCTTTTGTCAGACACTTAACTCCAATAATGAACCTGTGAGACTGGCCTGTGATCCTAGTTCCATGAAATCATCAATCAAGGTTACCACATTAGTTATGATAAACCCACACAGGTTGTCAATTGTGCCTGCTTCATAGGAACATGGACTAGATTGGCTAAAGTTCTAGGGACCTCAGAAGAATGGCTCCACATGAACTGATTAATAAAAGGATAGACTATTTAGGAGCAGTATGGGCCCTACACCAGTGGGTTAATGGAGGTTAGTGTGTTCAGAAATACTAAGAAGTGTTAAGAACAGATGAAAATAACAGGTGAAGAACAAGGAATGCTGCCAAACTTGTTGCATATTGTTTAGCTGCATAGGCTATTTATTTTTTAAAATATTATTTATTTATTTATTTATTTATTTATTTATTAGTTCAAATTAGGAACAAACTTGCTTCACATGTGAATTCCTTCTCCCTGTCTATCCCCTCTTCCCAACCCCTCCATCAGCCCCAACTCCATCCCCCCTCTGCTCCCCAGGGAGGGTAGGGCCCTCCATGGGGGCTTCTCCAAGTCCACCACCTTATCCTGGGGTGGGCCTAGGCCGTCCCCCAATGTGTCCAGGCCGGGAGAGCATCCTTTCACATGGGATGGGCAGTCAGAGTCCCTTTTTTTTTTCTTTTTCCAACTTTTTTATTTGAATTAGAAACAGGATTGTTTTACATGACAATCCCATTTCCCTTCTCCCACCCATCCTCCCCTACCCGCCCCCCCCCAACTAAAACCTTATCTGTCACATATCTCTTCTGCTTCCCATGGATGGTGAGGCATTCCATAGGGTGTCATCAGAGTCTTTCATTTCCTTTGGGGTAGGGCCTAGGCCCACCCCCGTGTGCCTTGGCTCAGGGAGTATTCCTCTATATGGACTGGGCTCCCAAAGTCCACACCTATGCTAGGGATAAATATGGGGCTTCTACAGAAGGTCTCATAGATTTCTGAGGTTTCCTCACAGAAACCCATGTTCCTTGGGTGTGGATCAGTCCCATGCTGGTATTCCAGCTATCAGATTGGGGAGCAAGAGTTCCCAGATATTCAGGTCAGCTGTTTCTGTGTGTTTCACCAGTATGGTCTGGACCTCTGTGCTCTTCACTGGTCCTTCTCTGCATCTGGGTTCCAGTTCAGATTGGTGATTAGTTATGGGTGTCTGCTTCTACTTCCACCAGCTGCTGGATGAAGGCATATAAATCAGTCATCAATCTCATAATCAGGGGAGGTCATTTAAGGTAGCCTCTCCTCCGTTGCTGAGATAGTTAGCTGGTGTCATCTTTGTAGATCTCCAGACATTTCCCTAGTGCCTGATTTCTCTGTAAACCAAAAATGTCTCCCTCTATTATGATATCTCCATTCTTGTTATTGTGTATTCTTTTCCTGACTCATATTTTCTGCTCCCTCATGTCCTCGGCATCCCACTTTCTCTCCCCTTCTCATTCTCCTAGCTCACTCCTCCCTCTTCCCATGCTCCCAATTTGCTCAGAAGATCTTGAACCTCTCCCCTTCTCCATGGGACCATGCATGGCTCTCTTAGGGACCTCCATGTTTATTAGCTTCTTTGGCAGTGTGGATTGTAGGCTGGTAATCCTTACTCTATGTCTAAATTCCGCATATGAGTGAGTACATACCATGTTTGTCTTTTTGTGATTCGGTTACCTTGCTCAGAATGGTTTCTTCTAGATCCATCCATTTTCCTGAAAATTTCAAGATTCCATTGATTTTTTCTGCTGAGTAGTACTCCAAAACACCAAACAACCCAATTAAAAAGTGGGGTACAGAACTAAATAGACAATTCTCAATAGAGGAATCTAAAATGGCTGAAAGACACATAAAGTGTTCAAAAATTCTTAGCCATCAGGAAAATGCAAATCAAAACAACTCTGAGATACCATCTTACTCCTGTCAGAAGGTTCAAAATCAAAAACACCAATGACAGTTCATGTTGGAGAGGATGTGGAGAAAGGGGAACACTTCTCCACTGCTGGTGGGAGTGCCAACTTGTACAGCCACTTTGGAAATCAGTATGGCGACTCCTCAAGAAAATGGGAATGAGTCTACCACAAGATCCAGCAATTCCACTCTTAGGCATATACCCAAAAGAAGCACATTCATACAACAAGGACATATGTTCAACGATGTTCATAGCAGCACTATTTGTAATAGCCAGAAACTGGAAGCAGCCTAGATGCCCCTCAACTGAAGAATGGATAGAGAAAATGTGGTACATTTATGCATAGGCTATTTATTTATTCATTCACTTATTTATTTATTTTGTGTTTATTTATCTTGCTGCAAGTCTTTACAACTCCACACTCTTATATTCTGCATGTGTGCAAAACCAAGAGTATGGGAATAATACTACATTCTGTTGCTAGCTCAGAATATAACCAGGATACCCTGGGACCAGAGCTGCAGTGACCTCCAAGTATCCTGAAAATTGAATGTGTGGGGACCAGTTTCCTAAGTCTGTTTCTCAGTGGGAACAACAGACAGTAGTCTCTTCTCATATGAACATGTTTGGCTTGTGTTTGTATTTTCATACCTTGGAATATTTGATGGAAAACACCTCTTCCTCCAGGTCCTCTTACTTCTGTTCTAGTACAATTTCCAAAGTTTTCTGTTTGGTGATGATGGCCTCTTTATATGTTTCCACCTTGTTTGTGCTTTTAAATTCATTTAGGCTTCTCTACTAAGAATTCCGCAGATTTTCACATCGTTTGCTTCTGCTGTTCCCTTTGATTTCTCACTGCAAATGTGGCCAGGCTATGAGTAACAACAGTGTCCAGCCCATATTCTGTGCTGTTTCAAAATTTCCTCAGGCAGATCAGTTAGTTCATTATTTTTAATTCACCCACAACCAGATTGTTCAAAGCAGGCCCCAAAGCTTCAAGATTGGTTGCCAAAAGTTAACGTAAATGGCCTCTATTGCATTTCTTCAGAGCACCTTGCTTTTCATCTCATTTCTCAATGGCACATTCTTTACTGCCCACGTTTCTATCAGGACTCCATCTAAAGAACTCCCAGCACAGTCACTAAGCTCTATGTATGGTACTCTGGGCTTCTCTAGTCAAAATCTTCCAACTTTTGCCCATTCTTTCTCCAGAACCATGCCAAAAGCTTTTGAATGGGGGTCAATTTTGTCATAGCAGCAAACCTGCTTCTCAGTCACAATTTTCTTTAACCGGTTACTTTATTTCTTTCTGCTACAAAATAACTTTAGACAAATTAAATGAAGAATGATGTATTTTTCACTTAGAGTTCTAAGGAGTACAGATTATCCTGTCAGAGGAGGAATTGGGATTTCATCGTGGTGTGGGGCCTGTAGTTAGGGCTATTTACATGTTAGTGAATCTGGGATTAGGTAAGTGAACCAGGACAAGAGGTGGATCATGGGAGTTTGGGTAACATCAGGGCCCAGGGGCCCAGAGGGGAAGTATAAATGACTAAGCTCAATACTTCTGAACTGTGTCAGCTTCTGGTTGTAGTGTAGGCCCCTCTGCTTCCTGATGCACCAAGATGTGAGCAGTGTCTCTTGCTCTCACCACTCTGATTGCTGCATGGTAAACTATGGGCTCTAATACTGAGAGTCAAATTCCTGTTCCTAGTAGTCTCAATCCTCCAGACAGGTCCCAGTTCCAATGGTTCCATGGACTCCTCAGACAGCTCCACCAACTGTGAGCCAAATGTTTAAACACAGGAGCCTGGGGAGGACTCTTCACATTCAAGCAACAATACCAGGCATCTCACCAGGAAAATAACTTGGAAAAGGGATAAGCTTTTAGCTACTTTTTAACTTCTTATGCATTCTTTGGAATGGTGAAGTAAAACTGCTTGTTAAATTCTAATGATTAAGTGGTCTATTTATGTCAATTTAATATGATGCTTTTTCATGGTCTAAAGTACATATATATCAAAGAGAACTATAGCAGACTGAATTAATAAAATGAGCATTTCATTATTTGCCTTCTTCTTTTGAAAATTGCTGTGCCCAATTAAGAAATCACATAACAGGCAATTCTTATTTTTTTCTCCATTTTTTATTTAAATTAGAAACAAGATTATTTTACCTGTCAATCCAGTTCCCTCTCCCTTCCCTCCTTCCCTACCCCCAACTAAGCCCTACCTATCCCATAACCTTTCTGCTCCCCTGGAAGGGTGAGATTCCATGGAGGATATTTGGAGTCTGTCATATCCTTTGGGATAGGGCCTAGTCCCTCTCCCATGTGTCTAGGATAAGGGAGTATTCCTCTATATGGAATGGACTCCCAAAGTCCATTCCAATGATAGGGATAAGTACTGAAATACTACAAGAGACCCCATAGATTTCTGAGGTCTCCTCACTGACACCCACATTCATGGGGTCTGGATCAGTCCCATGCTGGTTTCCCAGTGGTCAGTCTGGGGCCCATGAGCTTCCCCTTGTTCAGGTCAGCTGTTTCTGTGGGTTTCACCAGCCTGGTCTGGACCCCTTTGCTCATCACTCTTCTCTCTCTGCAATTGGATTCCAGTTGAGTTCAGTATTTATCCATAGGTGTCTGCTTCTACTTCCATGAGCTGCTGGATGAAGGCTCTAGGATGTCATATAAGTTAGTCATCAGTCTCATTATCAGGAAAGGGCATTAAAGGTAGCCTCTCCACTGTTGCTTAGATTGTTAATTGGTGTCATCCTTGTAGATCTCTGGACATTTCCCTAGTGCCTGACTTCTCTCCAAACATATAATGGCTCCCTCTCTTACGGTATCTCTTATCTTGCTCTCTTCTAAACTTCCCCTAACTCAGTCTTCTTGCTCCCTCTTGTCTTCTTCCCCTTTCTCATTTTCCAAGTACCCCCCCATGCTCCAAATTTGCTCAGGAGATCTTGTTTACACTTCTCCAGGGGACCATGTATGTCTCTCTTAGGGTCCTCCTTGTTTCCTAGCTTCTCTGGTAGTGTGTATTTTAGGTTGGTAGTCCTTTGGTCTATGTCTAAAATCCATATATGAGTGAGTACATTCCATGACTGTCTTTTCGTGACTGGGTTAGCCTGCTTAGAATGGTTTCTTCTAGTTCCATCCATTTGCCTGTGAATTTCAAGATTCCATTGTTTTTTGTTTTTTGTTTTTTTTGTTTTTCTGCTGATTAGTACTCCATTGTGTAAATGTACCACATTTTCTCTATCTGTTCTTCAGTTGTGGGGCATATAGGTTGCTTTCAGGTTCCGACTATTACAAATAATGCTGCTATGAACAGAGTTGAACAGATGTCCTTGTTGTATGAATGTGCTTCTTTGGGGTATATGCCTAAGAGTGGAATTGCTGGATCTTGTGGTAGACTGATTTCCATTTTCTTGAGTAATCACCATACTGATTTCCAAAGTGGCTGTTCGATTTGGCACTCCCACCACCAGTGGAGAAGTGTTCCCCTTTCTCCACATCCTCTTCAGCATAAACTGTCATTGGTGTGTTTTATTTTAGCCACTCTAATAGGAGTAAGATTGTATCTCAGAGTAGTTTTGATGATGGCTAAGTATGTTGAGCACTTGTGTGTCTTTCAGCCGCTTTAGATTCCTCTATTGAGAATTGTCTATTTAGTTTTGTACCCTATTTTTCAATTGGATTATTTGGTGTTTTGGAAACTAGCTTCTTGAGTTCTTTGTAAATTTTGGAGATCAGTCCTCTGTAGGACTTGGGATTGGTGAATACCTTTTCCCATTTTGTGGGCTACCATTTTGTCTTGCTGACTGTGTCATTTGCTTTACAGAAGCTTCTCAGTTTCAGGAGGTCCCATTTTGTTCATTGTTGATCACAATGTCTGTGCTACTGGTGTTATGTTCAAGAAGTTGTCTCCTTTACTAGTTTGTTCAAGGGTATTTCCCACTTTCGCTTCTTTTTTTTTTTTTTTTTTGAGACAGGGTTTCTCTGTGAGCTTTGGAGCCTATCCTGGCACTTGCTCTGGAAATCAGGCTGGCCTGGAATTTACAGAGATTCACCTGCCTCTGCCTCCCAAGTGCTGGGATTAAAGGTGTTCGCCACCAATGCCCGGCTCCCACTTTCACTTCTAATACGTTCAGTGTGGCTGGATTTATGTTGAGGTCGTTAATCCATTTGGACTTAAGTTTTGTGAACTTAAGGCAATCAATTGTTTGCTTCGTTGTTTCTTATAAAATGATTGTTTCTTTCTAAACTGAAAGACATGGTCATCTAACTCCCATTGCTCCTCAGTTTTCTAACAAGCTCATGACTGGACGGTTGGTCATAGAACCATAAACATCTTCAGACTAAAGAATTAATTGAAATGCCCCCTCTAGTTGCTTAATCTCCTCTAGAAATATGAGATGTGATTATCTTCTTCAAATGTACATTGACATTCTGTAGTAGATGCTTCTGGGTTGAACATGTCCTGAGCTGTTACAACAGATGCCAATTAGAAATGCTGCCTGAAGTATCAGTGGTGTTATAGCGAGACATAGAAGCATGACAGACTGTGAGTTTACCTAAATCATATGCTTAATATATTTGATTTGATTTTAATTAGAACAATTTTATTAGATAAATTTATTACTAGGACTCTGTGGATTGCCTATTATGTCCTAGACCCCCCAGGAATAGGAACAATTAATACGCAGCCCTAATCTCCAAGTAAAAATGTATTTGGGGGTGAATATAGATACCTAAAGAGATAAGATCTTACAGTGGCAGGCAATGACATCCACAGGGAATATAGTATAGCATTCATGACACTCTTTGAATACTTACTATGTACCAGGCTATGCTTTAAGCTCTGCATATGTATTAGCCAATTTGATTTTCCAGGTAACAGATTCTACTTCTATTGTGTAGATGAAAATAGAGAAGGACAAGGAGAAGAAGCCTGAGCGGGTCATGTAGTCCATCTGTGTGAGAATTTCTGTCTCAGCACAATATCAGAAAAACCCAGATTCCAACTGAGGAACCTATTTTAATAGAAAGTACAAAATAACACAGAATCAGATCATTCTAGACAAGAAAAGCACTTTTGAAAACCTTTGCCAGTGGGACCTGGCTGTTCCTTTGGCCAGAATTTAGATCCTCAGTGTGGCTGAAGAGCAACCTTGCAAGGTGAGGGGAAAGAATGTGGCAGAGAAAGACCAATGAGTAGGCTATTCACTTAACTTCCATGTGTCATGTCTCCTCAAGATAATGGTTTCACATTTAATTTCTGAATTGTTTCACTCAAGGTTATCATCATCATCGATCACCATAGGTAACTCTGCCTCATACATTCTAAACAGTTATTTTGTCCTGATGTGTTATGGTTCAGGAAATATTAACATTCGTTGTAGACTTATAAGAGCATGGTAGTTTTCAGACTTTCCCTCTTTTTATGGATCATTGACGTCTTCTGTTATATCTTGTTTCTTGGGTCCACTGCTCAAGGCAATGGAACCTGCTCAATACATCAAGCAAAGAAGAGATGTTCAGATGGACATGTGTGCTTAACCTGTGCAACTGGTAGGACATTTGGATTTGTGGGAGATAGAATAGAATCAAGTGTCTGATGAGAGCTTCGTTCACACTAAGTAAACTTGTGTTGTTTTATGACACCTTTTTATACCTGAGTCTCACTTCTTGTGTCTCCTGCAATGTAAGATAACAATTTCATTATTTTTCTTACTTGTGGCATTATCTTCCTTAATTGCGGCTATCTCTTGAATGATATCCAGCATAACGTGTAGACCATGGTGAATTAAGGGCACATATATGTAAATTGATAGGTAGCTATTGATGGCATTATTGTCACAATGACTTACCTGTAAAAACAACTCACAGGAAAAGGGAATGTTTAGGGAGGGAATTCATGAGATTGGAGTGGCTCAGTGTATGACATGGAAGCCCATGCCTGTTCACATTGTGGTGGCAGAGATAAAACAGAGAGGGCAAACCATAAGCATGATCAGGCTAAAACTCTCACAAGCCGGCTTGAGTGACACACCTCTACCCGCCATGCCTTCTGCCTACCACAAAGCTTCCACAAACTTTACAAGCAGTAGCAATATCTGGGTACCACTTCACACTCAAACTACAGCAAGAAATTCATGGTCATTCTTCAAAAGAGATTTGTAAGACCAAATAGCTTCAGTATTCAGAAGGATGAATGGCAACAGTAGAAGGAAGATGTATTGGTTACCTTCCATCACTGTGATCAAATACTTGATGGGCCTACTTTAAGACAGAAAAGAACTTATTTTGGCTAATAGTTCTATATATTTCAATTCATCCCAACACGAAAAGTGTGGCAGTCTGCAGCATGGTGGTGGTGCCTGGTGGCAGCTCTTCACAACACCTTACACCAGCAAGGAGAGATGGCAACTGTTACCAGGGAGCTAAATTGTAATTTTCAATGTCCTGACCTTATTAACTCTATTTTTCTCCATAGTCTCTACCTCTTACAGCCTCCCTAAAACTATATTGCCAATAAGGCAATTTTTTTTTTAACCTAAGCATGAGAGAAGATTTCAAAATAAAACTGTAACATGTTGCCTCTGTCTACCAAGGTCTTACGATCAGTTCTCAGTGGAAATCATGAAGTCAGTCTAAACTCAGAAATTCTCAAAGTTTGATAGATCCAATACAGTTCCAGGACCCAAGGCAAAATTTTAGCTATGAGCTGTTATAAATAAAAAGCAATAGGTTCCATATTCAACAGTAGAGTAAACAAGTAGACATTCCTTAGTGTAAGTAGGAGAAATACAGGGGTGATGTGGAAAAAAAAACTGACCAAAAAGAAAACACAAGGAAACCTTGTACCTTACATTTCCATGTCCAGCTTCCATGGTACATGGTGTCAAGGTGTAGGCTCTAGTAATAGGCCAGTCATCACACCTATTATATAACATCTCCCTATTTAATAGTCTCTACTTGTTACTTTCAACTTTCCTTCACCGTTTCAATATCCTGGGCATCTCTAGTACAACTTAGAATTAATGTTCAGAGCTTTGTACATTGCCTCAGAGTAAATCCAACCATACCACATATTGCTGGCATTCAGGCTTTCCCTAAAACTTTTGGTGCAAGGTTCCATGATATTATCCTTCTTGCATTCTGCCTGTCTTCAAAACTGTCAACATGGAATCAATACCAGGTTCTGTTACCAGCTCAAAGGTTGCAGGACTCCTGTGAGCCATGGTTGCAGAAAGTTCTGAGTGTCTGGATTGCCTAATATGGACAAACATTTCCCCATGAGGCCCTGTTTGAACAGAGTATTCCTGAGGTGCCTTCTTGAAAAAAAAAAAAAAAAAAAAAACGTGTACACTTGCTTCTTTCAGCTTCCTACCTTGGAGTCCTTAATTGTTGGGTCTTACTACTTTCTGAAATGTCTTAAGTGCTCTTTGTTTTTATCCCATAAAAACATATAAAGTGTGTTGCTTCTTTATAATAACATTGATCTCTTTAGCAATAGCGGCCACATACCCCAATGGCACAGTTTTCTAGTACTTCACTTCTGCTTTAGTATCATAGTTCTCACTGTAAACCTGGCTAAAAGCTGTGACCAGTGGCCATGTCAAAAAGTGAATGCTATACTGTCTTGAAATTTTCTCTGCTACATTAGTTAATTCACTACCTTTTAATTCAGTCTTACTCAAAACATTAGGACAAAGGCCCGTTTTAGAAAACAAAATTTCCATGGTATAATGCAAAGGGACACTGGTTCAATTTCTAATAGAGAATCTGTTCCTATCTGAAGGCTCATGAGCACAGACATTGTTGTCTGCATTCCTTTTAGCTTTTCATCTTCTGCACTTCCAGCAGAATGCCACATTCATGGTCTGCTTTTAGGAGCTTACCCAGCTCACAATGTAGAACAATTTAACATTCCACCCACAAATTATTTCCAAAGCTCTATGAATCACATGGCCATGTTAAATTACAAAATAAATAAATAAATGAATAAATAATAAATAAATAAGCATTCCCTCTCCATTCCAATTTTTCTCTTAGTTAAGATAGCATTGGTATGACCCAGAGATGGTATGACAACTTAAGAGATGGACAATTTGGGGCTCATGGTTTCAGATTATTTCAGCTTCTCACAGCAAGGAAGGCATTCCAGGGTGCTTCAGTCTTTGGCAGCAGGGATTTGTGGGGGCTCCTCCTATCACAGCAGACACGGTGGAAGCAGTAGAAAAAACTAGAATTGAGGTTATAACCATCAAGGCCACTTCTAGTGACTTCTGGCAGACAGACCTCCATTCTGAAAAGCTCAACAGCCATCCCAAACCAGCCCCATGAGCAGAAGGTTAAGCATGAGCCTGTGAGATAGATACATTTCAAATTCAAACCATGACAATGCACAACACACCAACACCCTGGAAAGGGCACAGCTGCTGGCTCATATTGTTGAGGGCACTGTCCTGGGTTGGACAAGACTCACAGTAGCTCTAGGTGCTCATATAATGTGGAAAAAAAGGAAGTTGTCATCAGTTTAGAGTCAGTGACTCAGCACAGGGGCATCTTCCTCTCTGTAAGAGAGTTGAAAACTAAAGTCAAAATTACAAGCAACTACGTATTAGAATTGGAGTTAGGAAAATCCATGTCATTATAAACATGTTATTCTTAATATTAATTATAATATAGAGTAATCATTCAAATTTTTAGTCAGTTGTTAGAGAAAAGACCACAGTATTTAGGGAAAATTATGTATCTCTGAATTGGATGGAAATTTCTTAGTCAATACACAGAACAAGGAAAAGTTTACACACACACACACACACACACACACACACACACACACATATGTATATATGTATACATCCTTAACAGGATATAGAGTCTTCTGGGAATAGTAACTTTACTTAGGTGGTATATAATCTGCACACATAAACAGAACACATGAAGAACACGCACAAGCAGATCTCATATTTAAAGGCCTAACAGCCTGTTTTCCTTCATTGTATTGGAATTGTTTCTTTTTTTTTTTTTTTTTTTTGCTTAAATTTTTCCCCGTTCCTGCAGTTTAAAACTGTTAACCACATGATTCCCTTCCATATTTGGTTCTAGCTGTAGGAATTTTTAAATTAATGGGCTGGGTCACTTGAAGTGCAATTTGTAGTCAGTGCTGGCTAAAAGTGAACACAGATAGGTTGCCACCAAGTACATATAAAGACATATTTATAAGGAAAGCTGAAAAAATAAAGTCCTAGGACAATAAACTAGTTGAATTGAAGTTGAGAAAACCTCCATTGCCTTTCTTATGGTCTGGAACATGTTTTATTCTATTTTCATTGTTTTGTTACTGGAATCCATTCTTTATCTGTTTCTGAGAAAAGCTCACTGCACAGTGTGACTCTCAGCAATATGATTCCTGCAATGACACTCAGTCAGGAGAGGCCATCCAGAAGGCTTATATTAGTTTATGTGAAAATAAAAATGCTTTTGTTAGACATTATCAGGGAATAGTTACTTTGACAGCCTTTCTTAAATTACTTGTTGGAACGGGAAATTGATTTGAACCACAGAAATGGATCAAGAACAATGTATAGCAACACATATGTCAACAAATATGCCACATAAAACTCTAAACCATTTCATGAAACCATGGACAGTAACTATATGTCTGTTCCAACAACTCATCATCCTCTGTAAATAAGCCATTTAGATACTTAAATATATTTCTGTGTATATCAACGAAATAGGATAAAAATCATGAAATGACCACAACCTGTTTGAATGGAAAATATTACATTTTTCTGTTATGGTTATTTTTCAAAGCATTAATATCTGCAAAGTAAAGTAGAACTATATATCACTCTTATCATTATAAGTAAGGCTAATGTTTTGTGTTTTACTTATCACACAGGACCCTGGAGAAGAATAGGACCCTGATCTGCTGAGTCCATGTTGAAATGCTAGTAATTCTGTCTTTGAAAGAGACAGTGGAGAAAAATGGGGTGCTAGGAGCCTACAGCCATATTTGAACCTACTCCTTACCACCTGCCTAACTCCCATGCATTGGCTTTTAGATACGTGTTACCCTCCTAACCCCTTCCTTTTCTTCTATTTCCCATTGTGACCTCTTGAGTTTTGTGACCTATCCAGCACTTGGGCAGGTAGAGATTGGCTGGAATCAATTGTGAAGTTTCATCCTTGCCCTCCCAGCATCCCTGACTGTGAGAAATTATGGCCTAGAGTATCAGATAAAGCATGCTCAATAAGAGCTGAGAGAGAAGCCATGAAATAAAGATGATGTTATTTTATTTTCCCTTCCTTTTTCCTTTCCTTCCTTCTCTCCCTCCCACCTCCCTCCTTCCCTCTTTATTTCCTATATTCTCTCTTCCCTCCCGTTCTCTTCCCCTTTCCTCTTCCTTTCCTTCCTCAACCCCCTGCCCCCACTACTCTCCCCTTTTCTCCCTTCTCTCTTTTCTTCCCTTTCTTACTCCAATTTCCAAACAATCTGTATTTTCATTGACATGAGCTCTACAAATTGTGTGGCTGGCTCTATCAGGTAGAATGCTATCTGCAAACAAATTCTCAGCCCATATATTTATGGACCTAATATCAAGCTCCCCTTGATAAAGGAATGAACCCAAGGAACTCTGTGAGCCAAGATTCACATTTAGCATACTGTCACTTGGTTGTTTGAATTTTCATGCATCCACAACTTTCCTTTAGACATAGGTGACAGAAAATGCGTGGGATACAGAGTGATATCTTATCTCAAAAAATCCCCCACTCTTCAGAGGTGGGAGGGGAGAGGCAGGAAGGAAGACAGAATTTTGAATTATATAACAAACCAACCACATAGAAAAGCTACAACCCTTATTCATCCATGGTATCATATGCATCCTGCCCTGTGTGCAAAGAACATAAATGCAGGACTAAGTAATCTCTTCACAGCAATCTTTGTTTTGAATTCCAATTTCAACCTAAATCTGTATGCATGTTCATAAACTTTCCATCTTCCCATGTACAGCCCATTCAGCCCAGTGAGTTGTTGGTATTCCCAGTTCCCACATTCCCAGGAAGGGGCAGAAGCCCCAGCACAAGGGAGAATCCTGAATGCAATGAAGCTGGCTTGTAATAATTAACCTTCGATCCTGCATCAGACAATACTGACAAACATTTATACAAATGCTCTTAAATGTGCCCGTTTTGCTTGCAAATTTCACACCTTATGAAAATTATGCATAATTTTAATAGAAGCATCTCTCCAAAGGGCAAAAACAACTTTTCAGAAAATTCATGTTGTCTTACTCCTTGTCACTTCTTATCTTGCAAATGAGAAGTCTCCTACAATACCTGTGACTTCTTCAAACATTTTAGAACTCGGAAACCCAGTAATTGTAACTTTGGCTGGAAACATGAAAATAGCCCTGGTGTAGAATGCCCTCTCCCTTTATAGGTGGCTGCCAGGGCTTGCTTTTCACTGTGGGAGGAATCCATTCTTTGTAGAATATTCCCACACATGTCTGTGTCTATTTCTCAGAGTGGTGCCACAAAGGATAGGACCCCTTTGCTCCCAATAACCTTTCATGGTGCTGAATGGCCTGGACGTTGGTGCCCGTCAGCACGATTTGATTTGCTATGGTAAGAATAAGATTATATCTAACAGCAGACGATGTCATTTCCAGGTTCAATGGGCACAGATTTAAAACTAGTCCTCCCTTTGACCCCTCTGGATTCTCTTGAACTCTTGTACCTTCTTTGACAGTGTTTGTGAATGAGTGAATTCATGGAAGCCCAAGGTTATTTTCATGACAATGGCACCAGAGTGACAAAGGGAGAAGGCAGGGCCCTCTCCCTCAGCCGGGTGTTCCTTTCCAGAGCCTACTTCCTTCCTGGCAGCTGGCTGCTGAGTGAATTCCTGGGGATGGTCAAAGGCTGAGAGCTGCTGTGTGTCTGCAAGCATGCTGCTGCTACTGATCTGTGAACATGACATGCCTGAGAATATCACATCACCATGGCAACAACAAACATGGAGCTAAATTCCATTAGCGGCAGGGACTCAATGAGTCAAACAGATAATGTTCTGGGCCTGGCCAAATGCCCACAAAGGCGTATGTGAAAGTTGGGATGAATTAACTTCAGCTCATTAGGGTAGCATTGGTAGAAATTCTCTTTTTGGTGACTTAAGTTTTTATATTTATTGCATTTCTTAAATAAACACTTAAAAGCTGATTAACCAATCCATTCCCAGGAAAGCACATTTGGAATTGCTTTCTAGATTTCCAAAATACTTCTGGTTGGTTTCCACACTTTATCTTTGGTGTCTTCAGTTTACTTACCTCTCCTTTCACTACAAATGAGTGACAGAAAACTGTGAAGTTTACATGGTGTTTATCATTGGATGATTTTCTTTGAGACCTCCAGAGTAAGGATAAGACACACAGCATTCTTGATTGCAATCAATCAGTGCTGTGAAGATTGTTTTAAGGCTAGAACACCTGCTCAAAAGAAAACTGGAAAGTTAAGCTTTTTGAGACTTTCAATACAATTGAGGGGAATCTGTCCCAGATAAGATGAAAGAATCTCACATTGAATATAACCAGTTAATAACTTTAAAATCCTATGTGCTACCTATCTCCTAGTGTCCTAATTTCAAAAGGTTTACAATTCATCCTCAAAGAAAAATATGGTTGTTTTCTCCTATGCAATTAGTTCGTAGGAGGTTCAACTATATAAGGCTGTTTAGGGTTGGGGTTTGACTCAGTGGTAGAGCACTTGGCTGAAGTAATTGGTTGACTTCCACCACAGAACAAAAAGCCAAAAAAAAGATAGGAAGGAAGGAAGGAAGGAAGGAACGAAGGAAGGAACGAAGGAAGGAACGAAGGAACGAAGGAAGGAAGACAAAGGGAGAAAAAGAAGAAGAAGGAAGGAAGAAATCAAGAGAGTAAGAGAAGGGGAGAAAGAGAAAGAAAGGAGGAAGGAGAAGAAGAATGGGGAGGGGTGAGGAAGGGAGAGTGAGAGAGAGAACAGTGAAAATTCTAACACATGGAAGCATGACCACCTGTTTATAATGGATACCTCTATTGTTCTTGCTCTTCCCCCACAGAATTTTGTTTAGAACATGCTCCTCCTATATTTGTCTGTATCAACCACATAAAATTTGACCATGTGGGTGACAATAGACTCTGATAAATATGGAGATCATTATTGAGCTGATGAGAAGCCAAGATATCGAGTTCCAGCTTCTAGTGTAAACCTAATGCAGTCTATGGACCTGAGGAGCAGGACATTAATTATTCAGACCAGAGAATGAATAAGGTCAGCCTACCAGCTAGCTTTCTTTTCCACGGTGGAGAATAAGAGTAGGAAACATGAGTGTTTCCAATAATTATAGACACATGTGTTCTTGTTTTTCCCCAGGAATTTAAGTGAACAAAAGCAAATCGAAGGCACCCTTATGTACTCTAGCACCACACACATCTTTCTGATTTTTCCTTCTTGTTACAACCAATGTAATAGGGATGATAATGAGAATGAAGTCTAATTGTGTTTGTATCTGCTGCCTCCATCTAAAATCAACCCACCTTCCTATTATGCAGCAAGTTGTGTTGTGTCCTGTGTATGGAGGTGTGGCAGGAGTGTGCTGTGTGTATGAGTGTATTTGTCTGGTGGGAGTAAAAGATATGGATGGAAGGTCCATAAGGAAGAGCAAACAGTTCTCTGAATGCTTGAACTATGTTGGGGGCATTGGTATGAAGTAGAGGGCATCCTCTAGTGTAGACTGAGGATGAATGTCTGACAAGGCTTTTCAATGGGGCAGTAACAGAATAAAGGACTATCCAAAGCTATTGAAAACAAGAGCACAGACTCTCCAGGATACACTGAAGTTTTACATTCACTCTTGCCAGAATAAAAAAATGAGAAATTGCATAGATTAGTTGTTGCTTTGTAACGTCGATGGTCTTTCTCTTCATCAAAACACTGGTAAAGATTTTTGTGAGTCTATTTTAAGTTATTTGTGTGCAATCCTTCTACCCAGAAAAACTCATGAGCTTGAACTTGTGAGGGTATTAACCTTCATCTGACTCCCAAAGTTTTCATTGCCGGCTGGTTGTTTCAATACCTCAAACCTAACCAATTATCTGGTCTTTCTTAAAAGACTTCTGTAATCAGAGAACCTTAAATCAGTCAGAAGTAAGTCTACTATAATCAAATCATTTTCCATAAATTTGAATTAAAATAAATCAATATTATATTTAGGCCCTCAGAGCTATGTTAAGTGCTATGTTATCTTTCCCTAGAGAGAATGATACAGAAAGTTCGGTAACCAATATTTTTAAAAGTTATTTGAAATTAACCTACTTTTTAAAAATAAAAACTGAGTACAAATTGCTTCTGTCTTTTGAAATATTTCCACCTCTCCACTCATTTGTACACTACATGTTGAGGAATTAGGAAGAACTCAGGGCTAATGTTTCTTCTTCATGTGCTTTAAGATATGAAATCTACATATTTTAACTGTTCAGACTTGCCTGTGTGCTCAAAATAATCAATACTCATTAACTGCAAAAGCCTTTGTTTATGACCCCAGAACAATTGTCCATTTCCCTTCACTCTTGAGCCCTAAGACCTTGCTAGCAGGTGCTAATTTCAGGATCTTCCCTAGGTGCCGACAGCAAATCCTCTTCAATATAATACCTTTAATATATTGCAAGCTGCAGCTTTCTAATTCCCTTTGCTGGAATTTTAGGGGCAAGCAAGGTGAATATCTTGCCAGCTCCAATTTGTCCCTTGCCTCCATGTGCATGATGCCTCCCATCACCATGGCAATAACTCGAATGGGTCAGAATGAGCAGCACCCATGTCCCATGTCAACATGCAGCAGTTATGTTTTGAGCTTTTTCCTCAACTCCTAGTTTTGTGCCTATTATTTCATTATTATTATTATTATTATTATTATTATTATTATTATTATTATTATCACTCTCTCTGACACACCCAAGCTGCCCTTCTGTCAGTGTTAATGTCAACACATACACCAGGTAACAGTATTATTAACAAGTTCAGCGTCAGCACTCCCCATGCCCCCACCCCACTGTGTCAGCACCTGACCCCGTGCTGGGTTCACAGCCATATTTTAAATTATAATTCACTTACTTTTGCTGCGATTGTCCTGATATTTACAGGGAGAATGAGCTTCTCCAGTGCAAAGGAAACAATCTTTCCTTGTCATAGATTAAATAACCTAGAAAAGAAACTAAACCTTGGGCCTCTTGCTTTCAGAAGGGTGTTGGTCCTTCCGTTTTCAAGCTAGCTTCTTTGAAACTACTAAGAATTTTCACACCCAGGGAAATTTCTCTCTCTCTCTCTCTCTCTCTCTCTCTCTCTCTCTCTCTCTCTCTCTCTCTCTCTCTCTCTCTCTCTCTCTCTCTATCTCTATCTCCATGAAGAACTTTGTCCTTCCAGACAAGTAGCTCATGAGATAAAAGATTAAGTGCTAAAGTCCTATTGCAGGAAACTTCTAGTGTGTTGGTCCCCTTTGTCTCAAATTCAAACCAGGTGTTCTTAATGCCAAGAAACTGTATAGTAGAGGTGGCATTCTTTTGATGGGACAATGTAAGACAGATTTCTGGAAGTTCTCTTCAAGATAACAAGCCCATGTCATGCAGATGACATTTACTTGTCTCTGAGACCTAGTGCCTTTTTAGGGGACAGTGGGATAGTGCCGCTGCTTCCCTTAGCCCTGTTGTCCCATCTGTGACTTGTCTCTTCACTATTCTATATCTCTTTGAAGCCAGCTAGCCCTGAGTTGGCCACAGATTCAGTGCCTGTTAAGAACACAAGGTTTGGTTCATGGATATTAATTTCCTTCTCAATCCTCACATGGAAGAAGAGGTGAGAGATTTCTTTGGGGACTCTTTGTTAAACTCTTGACTCCATTCCATTCATGAGGGTTCTAGTCTGATGTTCATCTTTTTTTTTTATATGGCTACTTTTAAGTTGGGTTTAAATTTTTTCATATAATATATTTTATCACATTATTTCCCCTTTCCTAACTTCTAGATTATACCCATCTTTCTACCTACCCAAATTCATGTTCTGGTTCTTTCTCTACAAAAAAAAGTCAAAACAAACCACAAAAGACAAAAGGAACCAAACCAAACCAAAGCAAAAACAAAACACAGAGTCACAATGTATTGGCCAGTTACTCCTGATACAGGGGAGTATTTATTTATTATTGTACATACATGAATATTTTGATTGCATGTATGCATGTTTATGTACCATGTAAGTGCCTAGTACCTGACTAAGTCAAAGAGGGCATCAAATCTCTTGGACTCAGGATTACAGATGGTTGTGGGCTGACATGTAGGTGCTGGGAACTGAACCATGGTCCTTTGTAAAAACGAGTACTCTTAACTAATGTACCATCTCTTTAGCTTTTACACAGTACATTATACCATCATCACCCCAGGAATGAGGACTTAAGTAAACACACTTAGGAAGGACAGATTTTCTTCCATCCCCATGCATCGTCACTATTACTAAGGGAGGTCATGAAAGTATGTCCATATCTCAAAATCAAATGCACTTCCTCAAGAAACTTGAATCATCTGGGGTAAACCAACATGAACAAAGATGGAATCTGCTGGTCTTTTCATTTACTGGGCTGTTTCAAAGCTTAGTTATGCAACATAAGAGTCCAAAGGTAAAAGATAACAGAATGAACATTTCCAAGATGAAAATAAAAATAAACCCAAGGACAGGCTGCTTATGAAGATCAAGCCGTCTCAGTTGGCCCCTACATGCCTTTTCTCAAAATTCTTTCAGCTCATTAACTTCAGCCAGTCATTTCATTTTTTCTAAGACTTACTTTATAAGTATTTAAACATCATTAAAACGTACTTTTTGTACTCCAGATCATGAGGATGAAGTTGAAAATTCTTTTAACTTACCCAACTATAGCACATCTCAAAGGCCTTTGCCCAGAAGCAAGTTGTCTAATGAAAGACGTGCTAGAGGACGGTGAGGCAGAAAGATTCCATGGTAGTCACCAGCTGAAGAGATTTCAATAAAGTGTGGGATGGGGGACAAAAGTCAGGCTGAGGATAGCACCATCAAGTGCTTGGGGTTAGCAGTGTTCTGTCAATCTGAGAGCCAGGTCAGGCCAGAGAGGAGCATGGGAACCAGGAGTAACTGCAGTAAGGCTGGAAGCCTGCTGAGCAATGCTGTTTCATCCTGAAAGACCTTGAGCACAGGAGAAACAAGGCCAAATTAGCATTTTATAAAGGGCACTGTGGCAGGAGTGTGAAAGATAAACCAGGCAAGGGGAGAGTAAAGGTAGAGGAAGCAAGAGCTAATGTGACCCTGAACTTACATGGTGGTGCCCAAAGTACCTAAGAGAGCTGCATTTTTCCCCTTTAATCAGTCTTTCTCTGTCCACAGGCACACCCACGACACATGCATTTAGAGCACATGTACACACATACACCCTCTCTCTCTCTCTCTTCTCTCTCTCTCTCTCTCTCTCTCTCTCTCTCTCTCTCACACACACACACACACACACACACACACATACACACAATATACTCACACACAAGCACACATGCATACTCAACACACACACATACAAATATATACACACATACACACAAGCACACACAGGCACACTCAACACACACACTCATACTCACACACAAACACATATGCACACTCACCACAATACACTCACACATACACACATATACATTCATACACTTACACACAAACACGCATGCACACTCACACACACTCACACAACATACACATACATACACTCACATACAAATACACACATGCACACACATTGAGTTACAACACAAATACATTTTAACTGCATTTCCTGATACTATACCTGAAGTCAGATACACACACACACACACACACACACACACACACACACACACACACACGTCATATATATCAGAGACTGTTTGCAGAGTCCCATGACTTTACAATTTTTAAAAATAACCATTAAGGCTAAAATCAAAAATACCAATGACAACCTATGCTGGAGAGGAGGTGGAGAAGAAGGAACACTCCTCTATTGCTGGTGGGAGTGTGAACTTGTAAGACCACTCTGGAAATCAGTATGGTGGTTGCTCAGAAAAATGGGAATAATCTACCTCAAGATCCAGCCATTCCTCTCTTGGGTATATAACCAAATAGTGCATGTTCATACAACAAGGACATATGTTCAACCATGTTCATAGCAGCATTGTTTGTAATAGCCAGAACCTGGAAGCAACCTAGATGCCCCTCAACTGAAGAATGGATAGAGAAAATGTGGTACATTTATACAATGGAGTACTACTCAGCAGAAAAAAGCAATGGAATCTTGAAATTCACAGGCAAATGGATGGAACTAGAAGAAACCATCCTGAGTGAGGTAACCCAATCACAAAAAGACAAACATGGTATGTACTCACTCACATATGAATTTTAGACATAGAGCAAAGGTTTACCAGCTATAATCCTCTTCACCAAAGAAACTAGGAAACATGAAGAACTAAGGGATAAATAGACCCCAGGAATGGGAAGTGGCATGAACTCCTGAGCTAATTGGGAGCATGAGGGTAGGGGAGAGGGAGCTGCCACTATAAGAGCACAAGAAGTATAGGAGAGGAAATGGAGAGCAGAGATATTGAGTAGGGGGAAGAATAGAAGAGAGAGAGAGCAGGATGAGAGATACCATATCAGAGGGAGCCACTATAGGTCCGAGAAGAGATCTGGAACTAGGGAGATCTCCAAAGACCTACAAGGATGACACGATCTGACGATCCAGGCAATGGTGGAGAGGATAACCTAAAAGCCCTTCCCCTAAAATGAGATTGATGACTACTCTTTATGCCATCCTAGAGCCCTCATCCAGTGGCTGATGGAAGCAGAGACAGACATCCACAGAAATACACTGAGCTGAAATCTGGAATTTAGTTGAAGAGAGGGAGGAATGAAGATCTAAGGGGTCTGTACCAGGTTGGAGAAACCCACAGAAACAGTTGACATAACAAGGGAGAGCACATCAACCCCAGATGCTGTCTGGGAGGCCAGTACAAGACTGATCCAGATCCCTGAACATGGATGCCAATAAGGAGGCCTCTGCACTCCAGGGAGCCTCTGGTGGTGGATTAGCATTTTTCCCTGGTGTAAGAAGGGACTTTGAGAGCCCATCCCATGTGAAGGGATACACTCTGGCCCTGGACATATGGGGAAGGGCCCAGACCCAGCACAGGAAGATTTGGTGGACTTTGCAGAGCCCCTGTGGAGGGCCCTACCCTGTCTGGGGAGTGGTGGGTGGATGAGGTGGGGGGTAGGTTGGGGGTGGGGTCTGAGGAGCGATGGGAGTGAGGGGAGGGAGAGGGAGAAGGGACTTTCATGTGAAACAAGTCTGTTCCCTAACTTGAATTAATAAAAAAATTAAGTATTTCATTAAGCTTTTATAGTATTTAAATTAAGAACTAGACAAAGATAAATGAGGGAAGGGAAAAGAAGAATGTGTATAACACCTTGAGACTCATTTTGGGGTATTAATGTTGTTGTGGGTTGGAAATACAAGCTTTGAAAAGTTTCCATTCTGGGAGGCCGATCTGTTTCAGGACTAGAAAATGGAGGGAGTTGTGACAGGCTAACTCCTCCTGGATTTAATAAGCCTCCTTGTAATGATGATGCATGGCATTCCCTTCATGCATAGGTGCCATCACTTTATTCTGAACTGTCTAGGCCACCCTTCATATCTGAAACTCACTGTTCAGACATATTGATACATAGAACAAATTAATCTAAAGACCTTTTAAAATATTTCCTCAAGGAGTTGGAAAGATGGCTTTTCATCCATCATCACCAATGTCCTCATAGCAAATGTCTGGTGAGAACCACAGAAAGGGATCTGTGATATTCATTCATTCATCACATTCTAGTCTTGGCATTAATCAATCAACCACAGGAAGAGTATTATGGTTGTCGAGTCAAATTCCCACTCTGCTAAACACTGGTCACAATAGAGGATAGACAGAATCCACATGAAGATGTTTCAATCTGGGATTGTATATTTTTGCTTTGCAATGATGTAAGAGAGAGAACAGAACGTATATGAGAAATCATGCTTGGACTTTGGATTGGATCTTTCTTTAAGCTAAAAACGCACATTACCAAACTCTCTTATGGATGCTTGGTAAGTACAGGGAGTTGACACTCCACTCTACATTGAAAAAGGAAAAATACTCCATCCTCTACTCTGTACCATTGCTAAACTGGGATATCCATTAAACTGGATGCATTAAATGCAATTTTTGATTTATAATAGACCCTGGCATTAGAGGGCTTTACCAGGACATACATACCCTTGTCGTAAGTCAAAGAATATTTTCTGGTATGACAAGTGACACATATTAGAACAGGAAGTAATACAGATGGATATCCAATGAGTCTCATGTTCAAATACCATCAAGGATACCGAATGCTCAAATTGAACGCAAAGAAAGTACTGAATAGCATAATGTTTCAAAAGGCAACTTAAGTTCTCAAGTAAAAGTTGAATGTGAACATACTGTTAGGCCTGTCCTATTGATAGCATCCTATTCAGCACAATAATTTGGCCCTTAACTAAGTGCCCCTGGGAACAGAATACAATTAGACAAGTAGCCATCTGGGAAATATTTCAGAAGCAAACAAAATAATTTCAAAAGGTGTTTCATGTGAGGGTCGATGAGCAGGTTTATGGCTTTCCTCTACACCACTTATTTTCAAATGAACTATGCTTCTTGTGCAGTTAGTCTGCCACTGACTCTTTATAACTTTTATACTTGAACATGACATTCAGATTTATAATGTAATTAAAAACGACAGAAATTCCTTAAAAACTAGATTTTGTTAGCTAATAAATTGTTTTCCTGACAGTAGATTTTTCCCTCCTTCTTTGATACTTGCACATTTGTCTAAATTGTAAACTCTTTTATGGAAAACTATTTCAAGTGATTGGTAGAGGAGGTGGGTGATTTTATTTTGCTCTAAAGTTACTGGTGAAAATGTCAAAGAAATAATTATGTTCTTTATTTTGCTTTGTGATCTAAGTTAAATGGGCTTACACAGGGCAGAAGTTAGGCATTTGCTTAGTTAGGGTTTCTGTTTATGGAAAGAGACACCATGACCACAGTTCTTCTTAAAAAGGAATGTATTTAATTGGATGGCTTATAATTTCAGAGTTTTAGTCCATTATCATCATGGCAAGACATGGTATTGTGCAGGAGGACAGACATGGTACTGGAGAAGGAACTGAGAGTGCTCTATCTTGCAGGAAACTGATGTGAACTTAACTGCAGTCCATGGCTTGTGCATTTGTGAGACCTCAAGGCCTGCCCCCACAGTGACACTCTTTCTCTAACAAGTCCATACCTATTCCAACAAAGCCACACCTACTAATAGAGTGTCATTCCTTAGAGGGCCATTTTCTTTCAAGCCATCACAGCCTTAAATTTCATATCTATTCATTATTCCAGTTTCATGAAAAATGAGGCAACAGTGATGCCAAGTAATGTGTTATAGGTGAGCAACATGGAAATGGTTTTTTTGTAATGTAAATTGGCAATAATTGTGAAGAAATACCTTCTAAAATATGGATAGTATTTTAATGTATGGTCAGTTTTAGATGAACATTTACATTCATTTTTCAGATAGCTTATTTATCATACTTTTTTTTAAAATATAAGTTATGCTGGCCATGCTCACTTTTTCAGGCCACATGAGACTTCATACTCACTGGAGCACATTAGTTCTTCCATAGAGCAGGCAAGGAAAGACAGGGTCCCAGTGCATAGAGCCACCACAAGAAGAGTAAATGACAAGGTGAACATCCAGGCATGATGATGATGACCTGAGGGTCCATGAGTCTATGGCTTCAGTCCCCTCATCACCTCAATCATACCTGTTTTAGGATCTACGCTTTCACCTTAGAAATCCTATCTAGAACATTCATACCTTTCTCCTACACCACAGCACTCAGAGGCATGGTCCATGAGCCATTGGGTCTTTGGATATGTAGGGCCTCTCAGACTCACTGTGGACTCTTTCCTGGAGTCATGGGAAAACATGGATACTCTAAGAAAATTGAGCTGCTAAAAGACACCAGAATGACATGAGATAAGTTTGCCATGAAGGCAGGGTGAAGCTGCTTAGTTTAAAAACATACATTTTAAGAAGAGATAAAGGAAAAAATAGATTTTGCTATTGGGAGTGGAGCTATTACATGCACACAATGAACAGTAGGGTTGAGAATTGAAGATCTGAGCACAGCAACACAGCCCATGTAGTAGGAAACATATTACAGTGGATGAACATTATAGTGATGCCATTTGGCTCTTGAGTGTCCTCTAACAGGCTGTATATTAAAGCTGTGGTTCTCAGCTCATGGTACTGTTGGAAGATAGTAGAATGGTTAAGATATGGAGCCATTTAGGAGGAAGTTAGGTCACTGGAGTGTGCTCTTGTTAGGGATGTTGGATGCCAGCTTCTTTCTCCTGTTAGTTTCCACTCAGTATAAGGTGATCAGCTTATTCCACACAGGCCCAAGTAACAAATCCATTTATGCATGGACCAGAAACCCTGAGATGATGATTCAAATTTAACCATTCTTTGTTTCGTTTATTGTCCCAGGTATTTTCCATGTCAACAGGAAGCTAACACAGTCATTTCAAATGAAAATTCAGAAGAAACAGAAAACAAGGAAAGACCCATGCCGAAGAGGTTTCAGTTAAGGACCATAAGTGCTCTTGTGAGTCGCTTATCCTTGGTGAAGAACCAATGAGCAAAGGAAAGATATACTTCACATGTGTTAGCCTTCCCTGAAAACTGCTATGCAAAATCAGGCATATAACCTGCTCTTTGCTGAACCTGCCACAGGCACAGGCAGCTAAGGCACCAGCACATATGGTTTAATGACATTTAGATGATTTAGTCCCTACGCCACACAATGGATAGAGGAGGTAAAACCATGGAGGCTTTCAACAGGGAAATTTTCATCTCAATTAGATATAGAAACATTTAGCTCAGTGATTATAAAAAATACTTCAATATTAGCAATGAGAGTCCCTTGAGTCCACATTATAGCTTCCCACTAGTTACAGAAAGAAACACATTTTCATCATTGATGCCTTTTCCCTTTTGGAGGGAGGCTGACGAAGCTGCCAGGCCTAGAGATGATAAGTCTCTGAGGACTTAGAGAGAGGTTAACAGAGACAGATATTCCAGCTGCTGGACCCTTTCTCTCACATGATAAGTGTGGGCTTTTTCCACACTGAAAACTGGGAACATAGCCAGCCAAAGCCAGAATGAATTAATCCTGTGTAAAATGCTCTATTAGGAAACTGTGCTCACCCAGGGCGAGCAAGCCAAATGAGGTGACATGAGGAGGGCACAGGACTGGAAGAACCTTCTCAGCAGAGAGGCAGACCTGTTCCAGACACTTAAAGCACACACAAGTGCTGTACTAAGCTAGTGTGACTTACATTTTTTCCTACTTTTGGATAGAGCAAAATTGTTTGCATTTAGTAGAGCCTGTACTCCAAACAGTGGGATTTTAATCTTTAGTAGGCTAGCGGTGGGAAATGCAGTACTGTCTTAAGATGTTGGGCAGTGACAGTGAGCTGCAGATTCCCCAGTAACCCATGCAATCATGAGGGGAAAAAAACAAAAAACAGCAACAACAAAAAATAACTCTGCTGAGCTACTAACCTGAAACGTGCATAGGGCTGGTGTGTTCAATACATACTCAACCAAAAAGCAATGCATTATGTCATCTTGGGTTGGATTGTCCTGATATGATAGCATTGTGAGGAGTGAAGCATCTATGTGGGACTACAGATAAATAACATGATAGGAGGAAGCAGAAATGAGCTTGGGGAAGCAGGCAGGTGTCACTTTTTGGAAGGTTTGCTCTGTCTTCAGAATTACATTCTGGTGCCTGCAGACAGCAAGAACTAGGGATGGAGTCTCATGAACTACGTCCTGGCTCTCACAGTAACTTCAAATCTAAACCAGTTCAGGCATTCAATGTGCAGAAAATGAAGGGTTTTTTCACACATACTCTGCATCTATGCTGATGCTGGTGTTCAACAGGAATAAATAACTGGATTGTTTTGTGCACAAGTTGACATTGAATGAGTCTGACATACAAACTCAAAACTTAATTGTTGTTATGAAGAAAGTCTTGCCAATTGAAAATGTACAGTAAATATACATTATTTTAACTGAAGAAACCATGAGGCTTAAAGACATATTGTGATAAAGCTAACAGAAGAGGTTTATTACATAAGATTAATATTTTAATTAAAGTTATTTGGAAAATATAAGACAAGCAAATTTGAATCTGTGACTGGCCCCTTGTCATGATTTTTTTTTCTTTTAACTGCCATTGGGTAATTTGAATAATATATAAGAATTTCTGAGTATCTTTTCTGTGTATGGTGTTTGTGGGGGTCTGTGCATATGTGGTGTGTGTGTGTGTGTGTGTGTGTGTGTGTGTGTGTGTGTGTGTGTGTGTGTGTGTGTGTGTGTGTGTGCACCTCTGTGTGTGCATGTGGTGTGTGGTTTGTGTGTGTGTGTGTGTGCTGTGTGTGTACATTTGTGTGCATGTGTGTGTCACAATGTGTAGTGTGTTTGTGTGTGAGTGTTCACTTTTGTGTGGGCATGTGGTGTGTGTGTGCACACATGGTATGTGGGAGTGTTTATGTGTGAGTGCATGTGTATATGTGTAACATTTGTATGGCTGCATGTGAGTACAGATGCATGTGGATGCCCTAGGTTGATTTGGGGGTATTCATCTTTCACTGTTTTATTTGCTGAGGCAAGGCCTCTTGCTGAACACAGATGTCACCAATTCAGTTAGTGTAGCTGGCCAGCTTGCTCTGGGAATCGGCTGCCTACAACACCCAAGCACTGGGATTACAAGTAGATCACATACTCCCAGGCTTTCCCCATGATACTGGGCCCCCAAACTCCAATCCTCCACATGAGCAGTAAACCCCAGTCACCAAGGCACTTCCCCAGCACTTTAAAAAATGTTTTAAAAATAAAATATTACACGTCTTCTAAGCAGATATTTGTTAGTTAATGTCTACTTACATGAGGAAAATTTATCACACTAGGCAGAGATACTAGATCTATATTCCCAGCTTTCCCAGATGGGGAGATGAGAAGATCACGAATTCCAAGCCAGCCTGGGATACCCAACAAGACTGTCTCCAAAATAAAGTACTGTTTCTTTCTCTCTTTTTTTAAAGAAAATGTGAAATTGTAATGAGAACAAAAGAACAGTCCTTTTATGCAGCACAATACAACCCTGAACATACTACAACATGTAGTAATTGTATTTAGATTTATATAATGTATTTTATATAGATATCATTAATTTTATAAAACATTTCTGGGAAGCATTTTTAGTACATTATATATTTCCACTAATATCTTTTTATGTGGGTGTATGCATATTTACTTAGTCATATCTACACATTCATACACTTATAAGTAACTTAATTAATCACTTTCCATAACCAAAAGTTAATCTTTGTGCTTTGTGCTTTATTCTTTCAGATTTTACAGGCATGATGTGGCAATGATTTTATTTAAGATACTGTTGTTTCACGTGTGGAAAATGAATTTATTTTAGATTTCTCTTGAGAGCATTCAATTTTAATGTCTCACAAATATTGCAATAATATTACATTTGAGAATATATTCAGAAACAATAAGAGCCACTTATAGTGAAGCCTTGGGTACTTTTCCCATGAAATTTGCTAATGTATATAATCAAAGCAAATAATGAGGTTTGATACAGGGAGCATGCTGTTTTGTTTGAAAGGTATTCACATACAATCTTGCTTTGCATTTCACATTTAGTGAGAAAATTAGTAATAATTCAACAAAGGAAATTCAGTAAAGAGATATCCCTGTACGACATAAACCTCCTTTCTTTTTGAAAACCTTCACACACAAGAATGCCACATTCCTATTCACACACCCACAAGGGTATGTATTGTACACGTACACAACACAGGGAGAAGAGTTTTGGAAATGCCAGGGAAGCACAAAGCTATAGTGAAATGACAGGAAAGTATTGCTCAGAAGATTTCTCATCTAGAGTTGAAAAACAGAGAATAATTGTGGGCATGGGTTCTGGGGGAGGGGGGGCGGTGTGGTAGCGTTGGCTTTCAGGGCAACCATATCAGAAAAGCATTGAGTTTCCTTGGGCAAGACCAAGATTGAGTGTAAATGTTTTTATTGGCAGAAACATTGCAGAATTGAGGGGCTCATTGTCCACAGCTTCACTAGTGTTTTCTTAGTTGTCCTAATCCCAATGTTTACAATCTCATTTTCACAACCAATGTCACTCTTTGTTTTTCCCAGCAGATACCTGCATGGCTGGGTGTCCAAATTACTAATAATGCAGCTCTTTACAGGGTAGAAATCTGGCTAAAGATTTCAAATCCAATCCCTGCACCTCCCAGGAGTAATGGCATTATTCAGATATAGGAAATGCCATGTGGTTTACACAACCCTGGAGATGGAAATGTAAAGTATTACACTTATCCTTTTTTTTTTCACAATAAGTCTGCTGTATCAGGATTAATAAGCTCAGCATTAAGCTTATTAGTCTGAAAAATATTATCTGGTATCAAATTCAGGTTCTCTCAAAACATGCCCTTTGTAAGTCTCTGACTAAGAATATCTGATGCAATTACTCATTTCTCTTTGCTGTGTAGTGTCCTCACTGCTAATGCCCCCTTGCTTCTGGAATCCTCGGTGCCTTAGTTTTATCAGATCAGAGAAGCCAATCAGGAATCCCCAGAATCGATTCAGAAATCTCTTCCTGAGGATTCTGCTCCTCTGTGAGAATTCTTGACAACAAGAACACTAGACAGTGTTCTCTGGGGAAAATATGCCATTAACTGTGTGTGCCGGAGAGACATTTAGAACTGAGTTTTCCCTTTAATTCAAGTTTTCTTCGCTGTGACAAAATGCCTGAGAGAGAAACTCAAGGAACGAAAGATTGCTTTTGCTCATGCTCTCAGAGGTTTCACTCTGTCAAGTCAGGAAGGGCATGGAGGGAAAGCTTCCAGTGTAGGAGGTAGGAATTAAATTGTACAGGAAGGGTCAGAGCAAATGTATTCACCAAGGACACACATCCAGGGAAGCACTTCTTCTGACTAGACTCTACCTCATATTTTTCACACTGCCCAATAAGTCTTATGTAACTGATCCCACCCTTCAAATCACTTCTTACAAAGAACTCTCTGGATCTAGGCACTTCTCAGAAGCTCTTTAGCTACAAAGTAAGACCTCAATTCACAAACCCTCAGAATACACATTATATTCTCAACTACATCATGAACTGTGCAACCAAAGGGGCTGTTGAGTCTAAAATTTGTGTGGCTGCAGAACAAGCTACAAACTGCAAGTTTTGAGGAAGCACAGGTCTGGCCAGAAGACTGGAAATTTCAGCAGTCCTATGATACAATTCCTTCCTCTCCTCCAGAAAAGCCTCAGTCTATGAAAGACATCACCATGTCCACACTCACAATGGATATTTTTACATAGGAAATTGTACTTTAGTCTCTGAAAATTTTGTTTGTGTTTATAATACATGATGGTCACACTCATCCCTTAACTGTTTCTTATCCTCTCCTCCCTCTCCCATAAACTCCTCTCCCCACTGAATCCCCACCACACATTCATGGCCTTTTGTTTTGCTTTAGTTCTGTGACCTGCTGGGTTTTCACATGAGTATGAAACTATCTTGTAACACAGTAACTGCCCAGTGGTTATATCATTGAAAACAATGGGCAATGACTCCCCCCCCAGCTATAATGAGTTCATGAGTTCTACCACCACATCACACTTATATGACAGCTTTTTATGGCCTACAAAGGGAACATTGCAATGAGCATAGTGAGGGAACAGGATGATCAGACTTAATTCATTTGGGCTGCCCATTTATTACATTGAGATAGCTCAAACTTCTTTACTCCACCTATCTTAAATTTCTCTAGTTCCCTGAAATGTAGGCATGTAGGAAAACTACATCAGGTGGCAGAATCCTGCAGCTGTCTGCAGGAACTACTTCTACCAGCAGTGATGAATTTTCTCCTCCTTTTTCCTGTGGAGTCACTTTAATAATGTGAATATTGCAATAATCAAAATTGATGTTTTACACACACACACACACACACACACACACACAGACACACACACAATCTCCAGACATTTTTTTTCTTTCTTAAACAAAGTGGGTTGGGGAAAAAAACTTTATGTGGCCATTTGTGTGGGTGAGAGTTGATATGACTTCTAGCAGAGCCAAACTCCATTTCAGATGAATTCTCTTGGCATCACAGCAACTGTCTGTGTCACTTCTATTTGAATAGAGATACTTATGAAGAGTGGTTGAGATGGCAACTGTTAGGACTCAATGAATGAGTGAGCATTAATTCATAAAGAAAATCCATAGCATGTGAGTTTTAAGAGCACATAATCACATTAGTTCTCAACCAGGAGGCCTTTGTGAAGACAGGGAGCCATCATCCAGAAAGAAATGATTATTTTCCGAAGTGTGTGTGATTTCATTATTTCATTTCTATTTTGTTTTTCTAAATCACCATCTGGTTCCTACTGTTTATTGGGTCTTTGGAGTAATAGAAACATGTGAATCGCAAGAGTGAACTAGGGCTGGAGAGATGGCTTAGTGGTTAAAAGTTTAAGAACACTGGCTGCAAAGATGGGGAGAGAGAGACTCACACACACAGGGAGACAGAGACAGAGACACAGAGATAGAGAGCACTGGCTGTTCTTCCCATGGTCATGAGCTCAATTTCCAGCACCTACATGGTGTCTCACAACCATCTATAACTGTAGTTCCCCAGGATCTGATGCCCTCTTTTGGTGTGAAGTAATACATAGGATAAAACAACTCTGTGCATAAAATGAATAAATAAATCTTAAAACAAAGGAAAGAGTGAACTAAAATCCCAATAGCTAAACAGCTAATGGATCCTCTTACTTTCAGCCTTATTTAGAATCAGCCTTGTACAATTACCTTATCAGCATAAATAATGTGAAATGAATTGCCTCCACCATTCAGAGGACCTCTAAACACTGTACCTATTTCAGAAGTTAATACATTTCAAATATATTATTTTGAAAGATGAGATAATCAAATATTTAGACAGATTTGATTATAATGAAAGAACTTTGCTTGGCTTGTAGGGAACATAGGAAAGCTATGTGCTACATCTTTTGGGGGCAGATAGTCTGTGATGGTCTGAATTTAGTGAGATAAATAAAAACCAACAGTAAAAAGGGACTCCTGGGAGTGTGTTATTTCATAGTCTCAACATAAACTATCTTCAGTATTAATTATAGTCATGATCTCTCCTTATATAGCATATATTGTGTATTGAGTATAGAAAAAACAATCAACAATAGATGAGATTGACAAACATGTGATGACAGAATAGTAATCTTCTATCAACACTTAGCATAAGTACCAACTTTGAGAACCACTGAAGGAAAACATATTTCCAGCCCAAGAATGCATCTAGAAGATGTGGTACACTGAATGGCACTGTACCATTGGGAACAAACATGCTGAAGAATGGTTTTATTTTACCTGCATCACTGTTCATCCAGGTTCAATAGTGTCAAGAGAGAATGCAGTAGTTTCTAGTTTCTCCCACAGGAGAAAATGAGAGCCTAGCAAGATAGCACCCAGCTTTCTTTGCTATGTGTCAAAGTCTGAGATCAGAGGAGGAAACTCATGGAACTTCCAAACTGTTCTCTTGGTTCAATCTGCAAACTTGTCCTTGAGCCATTTTAAATGTCTTGCCTTTAATATCCATCCCTAAAGAAACTTGAAAACTATCCAAAGGGTTCTAAGAATGTCACTTTCCACTAGAAAGATCATCATGAACATGCCCTGTGAGCACTGAATGTCAATGTTTGGTACAGACCAGCCAGTATAAACCATGGGATTGGAATAAATATATTCAAACATTTCAGAGCACCACAATTCAAATATATGCATACATATGCATTGTATATGCAATATATATATATATATATATATATATATATATATATAAACTAGTGACCCTTTAAAAGGATGAAAATCTATTGTTTAGAACAACATACTATGAGGATACCAGGGTTGAACTCAGGTTGTTAAGCTTGCCATTAATTTCACTGACCATAGAAGTACCTCTCTATTCCTGTTTTTTTAAGCACATTTGGTACATAGCTCTGGAACTATTGGTGCTGAGAAGTGAATTTACACTGTATGTCTGTAACATTATTGTGGCATCATTCCTCAGATGTATGTGTTTTACCATTTATTCAAGAGATTCATACACTTTTGGTTGGGGAACTTGATGAAGGACTGAGGCATTGGCATCAATCTGCATGTTATGTTTATGTGTTTGTAAAAATTTTCGATTAAAGTCTCATATCCAAAGTGATAGTATGAAGAAGTAGAGGTTTCTGAGGAGTGACTATGTCAGCAGGGCTCTGCTCTTATGAGTGAGGTTGGTGATCATATTTATAGAGGAAGTGGATGGATTTACCTTGTTCCTTGCACTATGTCAGGATGCAGTGACAGTCACCGTCTAGAAGAGAGAGCAGCCACCACCAAACACAGAATCTGCTGGCACAAGAACTTTGGCTTCTCAGTCTCTGGAGCTGGCAAAAGCTCATCAATTATTTACCAGTTGTTCATTTTGATATACAGTAGATAGTGTAGCATCCTGAACAAAATGAACCATTTTCTGTCATGGTGGCCCATATCAAGACTGATTTCTTGAAAGCCAGAGTTAGTTTGCCTCTGTGTATGAGAAGTGCTTAGGCATGCACATAGGATAAGCACCTACTGGTCCTAGAGGTTTTCTACATAGCAGTGCTTTACAGCAGGCATTGGACAACACTTGACTCCTTCTCTTGGATCCACTTCATTTTAGCCTACACAATCAGCCCAGATCCTTGTTTTGCAATGATGGGAAAAGGCTGCCTTACTCCCATGTTATTCCAGTGGCAAACAACGACCACTGAAGCAACTGTTTGGGTCTGACACTGGAGTGACTTTTCTGATACTTTTGCTTTGGTGTTGTTTGTTTGGAGTCAGTGCCTCATCTTGAAGCCCAGACTGACACCCAATGTTCTATCCTACTGTCTCAAGCACCATGTCTGTATTTCTAGTGTATTAATCTGTACTCTTTGATGGTATGGTTTTCTGAAATACGTAAGTATTTAAATTTCAACTAATGGGGAATTAGAGAAGTAGTAGACCTCTTCTCACAGGAGTGAAAAGTATTGCTTCAGGTAGAGACGGATGGAATGTGCCTTAGTCTTAGAAGCTCAGTAGGGTTTAGACATGGATTGATGTGAAATGGAAACAAATGCAGGACAATGTAACCAGCCTTAGAGAGCCTTGGAATAGTGAGGTACCATGTGGGGAACTCCCGAGGAGCAGGAGCTGGAACCAAATGGAGAAGATAGGATGAATCTCCCATGTGGTTGACAATAGTGTCCAATGTTTAATGCCCCATATTTCTTCTTCTTCTTTTTTTTTTGGTATTTCGAGACAGGGTTTCTCTGTGTAGCTTTGAAGCCTATCCTAGCACTTGCTCTGGAGACCAGGATGGCCTCGAACCCACAGAGATCTGCCTGCCTCTGCCTCTGCCTCCCAAGTGCTGGGATTAAAGGTGTGTGCCACCAACGCCCGGCGCCCCAGTACTTCTTAATGGGGTGCTTTAATATACTTCTGCCATGAGGATAAAGTGGAGTGAGGTATTGAAACAGCTAAGAAAGGGCCATGTGTGAAAGCACCTGGAATGCAGTTAGGAGGCATTGGCTCAGTGCTCTGTAGGGTGGCAGTCTTACTCGGCAGCGTTTACTCTGCAACACAGGTGTCAGGGATTGACAGAAGCCTTGTGATGTGGACCTTCTCTTCTCTGTGTGTTATTGTTCCTTTCCGCACTTGAGTCAGTGTCTCTCTGCTCCTAAACTATTCTTTTATCTGATTGCTAATATTCTCTCTTCAGAGCTGACTGATAGCATCACGGAGAAACTCTGTCACTTAAGTGAATGACAGTGATCCAGCCTCACTCAGACAAATGTGTGCTTTCTGAAGCCATCAGCCCTCACGTAGGGAGAGATGATACTTACTTTATTAAACATCAACTCACACTCACAGGTAAAATTACTCTTTCTTCTCTTTCAAATTTGTAAGTTACACCTTTGCAGTGTAATTCATCAGTGAGGAGGGGAAACTAATTCGCCTCACTCTTCACAGCCTCACTTACAGGCTTTTAGATGACTTTAGAGCCATTAAGTGTAATATATTTCGGAAGAAGTACTGTTTCGCCTTGAAGATTCCTTTGTCTCCTATTCAGGAATTCTTTCCCTGATTACTACTTTCTAAAGTAAACTTTGAGATTCAGTTCAGTGATTCTTAATATTTCTTTTGATATGGAATACCTGATTTGATTAAATGGGGAGGGGGCTTAAAGTTTCTCAGGGGTAGAAGTGAACACAAAAAGTTCATCAAGTTTTCACTACTACCCACTCAGGGAACATTAGGGTTTCTTCTGACAAAAGAATTTTTTCTTAATCTTGTGCTGAAAGACTCTTGTGGGCCTTAAATTCCTTTGCCAAGGAATTCTACATCTATACTCTGAATCTATGAACAATTTGTAACTAAACAAGTGAGCAATAACAAGTTTATGCCCAAAGTTTCTAAGAAGGGTATATCTCCTTTCTCCCTAGCAAATGTTTTACAGGGTTATTTAGTGAATGCCACTAACAATAAGCTATTTAGTTACAATGCTGGAGAGAAACCCATGCAGTGTGGATGGGCATTCAAGAGCTAAGGAGCACATCAGCACGGAATAAAATGAAATTAAACACCGGGCAGCCCCATATGTCCTGTTACAATTTAGCATCCTTATTTTCAACACAAATTCCTAGTTTTGATGTGACTGCTTCTACTAATTGATGAACTGTGTTATGAAAAAAAAGACTATTAGCTCACTATTTAATTGCCATTTTTATGTATCCAACTATATTTGAATTTCTCGGCCAAGATTTTAATTGATTTTTGTAGTAGCTGGTGGTTAATAGGACAATTTGTCAATACTGTAATAAAACAATTGTCTCCCTAACTTGGGGAGCTCAGTTCATCAGATAACAAAGTTGAGTTTTGTTTCATTAATCGGTTGCAGGTGTGGGGGTCTGTTGGAAGAAAGATACAAATCCCCTAGGAGCTGTGGAAATCTGGGTCAGAGGTCAGGGAGAAATTAGTTAAGCATGATGGGTCAACAGTGGCCCAGACAGGTGTCCCAGCCTTGTCTCCCTGTCATTTCCTGTGATTTTACTTAAACAGGGGTCTATTGCACTCGGGCATAGGTCAAGAAAGGGATTTCCCAGCCTAATAAACTAGAAGTCAAAGCTGTCTTGCTCACCAACAGAATCCTCTCTTCAGAGTCAGCAAGAAGGTCTCAGGGTAAAATGTCTCCCTCTGTCTTGTATGGTTTCAAAGACACTTGTGAGAGCTGTGAACAACCAGTCTAAAAAATGAATGATGGTCTCTAAGGAGACCCAGATACCTTATTTTTCAAGAAAGAAGAAAATTAAATGTAAGATAGTCATTCCGACCTGAGAGAAACAATTCCAAAAGAGATTTGATGTCAGTCAAACTACGTTTTTTTCCATTCTCTTGCTCATCTACAGCCACAATAGTTGGGGGTTCTTGTTTTGGTCCTATTGTTAATTACTCTTTGCTCAGGATGCGTGTTTTGTGTTGATGCTATTCTCTCTCATGGCACAGTAGTTATTTTATAGCAGTGAAGGACATGGACTGGAGGCAAACCAGGGTGTCTAGCACTATGGAAATGGATCGAGATAAGGACTTCTGAAAACATCAGTTTAAAAAATGAACAGGCACACATAGACACTGTAGCTTTGTAAATGTCTTGCAAATAAAAAAAAACAGTATTCTCAATTTTTTATAATAAAGTTTTAGTGAAAAAAAATTTTGATGCCCTAAAGCTGGTGCAATATGTACCTGATTCCATCTATTTTTTCTTAACAAGCAACACTGTTTTGGGACATAATTGAAGATCATGGTAGCTAAACCTTCTATCACTGAGCCTCATACCCAACTTTTTATTTTGCTGTTTTAAATTTTATGGTGAGACAAGGTCTTAATTGCTTGGTTTCTCAGGTAGCCTCAGACTCTATTTATTACTCTGATTGGCCCCAAATTTGCAGTCATCCTGTCTTAGGCTCACAGGGAGCTGGGATTAAAGACAGGTGCTAATATACCCTGGTTAAAAGTATTAAATCCAAAGGGAAGCTTAAACACAGGGGATAAAATTCTAAACAGAGTAAAGGCAGAAATAACCACACTGATATTGTATACAGATTAGTTAGCCAGCCCTTAGAAGAGAAATTGGAAGAGCTGTGCAAACACAGTTGAGACCACACTGAAACTGTTAGATGGCCTTATAATAATTACTTATGCCTTTTGTTAAGAAGACGTTATATGGCACTTAAATATTTGACATATTACATTGATAAAATGATCATTTTTTCTGGTCTTAATTCTGGATTCTTTTTGTTTGTTTTTTGAGACAGGGTTTCTCTGTGTAGCTTTGTAGACCAGGCTGGCCTTGAACTCACAGAGATCCTCCTGCCTCTGGGATTAAAGGCGTGTGCCACCACTGCAGGGCTTAATTCTGAATTCTAATTTCCTTCCTTTAATTAATTTTTTATTTCTTTTTTTTATTAGTTCAAATTAGGAATAAGCTTGCTTCGAATGTCAATCCCTTCTCCTTCTCCCTCTCCTCCCCCCAGCCCCTCACCCAGCCCCTCACCCTCTCCCCCTCTGCTCCCCAGGGAGGGTAGGGCCCTCCATGGGAGCTCCCCACATTCCACCATAACATCCTGGGGCGGGCCTATGCCCTTCTCCATGTGTCCAGGCCAAGAGAGCATCTCTCCAGATGGGATGGGCTCTCAAAGTCCCTTCTTACACCAGGAAAAATACTGATCCACTACCAGGGGCCCCTTAGAGTGCCTAGGTCTCCTCGTTGACATCCACATTCAGGGATCTAGATCAGTCCCATGCTGGCCTCCCAGACAGCAGTCTGGGGTCCATTTGCTCCCCCTTGTTCAGGCCAGCTGTTTCTGTGGGATTCACCAGCCTGGTCCCGACCCTTTTGATCTTCATTCCTCCATCTCTGCAACTGGGTTCTATAGTTCAGTTCAGTGTATAGCTGTGGGTGTCTGCCTCTGCTTCCATTAGCCACTGGATGAGGGCTGTAGGATGGCATATAAAGCAGTCATCAGTCTAATTATAGGAGAAGGGCATTTAGGATAGCCTCTCCAACATTGCCTAGATTGTCAGTCTACCTCAAGATCCAGCAATTCCTCTCTTGGGCATATACCCAAATAATGCACGTTTATACAACAAGGACATATGTTCAACTATGTTCATAGTAGTGTTGTTTGTAATAGCCAGAACCTGGAAGCAACCTAGATTCCCCTCAACTGAAGAATGGATAGAGAAAATGTGTTACATTTACACAATGGAGTACTACTCAGTGGAAAAAAGCAATGGAATCTTGAAATTCCCAGACAAATGGATAGAACTAGAAGAAACCATTCTGAGTAAGGTATCCCAGTCGCAAAAAGACAAACATAGTATGTAATCACTCATATATGAATTTTAGACATAGAGCAAAGCATTATCAGCCTACAATCCTCTTCAACAAAGGAACTAGGAAACAAGAAGGACTCTAAGAGAAAAATGCATGGACCTTAAAGAATGGGAAGGGGCAGGATCTCCTGAGCTAACTGGGAGCATGAGGATAGGGGAGAGGGAGCTAGCAGAATGAGAGGAGGAGAAGAGGAGAGGAGAGGGGGAAATGGAGGAGCAGAAAGGTTGAGTCTGGGGGAAGAATAGAAGAGAGCAGGTTGAGAGATACCATATCAGAGGGAGCCATTATAGGTTAGAGGAAAGATCTGGCAATAGGGAGATTTCCAGAGATATAAAAGGGTGACACTAATTAATTTTTTAAAAATTTTTGTTGTATGTGTATGAGTTATTTGCTTGCAGGTATGTCTGCACCATGGCCATGCATTGCTCAAGTGGACCACAAGAGGGAAGCAGATCACCTGGAACTGGAGTTATAGATGGTTACATATCATCATGTGGGATCAGGGAATTGAACCTGGGTCCTCTGCTTTTGCAGCCAGTGTTCTTAACAGCTGAACCATCTCTCCAGTCACCAATTCCAATGTATAAAGTTGTATTTTGTCATATTTTAATATCTCTGAGAAGTTTCTTATATTGTTTTTTTTTTT
The DNA here is from genome assembly GCF_003668045.3 of Cricetulus griseus. Taxonomy (NCBI): domain Eukaryota; kingdom Metazoa; phylum Chordata; class Mammalia; order Rodentia; family Cricetidae; genus Cricetulus; species Cricetulus griseus. The sequence goes on from NW_023276807.1 coordinate 6,990,836, forward strand.
CTGAGTAAATAGAAATGTTGTAGGTGCATTCCATTGACTCATAGAATGATAGTTGAATCTTAGATCAAGAACATATTTAATGCTTTAGCTTTCACTTGCTCCATCCTAGCTCTCATATGCAATACTGGTTATATATTTGCTTGGTTATTTTAGGCAAACATTAGGTATTGAAAGTCAGCCAGTCTTGAACAGACAGCCCTTCTGTCTTTGCCTCCCATATTCTGGGATTGCAGCTGAACTACTATGTCTGTCCTATTGGGCATGTTTTTAGGCTACTCACATACCATCATATCTTGATATTATGTAGCTGGAAAAACTGGCAATTATCAATTGTCTGTGCAGGTAATTAAACATAATTAACCAATAGCTAGTGCCATGCAAAGGAAGTTTAGCTTTTCTGTTGCATGTGAGTATATATCACCAAGCCCAAAATCAAAAAAGAAGTTCTTCACTCCAAGGAAGTGGTTACTCTTCAAATGGAGCACTCAAAGTAGCCAAGACCAGAGGCCTAGAATCCTTCTGCCTCCCTGGGAGGTCACAGTCTCATAAATGAGTGTAAGCAGTTGTACAATTGAACCTAAGAGGGGACCAAGTAGAGAGCTCCTTCTGCTAGTTACTGAGGTTCTCAGGAGGAGATGCATCAGTTGGTCGATAACAGGGTCTTAGACATCACAGATAGGAGCCCAAGTACTGTAGTTTGAATGACTGTGTCCTCCTCTCTTCGATGAACCCCTGTGGTGCTACTGGGAGATTCGACTTTGGAAATGGACATTATAAAAGTAGAGCCCTCAGGTATGGGCTGCTTCATTAGAAATGGAAACCCAAGGCCTCCCTAGCCTCTGCCACAGATAAGAACACAGACAGAGATGTGTTCAGAAAAAGAAGTTGGCCCTCACCAGACACAGCATCAGCCAGTTCCCTGATATTGGTTATTCACCTTTTTTAATGCTGAGAGATGGCCCTCTCTTGTTCATATGCTACCTAGTCAGGGAGTTTTGTCATGGATGCTGGCCAGGGCCAAGACACTAAGCTGAGAACTAATTCACCACTTAAGGCTTTGCCCAAAGCAAAATGCATCTGGAGCATTTTTAATGAAGTGAAAACAATTTAAAAATACAATGCAAGTACCTTGAGATGATTTTATACCTTCCAGCCATGCTCTGACCTTGGTCTCTAGTCTTGTGCTGTCAGAGTCATAGTGGAATACTGTGTATACAGAGGCCAAAGTAGTTAGGAGATTGTGACAGGAGGGAGCTGTGATTGAAACTAGTAGTAGGTCCCTCAGGATGTATTACAAAATAACCACCATCACCTCATTTTAATATGCAAAATAGCAATTTCCTTATAGCCTTTCCCTATATCGTTGGCTTTGGTTGGCCTCCCCACAAACGCTCTACTTCCCTACTCCTTCCCCCTGAATACAACCTTATTCCCCTTTTCATTTCCAAGTTACATGTAACTCTCCCTCTTTATTTGTCTCTCCTGGACTCCCTTCTTCTTTTCTGATTGCTCTGAAAAGCAGAAGGTCTATATCAAAGAAAAAAGTCAGGGACGAGAATTACAATTCACTAATAGGAACACACTGGGACATGCATTCCTATTTGCAATCTTATAACTGCAAATGGAGTCCAAGACAAGCTGCAACTTGCATAAGGTCTAGAATCTACCTAGCTTTAGAACTGCAAAAGTTTCAGCTTAGTTTTTCTGAGTCCCAAAGTCCTTTACACAGGTTAGCAGAAACTGTGATTATGTGAAGTTCATCTCCCCATAGGTAACACTATCCTCTCAAATGACTTTCAGGGAAGCATGGAAAGCAGAGGGTCAGTAAATAGCTTTTTTTTCTGTTAAATTCTTTCCACTTGACTGAAGATCAACACTAACATTGCATGATCTTTATTCTGTTTTAAGGAGGAGAATTTTAATCATCTTTAAGTAAATTTTCTTTTTTTGTTTGATTGTTTCAACTTTTTTATTTGAATTAGAAACAGGATTGATTTACATGACAATTCCAGTTCCCTTCTCCCACCTGTCCTCCCCTACCCGCCCCCCCCAACTAAAACCCTACCTATCACATATCCTTTCTGCTCCCCCTGGATGATGAGGCCTTCCATAGCGTGCCATCAGTGTTTATTGTATCCTTTGGGATAGGGCCTAGGCCCACCCCTGTGTGTGTTGGCTCAGGGAGTATTCCTCTATATGGAATGGGCTCCCAAAGTCCACACCTATGCTAGGGATAAGTACTGAACTTTGAAAATTTCTATTATGTGACTGTATTTTTTTCTACTATGTAAATTGGATGTAGACACATTAAATTGTTCTCAACTAGTAATAGTGTAATATTAAACTTTAGTGGCTGAATTTTAAGATTTTACTTAAAAGTGTGTTAATATCCACTTTAGGTTTACAAGCTCCGATGCAAATTGAAATCAGTTTTATGTTTACATACTCAAGCACTCAGGTCCACTAACTAAAAGTGCATGAATCCCATTCAGTGTTCTAGTTTTACCAATAGATAGTTATTTTTCATGAGACATGTAGGCTGTTAGGAAACAGTAAACTATTGATATACATTGGCATAGTCCAAAGGAAAACTTGGTGGGTGAGACTCTACACTGCTCTGTCTGATTCCTCTGTTTGTTTAGTTAGATCTATGTAAAACATTAATACCAAAAATTAGGAAGGAAATAGACTTAAGTTACTAATACCCATGGAGGATAGCCAAATGTCTTTCAAAAGTGAGCTACAAAATACTCAACTTGCCATTATAGATAACTTTTATTTGTGAAGGTTTAGCTCAGTTCTTCAGAATAGTTCTTTGTAACTCACTAGTCTGCTTTTCCAACCCTGATCTAGCTAGTGACCCTCTGCTGGGGTTTTGTTATATGATGAGATAAAGGAAATTAAATTTGGTGATGGGTTTTGATGGTTTGATCTCGATTCCAGACCCACAGAAAGACTGTTTCTCCCATCTGGATAATGAAAAGGTCCTGCTAATGAAGTACTCCTAACTTAAATTTCTTTCAACAAAATTTATTCTATGAAACACTTTTTAATTCTCTTGTTTTTAGGACTATATGGCACTCTTTGCTAAGGCACACTGGAGCAACACACAGGAAGCCACAATAAATGAATCTTCATGGATACAAAAGGCTAATAGGACATCACCTAAAGGGTATAATTACTTTATGCCATTTTTATCAAGTTATCATTTTCTGTCAGTTGTTTCTGAGACCTAGTATTAAAATAAAGTGAAGGCCCACCTTTGGTAGATTCTTAAATATCTTAAGAAAATCAATTTACATGTGAAAAAAGATGAATTAATAATGAATATTAAAGTACCAGGTGGCCCCTATACAATTACATAAATTGGATGCATTTAAAAATTATATACAACTATTTGACGTGATTTTACATTTTTATATTTTAGAGTTGGCAAGAAAATAAATGTCATAGTTTTCCTACTGTTTTAAAATTAAATAGATGCTCCATTTTGTAGGTGAGCTCTCTATTGGTGCCAAACAATGATTGCCAAGTGTGTTGCAGACAGTGCCAGGGTATCATTTCTCTTTATTCAATTACAAAGTGACTACAGAAAATACCTTTCCTGTGCTACCCAGAGCTATTGCCCATAGGTTCCCACTGCCTAAGTCCAAATCCTTCTGATTTAGGTAGAATTGAACATGCATGCACTCACCAAAAATGAATAAATATATTATTTCCTTGCTGTTTTAAAACCTAGTATTGCTAAAGTAGCCAAAAACCTGAGAATAGATAGGTGACAGACCCTAAGAGAAAACCTTCCACTTTATTCTGCTAAATTAACACAGTAATAAATTGATTCCTGATGACATACTGTTATGCCCATAAATCAATGCATCATTCAGCCTGCATCAGAGAAACTGCTTCCTGCAGGAGATGTTAATATTCACAAAGACCCACAACTGGAGAATGTGCAGAGCATCTGAGACTTTGGAAAAATCAGCCCCAAATGTGATGTCCTCCTAAAAGCATTTCCCTAAAGGTCCAGAGATCTATGGGGCAGAAGAGACAGAAATAACGTAAGAGACATGGATGATGAGCTACTCCAAGGAAACAGCACCTTCCAGACACAACAGGACTAATTAATATACATGTAAACTCATGGAGACTATGGCAGCATTCATAAAACATGCATGGGTCTAAAGCAGACAAATTCCCAGCACTGAGAAGGAGCTCTAAACAAGAAGCTATTTGCTATTGTTAACTGCTGGCAGAGAGAAAATATTTTTTTTTCAGTAGAGTGTCACTGGATACATACATCAACCACATTCCAGGGCAGGCCTCATACGCAGAAGAAATTGGCCAATGTAAACTGATCCCCAGGTTTTTCATGTGCTTTTTATTTTGTTTTGGTCTTTTTGTCTTATTGTTTTTGTAATTTGTTTGTATTGATTTTCACCTGTTTGTTTTTATTTTTCTTTTTGAGAGAGAAAGAACATGAAGTTGGTCACTTACAGATGTGGCAAGGGTATTGGAGAAACTGGGGAGGGAAAGGGGTCTGTTCAAAATATATTCTATGAAAACAACAGGCATTTAATGACATACCAAGCAAGAAAAAAGCTGTGTTTGGTAGGACACAGTTAGGAAGCAGAGCAGACTGAAGACAAAGTGATACTCCTCTTGGTGGCCCACAAAAGTGGAGTTCTACATGCTGCAACAAATGAGAATCTATAGACATTCAGGTCTCTGCAAAACTGCTAAGCATATAACCTATTAAAGAGAGTGAAAAATAGATTCAAGGACACCAAGAATACTTGGCACTATGGTTAAAAGTCTATTCCACGTGTGCTTTATTTTGTTTTCTAGCCATGAATAACTTAAGTCACGTGTGTGTTAGAGAGTCTTTCTGCTCAACTCACTCAAATTAGCCATTCATCTGACTCCTGTACTAGTGAGAAACCCCTGCATATGCCCTCCGTCTTCAGCATCTCTGGACCCAACATTTAAGAAATTGTATTTCGGTTTGTTGTTTGAGAATTGTGTGCTAAGGCTATTCAGGATGCAATTCAACACCACTGTTTGTGACAATGATAAATTGGTTGTCACAGTACATACATACACAGCATTCCATCTCATTCACAAGTGTGTGGAAGCAAATACCGAAAGTAACACATCTTGGATATATAGAGAACTCTGGCTTCTGAGAATCCATCCAAATCTCTTATGGTCCCATCGGCTCAGCAACTCATAGCCTTTGAGGGCTTGTGTTTGTTCACTTGTGAAACAGGCATACCCAGAGGGTAAGGGAGATTGGCTATGAGGATGAGGTAAGCCTCTAAAGTCCATACAACTTCCCTAGAAGGTGACAGTTTTTAAGATTGTCACTATCAAAACTATATAATTATCTCAGAGTCTCACTACCATCTGTTGATTCTCCGAAGATTGCAGTGGGGGAACATCTTCCATGTGAATGCATCTAAAACAAAATTTAATTAAAATGTATTTTAACCTAAATGTTATGATTATATTTCTACTTCTTGCTCTCTTATTGTTGCAAAAAATGTGTAGGGGCAGTATTTATAAATTACCAATAGGTGAGCACATTATCATGGCAACAGATAAGAAAAAAATAGAAGCCCTTGGATGTTCTACTTGATCCTTTTTAATTATTATTATTAAAAGCTATTTGGTGACAGGTCCCTGTAAATTATACTTTTTTTACATGTACATTTATATCATTTGCTGTACTAAATGTTGATTTTCTTCTGGTGCATTCTTTCATAAGCCCTTTTTGTTAAACTTCATGAATACAACATTTCTTTAAATATATTCCAATGTGATTAGTTGAACTGTTATTCAAACTACAGCTAACAATATTTTAGGAAAAATGAGGGCCTCGTAGATACTGTGTGGAACCAAGTGTGTGTGTGTGTGTGTGTGTGTGTGTGTGTGTGTGTGTGTGTGTGTGTGTAAAATCATGTTCCTTCTCTTAAGGCTGCATAGGGCATAAGTTGTTTTCAAGCAAGCCTCGGACTCCTACAGCTCCAGCTGTCATGTGTAATTAAACATTTGGCCTCCACAATTACTCTACAGCGTACATATGCCAGCATTTCAAGCCTGGAATATGCATTTCAAAGAAGAATAATTCCCTGGAAATCCTAACTTGACAGGAGCAAAGACAGCCTGAAGGAATGTAGTCACCAAAAACTCTAAGGTCGGGATCTGATGATTAAAAAAGAAGCTTCAAGAAGGACGACCCTTAACTAAACCAATGGGGAAAGCAAAGGCAGTTGGCAAGCAGACTTCTGTGTGGGGATTCTGACTGGGAGCCTCTTGGGGTAATTTAATATTATCAGTGTGGTTCACCTTGCTGCATTCAGCCTTGCCATTAATATCATTTAAAGAGATATTTTTCTTAAAGCACATTTATCATCACTCATTTCTTCATGAAATTTTAAAACATGAAATTTGATGATTCATGTTAAGTCTGTAGTTGATTTTTTTTCTGAGCCATTCCTCTCCACCCTTCTCTGCCCATAACCCCACTCTTGAAATACAGATGATTCCACTTACCAATAGATTTTGGCATTACAGAAAAAAAAAAAATGCTGAGTTGACATTTTCACTACAAATCTGTTTGTAGTGATTTGTCTCAATTATATATCCAATTGTCAAAGAATAAAACCAGTCATGTAATTGTCATTAAAGTGCATTTTTAATAGAAACATCTAGATCAACTAATATTTCAACAAAACTGTCATTTATTTTTCAGGCATGTCTCTTAGGTGTAATCAGTATTATGCATGCTATATATAGAAAGTACATAAAAATGTTTGTAGACAGCTTCAAAGGGAACAGAAATAACTGAACAATGTTCTTCCACTTTTCTTTTCAGAAAATATTAATTCACCCCCCAAGCCAGCCCACACTTGGATTGTCTCTCCTCCTGGTATTAGTGAAGAAATATGATGTAAATGATCCTGGATATCCAAGAATGACTTCCTTATTACATTTCAGAATTTTACTGGAAAGTCCAACTCTGTTACCCATGATAAATACTATTTATGGGATACAGTTTTTGAAAATAGCATGTAGAATGAAATGCAAATATTTATCACTTGTCTCCATAAAGATACCACACAGAAAATCATGCTTTAGCATCTATTGAATATCCAAGTGATTCAACTGCTATCAATGTGGAAGTCTAGAACCAATAAAACTTACTAGTTTCCCATATCCCTAATAATGGAATAACTTACCATCATTCAAGTTGCTACTTGGTCTTTGACTGTCACATGAGACTTGCAAATGTTTTCCAAATTAAGAGAGAAGGCTTTGACAGAACGAATGAATCTTTAAACAGAAATCATCCCTAAAGTCTCCAATTTAGTCCAGAGAGAAGAAATCAAAGAAACATCTGCATTTTCCTACCTCAGTAAATCTTCAAGGATTCATCTAAACTTTAATCTTAACCTTTACTATTATAATTACACAAGACAAATTTGGTACAAATGCGACATTTTGGGCAGAGAAAGAAAATGCATGGAGTAACTGCAGAAGAGGAATTTGCATCTTCTGAAAACAAAACTAGACACAAATGAATAAAGCAAAGGCAATTTTCAAATAGAGGGGATGCTAATCATTGATCCAATTATGTGTATCTGATAAAATGAATGGAAAGTTTTAGCATCTAGATTATCTCAGGCTATAGGATGTGAGCAGGTCCTGAGCAGCTTCTGCATATACAGCACACATTACTAAAGATGAAATAAATAATTCCTTGAAAACTTTGGATACTCACCTTCAAGACAGAAGACATGCTACAATTTGTAATTTTCTGTATATCTTCCAAACCACCAACTGTTTACTGCATCAAATTCATAAGAAAGTTCTTGGGGACCAGCAAGGTGGCATAGAGTTAGGTAAAGCCCTGGCTGCAAGCCCAATGACCTAGGTTCAATACCAAGGACCCATGTGTTGGGAGAGTATAACCACTTCTAGAAGGCTGTCCTTTGACCTCTACATGAATGGTATCACACATACATATGCATGCATACACAAAAGAAAAATAATCCAACAAAATAAAACAAACAGGGAAACAAAAGCCAATTTTAACATATGTTTTCTTCATCTGCGGATTTCACAGTGTTAAAGTTGTTTGTTTTGTTAAATTGGTTCCTAACAGAGGTGGCAAAGCATCTGACTAAAACTGTATTGACAGATGACTTTATTGTATATGTACTAAATGTCAAATAATCTAAAAATAATCTACCAAGTGACCCTAATAATCGAATTTTGCAAGAGGTTCTGAAACAAGCTGAATATATAAAAACATAACTGAATTTATAATTTTAAAGTATCAAGATAATATAAAAATGAAATAATGAAATATAAATCTGTCAAAATATGTGTGGGACCTAGTGGGAACTGCAAAACCAGGGAGGAAGTCAAGGAAGAGATTTCCAATCAGGTTTTTCATACTGTGTACAGAGCTCTGTGCCATGCTCTGTGCCCTATGTTTTGTTCTCTGCCACACTGTGTGCCATGCTGTATAAGATGCCATTCACCATGCTGTATGTTGTGTTCTGTCATGTTGGGTGCATGCTTTTTTATTCTGTGCCATGCTTTATGTTGTTCTGTGTGCCATGGCATGTGTGTGTTGTATATTCTCTGCCGTGTCCTATGCCAAGTTGTATGTATGCCATGTTGACAGCCAAGAGGCTCATTGTCAGTAAGAGGTTTGCTTGTTCCATCCTGATCCAGACTGGTTCTATCCAAACAGAATTTGGAAGAACTTTTCTCCTTAGAAATGGACAGGGTAATCTTAAACAATTTGTTAAGGATGTAGAAGTGACATAGACTGGCTAGATAACTGTGAAAGGGAGCAAGCTAGAGTACTTACATGTCCTGTAAGTACTTACCTGTCTCATTATGGTCAAGCCAGGGGGTGGTGTGTTTGGAAAAACAAACAAACAAAACTAGGAGAGACACAGAGCAGCAAATGAGTCAAAGGCAAGTCCAATGGACCTCAGTTGATTATGAAAGCAATTGTTTGCTGGAGTGGTTGGTAAGAGGATTATTTCACCATAGTAACTAGAAATAACTGGAAATTTATATTTGAGTGAAGAAAAACAACTTCTTTTAAGTCTACATCATTTTCAAATTTTAATTCATAGTTTCAATATGAAGCTGAAGAGTATAAACACCTTTTGAAAGATAACACGGGAGAAGCTGCTCCTGATCTGGGAGGAAACAAGTGCTTCTTAGCTCCTGCAATAAATGCATGATGAATACATGGAGGAAATTGACAAATATCATCCAACCTGAAAACTTTTAATTAAAAAAAAATCACTGCTAAACTGGGCTTGATAGCACTGTAATCCTGCTACTCTGGAGGATAAAATGTTTGAAGGCAACGTGAATGACAGAGCAAGACCATGTCACTAAATAAAAATATAAATAAAATACAGACCTACAGAGAACTGTTGCATCATTCACTGGAATATTAAAGAGAAACTGAACACTAATACAAAAACCAATACAGATGCAATGCCCACGCCCGGTGCTAACCAACAAGCCTCAAGACAGCACCTTGTATTCCATGGGGGTGTACTTCACTGATGCAGGAGAAGCCCTGTGATTGTCAGGGCCTTGAAGTAGGGAAGGAACTTGCTTGTGTAGGCATGTATAAGGATTTTTCAGTGTGAGAGAATAGGTCAATATTTCTTTCTAGGTGTCACAATGGTATCACAACACACTTTTATAAAACACCAGGTAGTATGGTAGTACTTGCTTACAGACCCAACTACCAGGATAGCTAAACCAGGAAAACTGCTTGAATCCAGAGTTCAGAGGTGTTCAGGCAACACAGAGAGAGACCTTATCTAACAGCAGACAAACAAACAACCCAGAAAAAAAAAAACAATAAGCTAAAGTAGCTCATTTCATTAATGCAAATTACATCACAGGAAGAGAAAAGTGGACTCGGGGAAGTTGGAAGAGAGTAACAAGGGAAGCTAATACCATTATAGAGGTGAAAGGTGTTTTTCAATATAGTTGATTAGATCAAGAGGATATGGGGGCAGATTTGAGGATGTTCTATACAATTAAGTGAAATAAACTGTCGTTTGTGAAGATTGCAGTGACAGCCCCTAGATGAACGAGTTCCAACATACAGAAAACCGTGGTGTCTGTGGTGAATACAACTGAAGGTTGCTATTCAGCTTTCCCAGAAGAGATGCCTTCTGAATTCACAGTGTGACTTTCTAGATCCCCGGAGAGCTTCCTTTTCAGCAAAGGAAAAAAAAAAATAGAAAAAGAGAGTGAAGTCAATTCTGGTGAAGTTACTTAATTACCAGGCTGAACTATGAGCAATTAAGTAGAGAAACAAATTCACCTAAACAGCCCAACATTTTCTCAGCCAAGGCACCTCCACAAAGAGGCTAAATTCCAGCCGACAATAGATCAATGTCAATGAAGATCTGAAGGAAAGTGTGTCTCAAGAATTTTGTCATCAGATGACGGTTCTTTGGAGTTCAAAAGGACCAAAATGACACCAATAATCCCCCATGGGAAAAATAAAGAACATTATTTGAAGATGAAATTCAACCAAGAAATAAAATCAAATTAAGCACTGAAAAACAGTGACTTAATGGCAGGAGATGAAAGTCAACTAGGGGTTTTTAAACACTTGTGTGTGCTTAATACACTAGTACTAACAAACTTATTGGTGATCTGAAATAAAATATAACCCACAGGCATAAACACAGAGCAATGGGGTAGGACTGCACACAGATACTTGGCTGAATGGATTACTTTATCTTGGAGAAACACTGAATGGTGCTAAGAGGAGATCAATGTTTACCAAACAAAAACATGTGACCTTACCATTATTATTTTTTTGTTTTAGAAATCTCCCTTTAACTATTCCTAGATGAGTAAACACATACATGATATTCCAGGATTCCAATTTTCTCCTCTTCCACTTATTCAGATAACATAGTATGAGGGAGCACTAATCGTGTTTCTTTCTGAGTAACAGGGAAAGACAGTGTTTCTTAGTCTGCTTTCCCATATTGCTTAAATGTTTGGTAATAAATGTAATTGAAAATGAATTAAGCATGCCTTGTGCTTCTCTATATTAAGTGCCAGACAAGGAAAGAGGTGAGTAGCTTACTTTACATGCCCCCCCCAAATGTGGGCAGAGTGCTGAGTCTGCAGTAACATTCACTCTGAACTGCCAGTCTTTAACGTTTAGACCCCTTGCTCCAATCATAATTTTGCACAACCCTAAGCTTAAAAAAAAAAAAGCACAAGGTAGCTTATTTCTTTGAGGCTCCAACCCTGAAAATCATCATGTCAAACAAAACTCATACATAAATCATTGGTTATTTTCTTCCCTGGTTATCTGGTTTGTTTGACTTTTGTTTTGTTTTGTTTTGTCTTGTTTTTGTACAAATGCCTCTACAGATCAGGGCAGAAATATTTCTTCCTCCATACCAGGATCAAAATTGTGTAATAACATACTTAGATTAGTTGAGAAACATTAGACAGGAAACATAAAGTCTTAAGGAAGGTGCAAATGGCCACCTACAGACTGCTAGTGGGATTATGGACATTGAAAATGACACTGAGAGGAGTATGCTGCAACAGGGAGAGGGATATTTGTTATGTATCAGCTGAAAACTTAGTGGAAGTTCATATGCTTCTTAATAAAGCCAAGACCTTAGGGAGCTCTAGAGAGCAGCTCTAGAGACTTCTCAGTGGACCCCCAAAACAAAAAGGCTTCCCCAGAAATAGGCCATAAAAAATCTTGTGGAGATTTTTTGAGGGCCTTTTGTTTTTCTGTTTGTTCTTGGTTTTGATCCAGTCTTTCTGTGTAACCCAGATTTCCCTTTAACTTGTGACATCCCTCATGCCTCAGTCTGTCTAAAACTAGTTGGACAGACATGTACAACCAGCTCTGTCTCTGGCAATTAGCTCTCATACAATCCAGGCAGAGCTCTGCAGCTTCATGACAATGGTCACAGTAGAAATATAGATGGCTTGTACTTCCCCAGGCAGCATGAAGCCAGCACTAAAATGGGCCTGGAAGATCAGGTTTACACTCAGGAAAAAGGAATGATAGAAGCATCCAAGAGCAAATAATAGATGGTTTTGTAATTGGTGTTTGTAGGGAGACACTGTAGCCCCACCTCCTAGTAGCGCCCCGACAGGTGTGCATGGACATGCCCGTGAGGGCGTAGTCAGGGGAGGTCCAAGATGACTCCGGGACAGGTCTTAAGGGTCCTCGCACACGTGGAAAGCCCCCTCTTTCTGGCCCCTCTCTCTGGCCTGGCTGCCTTGCTGCCCCTGGCATGCTGGCTTGCGTTTAGGCTGGTGTTTATCTGAATAAAGAAATCTTAGCCTTATGTGACACGCAATAATCATCAGGGTTTTTTTGTTTGTTTGTTGGTTGGTTGGTTATTTAGGGTTTTCTGAGTTGATTTGGTCTAAACACATAAGCCTAAAAGCACTGATGACTTTTTAGCTAAAGTCACAAAGACAGTGAAGAAGGAAAATCAGAGAGATTCCAAACATGAGAGCTTAACTGTGTACCATTGAAGAAACCACAGGCCTATTTCTGGCAGCCAGCAAGAAATGGGCACCTCATTTCTAAGGCCAAAAGGAATAGAAGCTAACAACTTGTAGGGCCATAGAAGGAGAACCCTCTTTGGAGTATCCATGAAGAAATTTGATCAACCAGCACTTTCAGTTCAGCTTTGGGAAGACATAGATCCAGAGTCAGTGTATTCCACCTGGGCTTTGAAGTACAGAAACATAATGAAAAGTCATGTCACATTCAGTCACCTGACAATAGCAGCTTAGGTAAGGAAAGGCTTGTTTGGTTTCACCATGTAAGTGTACAGTCCATAATGAAGAGAATACAGGGTACCAGGAACCTGAAACCACTGGCCAACTTTTATCCATAGTCAGAAGAGAATCAAGAAGGAGGGAGGGAGGCAGGGAGGGAGAGAGATTTTGATGCTCAGCTAACGTTCTCCTTTTCATGAAGTCTGAGATCCCCAACCATAAAACGATGCCGTTCACTTCAGGTCGTCTTCCCAGATTAATTGCCCTAATATGGAAACTCAACCACAGACATGCTCAGAATTTTATTTCCATGTTGATTCTAAGTCTCATCAAGTTGTCAATCAACATTAATCTTCAAAATAGGATTTCTTGCCAAGTTAGCATTTACATAAAGTAAACATTACAGACAGGGAACTCTGCATACAATACTTTTTAGAAGATGAAGTGTTAACTAGCTCATCTTCAAATCAGCCAACATAAAATCATATTCTTCCAAATTCATAAAATCCAACACCTAATTACTACTAAGCAAAAAAGAGCAAAAACCATAGGCATGCTTACTTTGCCCATTGCCAAATACCTGCCACCAGGACTTCATGTGAACACATACCACGAGGAAGCAGTTTTGGAGGAATTATTGATATGTACATACGGAACTTGAACAAGGTAAAAATTCTTGACATTGTTGATTTTACATTTGCATTGTATTGCTGTCAATTAGGACCACCTAAAGGAAGCTAGATACTTGAAGGCAAATGGGTATTTAAAGAGCTAACATATAGGTAAGATGATAATTCTTGACCAAAAACTGAGGCCACTTAGAAGTGACACTGCAGTCGAGACAGCTTCAGCAGTGACTTCTATGTTGCTATTGGTTGGCACTTCTCTTTTGCTTTGCTTTACATTTACTCAGTTTTTTTTTCTTTTGAAACAAGACATAGAATCTTCCATTTAGTAAGATAATGCCTACAACATCGACAAATATAAAAACGTTAAATTCCTTAGAAATGTGGGGAACAACGGTAACAACTACAAACAGACTAATTTTCTGTTGTGCACATTTATATCATATGTATAATAACAAATACTTACTCTTGATGAAGAGATAGAGAATGAGGTATCAAATAGCAAGGTTGACCAAATGGAGTGCTCAGCACTTCTTGATTAAGATAATCACTTCAATTACACTAGAGAGGTGTGCTTTTGCAAGTGGGCCCAGTGGAATAATAATGAGGCTGATGTCATAGTCATACTGAGTCATAGCTAAGAGAAGGAAATGCTCCTGTGGCAGGAGCAAGGAGCATGAGCACTGGGAGCTGTTCTGAGCGTTGCATCATAACTCTACAAATCAGCTTACCAAGGGAGTCTGTCTATGACAGCACTGATGGTGCTCCACCTCCAGCAATAGAGCAACAGCAGGAAAAGCAGCAAGAAAGGCTTAAAGTCATTAAATCAAAGCAATTGTCCATGTACCTGCTAAGTGAGTGCTATTGAGACTGGGGACCTTTGATCAGAATGTTGTTTCCTGTGGCACAACAGTTAGAGCCCCTCTGTTGGCAATGATAATATTGGGCAGGAACTGTGATCTTCCTCTAACACTGAGGAAGGATGGATTATGTGAAAAATTTCTATTCACAAAGCTGGAGAGCCATTCGAGGAAGGCAGGGCATAAAACATTGACAGCAGTATGACTGAGCTCTGGATACTCAAGCCACTGTTTCTGTCACATGACACCTCAAAGGCATTAGATTCAGAGGGATAAAAAACCCAAAAATAGGTTGCAGCAACTAGAATTTACCCTATACACATTGTCTATTTCCTCCTTCCCCATTCTGATTCTCCATCTATATGTCTGTGTGTCTAAATATTTTGGCAAGTGGGAGGAGGTTTCAATGGAATAAAATTGCGCAGCTGTGCTCTTGAGAAAATGCTTTATATATACAAATGAATACACATCTTCAAAAGTTTGGATGTTTGAATCAGACAAGCCATCTAACATTTCATTACAAGGCATCTAACATTTCATAAACCCATGATATAAATAACTAGGCAATAATAATCACAGATACAGTGTTCTTATAACTTGATTCAAGTTTTTGCAAATAGCTGGTTAGTATCTGTATTTATAGTGGTATATGTGTGGTGATACCTTGCTTTTACAAATAAAGTTTGTCTGAATATCAGAGACTGGAGCTTGACACTAGCTAACCATAAAAGTCTGGAGACAGACAGGAAGTGTGATGTCTGGGCAGAGAGAGGATATAGGCAGGAGGAAACAGGAACTTGGTCTCTTTTCTTCTGGGAAACTAATGAGGTCAAGGTGTCTTTGACTTGCTCATTCTTCTCTTTGATCTCTTGGCATTTTCCTCTATATCTGATTCTCGGTTTTTATTATTTATACCAATTAGAACTTCATTTGCTTATATGTGTGTGAATTCTAGGGAGATCGGGGAAGGGGGAATACTAGAAAAATAATTCAAATAGAAAATTAAGGTGGTCAAATTTGTTGACTTGGTTATTTGTCTGTTTTAAGCTTAAGTAATACATTGATTACCAAAATGATGTAATTCCATTGCTTTGTATTTTCCATAACATTAGGGGGTAAAAACAAGACACAATTAACTTTAGATCTCTGAATCATAGGTGATGCCTTCAGAATGAGTACATGCCAATTCTGATCCAAAGTGATCATCTTATCTGCATCTCAGCTGTAAGAGAGCATTGTCTATATTCATCTGCACTCTGAACAAATTGATGAGCTGTTCTCCTTTGCCTGTGTGTTCTCTCACCCCCTTACTTTGTGCTTTTGTGTGATTACTGATTAGTTGTTAAACAGGTATATTTTCTCTTTTAATATTTTTTATTAAACATTACTTCTTTGTCATGAACAGTTTCCCTTATTTTTTTTACCCTGTTCATTGAAGGAATTACATAAAAATTATTCAATATTGTAGTTTCATGTCAAAATAAAACTTTACTACTGTTTGCATTTATCATGACAACTTCACTGTTCATGGTTTATTAGACAAGGAAGCAGGGCTGGGGGGATGTATTGGGGTTTAATAGCCCATACTGTTCTTCCAGAGAGCTCAGTGTCTAAAGAAATACAGCTCATATTGCAGGTTTTGACATTTTATACTCTCACCATTTCTTGCAATGGTTCTTAAATTGTACGTATTATTGCAAATAAATAATTGTCTATGGACTGGTGTCCTGTACCAAAGAAACAAAAGTATCTCTATAGCCATAAGTTTGACTCAAACACTGTAAATACTGTTTCTTCTACAGTACACAAAGCAACAAAATGAAATTCTTGGAGTAGGAGTAGTGGAGGAGCTCAGTGGAGAAGTTCAGTAGTGGAAGGACTTCCTAACACACGTGTACACACACACACACACACACACACACACACACACACACAGAGAGAGAGAGAGAGAGAGAGAGAGAGAGAGAGAGAGAGAGGTATGCATGCACAGATGCATGCACAAAGGCACACACCATGCGTGCACTCACAGGGACAGAGTGAGGGAGAAGGAGAGACAATGAGAGAGAGACCGAGACAGAGGAAGGTAGAGGGAGGGAGAGAGAGAGGGGGCAGAAATCAAGGCTGAAGAATTGAATTCCCAGCAGCCCCAGCTTCAATAGTATTCAATGCCTCTGGTCTCTGTCCATCTGTACTCATTCTCTCTCTCTCTCTTTCTCTCTCTCTCTCTCTCTCTCTCTCTCTCTCTCTCTCTCTCTCTCTCTCTCTCTCCCTGTGTGTGACTCTCTGTGTGTCTTTCTCATACACATAACTGCTCACTGCTCTCTCTCTCTCAAGCATGCACAATCATTTAAAATTCTTAAGTCAACAGTATGTACACTTTAACATAGCATTTTCTGAACTTAGTTAATGGCATTCTTGTCTAAAGACCACTTTTTATACTTTGGGGCCTTGGCCATGTTCAGAATACCTCTGGAGTTTATTTAAGTTTGAGATTTTTTCAAACAGGGTAAGCAGAAGGACTTGGTTTTAACTCTTCTGTATAAAACATATGAAAGTGATGAATACTTCCCTCAGGCAGCTCAACTTTTCATTATTTGATAAAGTAGAATTCCTTGTTTTCAGAATGCCGGTAGCAACTCAACATGTCAGGTGAACAGTTTGAGAAACACTAATGTGAGTGCCCCACACTGCAGAAGGACTTCATCTGAACCAGTTATTCTTCACCTGGGGCTCATAGACACATCCTTGGAGGCTGGGTCTAAAGACTTCTGAATTTCATTTTGACTACTCCATTAAACAGCAAATAATTTGTGGGTTTTTTGGTGGCTACCTCTTCACCCAATGACAAGGGCCCTTGTTTAATGGCAAGTGGCATGATACCTCCTAAAGCAATGTTTTCCTTCAAATCATCTCAGAATTCTGGAAATGTTTTTAAGAAGAGTTGGTGAACTTCTTAAATGTAAGAAACATTTATATGAACGGTTTTAGAAAAAAAAAGTGGTTTTTGCCCAGCTTTCATTATAAGAAAGAGTCAAAAGCAATATCTTTATGCATTAGGAAAAGACTCCCAATGACCTTCTGATTGTTTTATTTTTGATGCTTATAGCTGTTTGTTTCTATCTTCATGGAGTGCTACTATGCATGTCTTACCAGCTACCAACCCCCTTATGGTAATCAAAAAGTATCTGCTATCCAAAACTTTCATATATCTAATTCTTTTTTCTCTCATTCCAATAAAATATCTAAGTCAAAGTGAATGACTACCAAAATTTTAAGACCTTTTTTCTAATTATTTGGGGGGGTGGAGGGAGAGAGAAAGAGGGAGTGTGTGTAGGGCACATGTGTGGGTGCAAGTTTGGACTAGAAGGCATCAGATAGCTTACAGCTGAAGTTGTAGGTGGTTGTGAGTCCTCTACAGTGGGTATTGAGAACCATACTCAGGTCTTCTGGAAGAACAGCAAACCGTCTTCACTGTTGAGCCTTCCCTGCAGCCCCTTCCATTTTAAAAGAAAGAAGTTTCCCGTGGAACCCGGAGACTATGTGCTGGGTAGAGAGAGGCTTAGTGAATAAGCAACCCTGGTTCCTGATTAAATGAATCTAGTAATCCTCTCCAGAAACAGAGAAACAAACACATGCATTGACTATCAGGCTGTGTCCAATGAAGAGAATAAACCACACCCAATGAGTGAGGAAGTTAATGAGATTACAAGTTAAAAACAACAGGATGCTCTTACGGAATTCTGCGGAAGGTTTGGGTAATTAATCTTTAAAAGGTTACTACCTCATTAATGAACAACATGATGGGAGAAGTTAGCAGTGAAGAGAAGATCCGGAATAAGAACTAGAGGTGGTGAGAACTTGAACACTGTGATAGGGGAAATTTTGTAGGGTTCCATACTGATTTCCATACAGCCTCCTTTGGTTTAGCCCCCTCCTCTATTCCCCGATTTCCTCATATTGGTGAATATCTCCTTGCTTTAGTCTTCCAGATCCTTCTGCCCCACTGCCATTTGATGTATAAGCTATTATTTCTCCTCCCTTAACATGCTCTTTTCAAAAGCTTCTTCTAGTGTCCTGGATTCCACTTATGCTCCAAGCTAAACACACAAAACAGTGAATTTGAAGGCAGGATCTACACCTGAGAAAGAACATGTGGCATTTGTCTTTCTGGAACCAAGTTACCTCATTCAGTATTTTTTCCCAGCTCTGTTAATTTACCTGCTAACTCAATGATTTCCTTTTTTATAGATGAATACTATTCCTTTAAATGTATTACATTTTTTATACATTCATCTATTCTTAAACTCCATGGTTGATTATATTTTCTAGCTATTGTGAATAGAATATGTAAGAACAGGGGTGTGCTAGTGTCTGTCATGGACTATAAAGTCCTATGTGTATATGCCCATAAGAGGTAGAGTTGGGGCATAAGGCAGTTCTATTTCCAGTTTTCTGAGAAACCTCCCAACTGTTTTCCAAAGTGGCTGTACTAATAAACACGGCAACCAGCAATCCATAAGCATTTGTCTTTCAACATATCCATGTCAGCATTTGTTGTCATTAGTATTCCTGAACTGGCAATTCTGACCAGGGTGAAGTGAAATCTTACAGTAGTTGTATTCTGCATTTCCCTGGTGTCTAAAGGTATTAAGATTTATAAAAGATTTTCCTAATCATTTGTATTTCTTATTTGGGGAATTTTCTCTTTGATACCATAGACCATTTTTTATTGGATTGCTTGTTTTCTTGATATTTAGGTTGTGTTAGTTGTTTGCATACTATAGACACCAAACCTCAGTCAGGTGAACAGCTGGCAATGATTTTCTCCCATTCTGTGGGCTGTCTATTCACTCCTCTGACAGTTCTTTGCTCCACAGAAACTTACAGTTATATAATATCCCACATGTCAGTTATTGGACTTACTTCCCGTGCCACCAGAGTCTGATTCAGAAAGTCCTTTCCTGTGCCCATAAGCTAAAACACATTTCCTACTTTCTTCCTCCATCACTGTCAGAATACCAGATCTCATTTTGAGGTCCTCTGTCCATTGGAGTTGTGTTTTGTGCAGGGTGAGAGATAAGAATCTAGTTTCATTTTCTACATGTGAAATCCAGTTTTCCAAGAAATATTTATAGAAGATGTAGTTTTTGTTCCTATGTATTTTTTTGCATTCTTGTCAAAAATCAACCAGTTGTTGATTGGTGTGGAGTTATGCTTGTATCTTTCTATCCCATGGATCAGAAGATCTACAAAATAATTTGAAATCAGATATGATACGCCTCCTGCAGTATTCCTTTTGTTGAGTATTGATTTAACTATAGTTGGTCTACTGTGCTAATATGTAAAATTTTGGTTTATTTTTTCTATATATGTTAATAATGATGTTGGAATTTCAGCTGTAATTGCATAGAATCTGTAGATTGCTTTTGGGAGGGTGCCCATTTTCACAATTTTTTCTAATCTATGAACTTGTATTGTTTTTTGTTTTCTAGTGTCTTTTCAGTTACTTTCTTCAGGGTCTTATTTTTTCATTGTAGGGGATTCATATATTCTTGCTGGTTTATTCCTCAATATTTTGTACGTTTCGTGGCTATTGAAAATGTTATTTTTTCTCTGAATTCTATATTAATATGTTTGTCATCGCTGTATAGGAAAGCTAGTGATTTCTAAGAGTCAATTTTCTATATTGTCACTTTCTGAACTTGTTTATCAGCTTTAAGAGTTGTTTTTTTTTAATGGAATTGCTAGAGTCTCTTGTGCACAAAAATTTTATCATCTGAGAACTGGGAATACATTCACTTTCTATTTTCCCTGTTTTTAGCCTTTGTTTTCTTCTCTTGTTGTATTGCTCTAGCTAAGACTTCAGCTACTGTATTAGATGGAAAAGGAGTATCTTGTTCCTGATCTTAGTGTGAATGCTTTGAGACTTTTTTCCATTTAGTATCATATTGGTTGCAGGTTTGTCACATAGAGTAATGTATGCACTCCCTCTATCTTAAAGAGAAGTCAGATTTCTCAAAGGTTTTTCTGTATCTGTTGAGATGATGTTATTTCTGTCCTTTAGCTGACTTACATGGGAAATTACAGTTATTGATTTACATATGATGGACCATCCCTACATCTTTTGGATTAAGTCATATTGGTCTTGATATTCAGTCTGATTTGAATGTATTTTATTGGGAATTTTTATGTATGTATTCACTAGGGATATCTGGCTGTAATATTTCTGTTTGTAGTATTTTATCTTTTGGGGGGTAACACCAATTTCATAAAAAGAGTTTGGAAATCTCCATTTTCTGTTTTATTAAATAATTTTAATATTATCAGTATTAGTTGCTCTTTGAAGTTCTGATCAAATGCTTCAGTGAATTCATCTGGCTCTGGGATTTCCTCAGTTGGGAGACTTTTATTACTACTTCAGTCTCAAGATCTATTTAAATTTTTTATGGCACCTTGATTTAAATTTTGGTATGTCATATGCACAAAGAAATTCATCAATTTCTTTTATCTTTTTCAATTTAGTAAGTATAAGTTTTAAAGTTATGTCCCCATGAGTTTTCATATTTCACAGGTATCTGTCACACTGGACCCCTCTTCATCTCAAATTGTATTGTTGACTCTTCTTTATTTTGGAAAATTTTGCTAAGGGTTTTTTGGTTAATTTTGTATTTTGAATGATGAACTTTTATTTCACTCATCCTTTCTATTTTTCTTTATATTTATTTCATTAATTTAGGTATTATTTGCATTAGTCAACTCTTTGTGTGGTTGGGGTTATGTTGGGTTATTTTTTGAGGTTGTAAAGTGATATCATTGATTTATTCAGTTGAGATCTCTCAATTTTTTGGTGGAGGCATTGGGCTTGTGTTTTGGCTGATAGGAGCACTTACTGATCTTGATTTGTCTTCCTTGCATCTTTCATCTTCACAAAGTCACTTTAACTCTTCTTCTATCATACCCTCTCACATTTGCCCTGCATAGCTTACAAAATATCCACCATGAATTCAGGGGGGACATGTTCATTCTATTTGCCTCCTTAACTTTCTAAAGTAGAAGCTTGGGAAAGAAGATGGAGTCAACAGTATGCTTTCTTTGTTTCATATAAGAAGTCAGTTGTGGTTCAGGCAGCATGGCATGGGGGAAGGGCAAGAATAAATAGATGGTATGTTAGAGATCATGTCTTTCAGGAACTATGTATTCAGTAGCCATGTCAAATAGCTTTAGACAACACCACTTCACATGGTCTCTTTGTGCCTTGTTCTAGGTCTGAAGAAGCTGGATTAGAATACTAGCCAAAGTCATTTAAAGGGAATCTCATAACATTTGATCTCATTCTTTGAAGCTCTTATTAGAAATGACAAATCATACATTTCTCCATTGCTGCTTTTATCTTTGACTGATGGCAGTGGAGCCCTGAGTATCTCTTTTATTACCTCAACCTTTTAGTTTTTCTTTGAAAGATCATTTTCTTTTAAAAATTTATAATTTACTTTTCTTTTAATCCTATACCCTATCAAAGGTTTTGCTACTTAAGTTGAAATTTGTCTTTGTCTGAAAAATACCTTTTTGGAAAATGTCCCTCTGCTGCTGGCATTTATATTGTCAGTGTCACATCATAGCAAATTACACAATGTACATTGAAATATTGAAGAGTACTTCGTGGGTTTTCACAGCAGGTAGCACTAGACTGTAACTCTGTGCTTCCAGACTAGTCATCAGCTCTGTCTTCGTAAGGCCAGATTAATTATTTAGAAATTGCCATAGTCTTTCACACTGGGAATTTCAGGTTGGAAGAAAAATGAAGTCAGCATTGTGCATTACCCACTTGACATAAATCATTTATTTTGGGTGGTGGATCACTTGAGAGCCTGTATTTGAGTTGTTTGTTTCTCTATGGCATGTAACAGTGCTCCCTTCAAAGAAAATCATCATATTTTCAACTCAATAGGTTTTGGTGGCTTTATTGAGGCACAACAAATCTTTTTCCCTTTTATCTATATTTTCCTCCTTGGTGAGGTCTACACAGAGGAGAATCACAAGGGAAGATTGAGTATGAGGAAGAAAGATGAGAAAAGGCAATGTCTTGCATGTTCCACATGGCCTCTGTCCACCTCACTTATACCAGAGAGCCATCTCTGTCCATCGCTTAGAGGTACCCCCACTGCTCTTCATTTTCTGACAAATTATGAGTTGTCACCATACTGTAAATAACAGTTGGGAAACACATCATGAAAGATTTCATGGGCTAGACTATTAATTTGTCAGAAATTCTGTTACCTAGACAACATAAACCTGCTTTGAAATTGAGACATTTTGTGTTATGAAATTAGAGCAATTCACAGTGAGCAGCACTGAGAAGTACCATATATTGAGAGACCACAACCAAAGTGCTTTTTAAAAGTATAAGCAATACTATCTCAAGTTTCTGGTTTTATTACTATGAAGGCATAGAGGGCAGAAAAATTGCAAAACATACTGCTGAAAGAACTCAGGTAGAAACCAAGATTTTAGTTTATTCAGTCATATTAAATTTCTGGTACCTGATAATACAGTAAAACAATGAAGGCATTTTCTTATGGCTCTCCTCCATTATAATGAAATTAGATTTAGTTACTTCTCTTGAAGAATGTTATTAGTTAACAGTGAAAAGATATGCTTAGAGTTAAAAGGGAAGATATGATTAAGAGCTATAGTTATTCCAAATCGTTCTAAAGTTTTCAATATGTCAAGTGATTGATACGCATATTTCAAAATACATTGCACAGGAAAATTATGTATGATGCTTATGTCAATTGAACATAGATTTAAAATTTGAGAAAGAAGCAATTGACACATTTAGTTACTGTTAAATAGTTTGTACTTATCAAAAGTTTAGTAATAATTCTGTTGGAGGTTGTTATGCATCAGAGTTTTAGGTCCAGGAAGCCACAAACTTAATGCATTCAAATGGGTGGTCCATGAAGTGAGAGGGAAATGCAGAAGAGCAAGACAGAGCTCCTACACTATACCTAAGCTACCATTGACTCATAGATAATGATCCCCCTTTTCCTCTTAATTTTCATTCAGCTTTGCTACCATGCCACATGGAATGTACAGTTTCCTGAAGGACACTCAGTGACTGGGATAAGCATTTCTCCTCATAAAACGCTAGTAAAACCAATGCCAGCATCTTATGTGTGATACTATGATAGGGTTTGCTCTAGAGAAAGCTCTTTATACTTTGTTTAGAACTGCTTATGAACCTTAAATAGTTTCAAATATACTTCAATAGTCTATTTGTAGTATATCTATGCACTGGATAATGGTATTTTGATAACTTTGGTCAACATATGTGATGGTGGTCTTATATGATCATACCTACTAGTGACATAATAATTTCTTTTTGCTATGAGAAATGGATGAAAGAAATTAAAACATATATAATCACACACACACACACACACACACACACACACACACACACACACACACACACTGATGCTTGTTTACTTTTAATTCCATTCTCCTTCATCTCAGAAAAAAAGCCATAAGACAGTATGTTACAAAATTTGATGGTTCTTGTATACTTTCTGTAAGATTTTTGGGCTTTCCAAAACTGTCATTGACCAAGCTTTAAGAAACATAAACTTAAGTATCGTTTGACAAAATCCCCAAGTCTATAGACTTTAGTTGAAGATACTTTACTTAGTTCATTCAGTCAGCATAAATCTGTTAAAGTCCAATCATACTAATAGTGGGTTGGAGCTAAAAAAAAAACAAAAAAAAAACAAACAAAAAAAACACTACTTCAAGACCAAACTTCCTCTACAAAAAATTATGCCTAAGTTAACTGTTGACACAAAATTAACAAATTAACTGTTGACACAAAAGAATTCAGAACCAAAAATCATAAGGAATGGGAGCAATAGCAATCATATAATGATAAAGAATCAACACTCTAATAGTTATAACAATCCCATCCATGTTCTATCTTACAATATGTGAGGTGAACAATAACAGAGCTTAGGGATAAATAGACAAATCCATTATTAAATTGAAACTTCACCACCCTTCATCCAGTAATTGACAGATCAAGCAGGCAGATAATCAGTAATACCAAGAGTTGACCTAAAGAATACCATCAATCAAATTAACCTCATTGACATTTATACAGTACTCCATTCAAGGAATAGGATTCACTCTCTTTCAGTTCTGTGGAACACTCAAGATAGACCACATCCTGAGTCTCCAAGCTTATGATAAATGGCACAAAATAACAGATACCCACAGCTTAGATTATTTAATCAAAATCAAATTAAACTACACAGATTCATGACATAAAGATTGTTGAAGTATATAAGATATCTGGAAATTATGCAGCATACTAGTTAATTATACATTGGTCACATTTCAAGAGAAGCTCATTAAGTTTGCTGCAAATAAAAAAGAATAACTATCAATTTTGTGGAATAAAATAAAAAATAACTTTTATAGAAAAATGAGGGGTTTAATGGTTATCCTAGAAAAGAAAAAATTAATGTTAGTAGTTTAGATTCTTACTGTGGCAAACTTGAAAAAATGAAGCAAATTAGATTAAATAATATCAAAATAAATATAAATGAAATCAAATTTGAGAAAACAGAGAGAATAAAATCAAAAGGTGGCATTTTAAGAGAGAGATAATAAATAGATAGATAGATAGATAAGATAAGATAAGATAAATTTCTGCCTTAAGAAATCAAAGAGAAGAAACCTGGGCATTATCAGAAATAAAAGAAATGCATTCATTGTTGAATCCATGAGGAAAAATAAGGAAAGGATATTTTGAATATCTCAATGCTTACAGATTTTATAATTTACAGAAAAATGACCATTGTCTTGAAAAATATGGCACCAAATTCAGACACTGAGAAAGAGCAAATATAAAGAGGTCAACAATTAATTTTAAAAAGGAAAAGGCCACTTTAATTCTCTATTAAATTCCATGAGATATTTGAAGAATTGACCCAAATTTTGATTCCTTTTAGTCAGTAAAAGTCTAATGAAATCTTTTAATTCAATTTAAGGAACCAACATTACAAAAGTATACAACAATGGAATTTCATATGCCGCATTTTCTCAAGAACATAGATGTAATAATACCTAACAAATTTAAAGCAAATAAGATGTGCTAATTGAGCAAAAATGTAAAGACAATGTTCCAGTGCAATCTGTTCCAAGCATGCTGGGCTGGTGCACCATTCACAAACCTGCTATCTAATCTATTACTTTAGCAATTTCAGAACAAAACTCAAAGAGGGATCACAGACTTGTGAACAAGTAACAAGAAACACTTCAGAAAAATTCAACATCTGTTCATAACAGTTCTCAGGAAAGGAATACATTTAGAGCTTCTCCCACTTGGTAAGATGAAACTTAATAATGCTATAGATGACATTATAGTTCTAGAAAGATATCTATTTGGTTTTCCTGTAAGATAGAAACAAAGTGAGGACCTGCTTTCTTCTTACACCTTTTCAGTCACAGAGTTCTCCATGGGTTGTAATAGTTTGCTCTGCTGTGATAAACACTGAACAAAATCAAATTGTAGAGAGGAAAGGATTTATTTGTCTTACATGCTCTGTAAGGACTGTCACCTTTTGCTCTCAAGAATCTATCAAGGGAAAAAAGGCAGAACCTGAACTCAGGAACAAAAACAAAGGCCATGGGGGAACGCTGCTTATCTGCCTGTTCCTCATGGATTACTCAGTCTGAGCACCTATGTAACCCAGGACCACCTATCCTCAGTGGACATTTTAAAACACAGATAATATCACATCAACCATCAATTTTAAAAATATTGCCTACACACCATCAAAAAGCTGAATTTGGTTTAATTGGAGAATACTTCATGAATGACCTGTGTTCCATTCCCAGCACTGACAAAATAAGATTAAAAAAAAAAAAGAAACATGAAACATACTTGTTAAAAGATTAGTGTGTGAAAGGTATAGTGACAGACACTGTGGAAATTCAACAATAATTTAGACATTTATTTTAGTTATTTAGTCATTGTCTTATTAGTCATTTAATTATCATTGTCTGTGGAAGTACCTCTTTGATTATAAGATACCTCAAGGGAAAATGTTGAAGCCAAAATAAAGATTTTGTTTTGTTTTAGCCATAATCACTGGAACAGAAATCTCAGGTCAATCCTTCTTAGTAAGGGAAGAATTCGTTGGGTATTTTGAAATGTTTCCAAGAAGAGAGAAAGAAAATGAAGCCATTTTCAACTTTGGTGTGTACACATTGCTCTTACAACTACAAAATACTATCTGCATTATGGATAATTCAGAAGTTAGTGAGAATTATGTATAGACCCTATTCACTTAATTTTGCTTAGAAACCTTTATCAATATACTCCCATAGATAGTTAAGGTACATAGCAGCTTCCTTACCAAAATATTCAAATTATTATTTAGTAATAATAATTGCTTCATCACCAAATTATTCAATTGAATAATTGCTTTCAGTTATCATTGTGAATTCTTCCACGTCAGATATTGGTGTTCAGGGCCATAATCACTTTAAGTTTTCAACTTATTCAAGCATGACCAATACAGTGTGATGCAGTGTGCTTATTAGAAATATGGGTTTGAACACTGCCAGAGAAGCTAGTAAATAAGGAGAACCCTAAGAGAGACATACATGGTCCCCTGGAGAAGGGGAAAGGGTCAAGATCCCCTGAGCAAATTGGGAGCATGCGAAGAGGGGGAGAGAGCTAGGAGAATGAGAAGGGGAGAAGAGGAGGGATGCAGAGGACATGAGGGAGCAGAAAAGTTGAGTCAGAGGAAGAACAGAAGATAACAAGAATGTAGATACCATAATAGAGGAAGACATTTTAGGTTTACAGAGAAATCAGGCACTAGGGAAATGTCTGGAGATGTGCAAAGATGATACCAGCTAACAATCTAAGCTACAGAGGAGAGGCTACCTTAAATGTCCTCCCCGGATAATGAGATTGATAACTGACTTATATGCCACCCGATAGCCCTCATGCAGCCGCTGGTGAAAGTAGAAGCAGACACCCACAACTAATCACCAAACTGAACTGGAACCCAGATGCAGAATAGGATGAGTGAAGAGCAAAGGGGTCCAGACCAGGCTGGTGGAATCCACAGCAACAGCTGACCTGAACATCCGGGAACTCTTTCTCCCCAGGCTGATAGCTGGAATACCAGCTTGGGACTGATCCGGACCCCAAGAGTGTAGGTTTCAGTGAGAAAACCTCAGAAATCTAGGGAACCTCCTGTTCAGTACTTATCCCTAGAATAGGTGTGAACTTTGGGAGCCCATTCCACATAGAGGAATCCTCCCTGAGCCAAGACACACGTGGGTGGGCCTAGGCCCTATCCCAAAGGATACGATAGACTCTGATGACACCCTATGGAAGGCCTCACCATCCAGGGGGAGCAGAAAGGATATGTGATAGGTAGGGTTTTAATTGGGGGGGAGTGGTAGGGGAGGACAGTAAGGAGAAGGGACCTGGGATTGTCATGTAAAACAATCCTGTTTCTAATTCAAATAAAAAATGTGAAGAAAAAAAAAAAGAAATATCAGTTTGATACCAGAAATTTAAAAACCAGTCACTAGAACATTAAGTGTTCTAACACATTCCATGCTCATTTGATAGTGTTTAGCACTGTGAATGACTCGAACTGTGAGCTGCTACAATTATTACCAGGGACCACAAATGCCCATTGAGAAAAAACTATGACTTGATGCACTGTGAAATTCTATGTAATGACAAAAAAGAGACTTTTTTTTTCCTTAATGATCTTTAGAAATAAAACCTGAAAATTTCAGAAAACCAATTTCAAGAGAAAGCTACTGGGTACATTTCTGTGTGGGACGATTTCAACATGACTTCACACTTTGAGCATAGTAGCAGAAAGAATAAGGCTTTGCTTTAAAGTGTTCTTTGGAGATGTAAGAATGAAACTTGTTGTAGATTAATTCTTGCATTTCAGGTTAGAATAAATTCCATGTGATCATAGCTTTGCATGTTTTCATTATTAATGAGATCATGAGAATTTTCCAGCCGGTGCTGAGTTCAGCTTGATCTTTTTGCGTTCTGTGGCACATGTCTCTCCACATTTTGATAGAGCGGCTTTTCAGAAATCATTTGTAATTTTCCTAAATGAATGCATTTTATAAAAATAAATGACACAGTGATTCTTTGAAAATCACAAGGCCATAAATGGGTTGCCTTTAATCTTTTGTTTCCAATCATGGGGTGATCAAAGATGTTTTATTTAAAGCAGTTGTTTAACACACCAAACCACCAGGTACAATTTCTATTGCCTGTAGCACCAACTTATGTTTATATTTAAAATAATAAGTGTATCAATGAATATAATATAGAGTAGTCACATTGTAATCCCTTTTAGCTTCTCTTATAATCTCCTGGAACATTCTCACTTTTATAAATACAAATGGTAAGGGAATACCTTTTAAAACCACCTTTTGCCTTTCTAAAGTCTATTTGTTGTTTTCTGTGCAAAATTATACTGCCCAATCTCTCCCCTCCCTTGAACCTTCCTGCTCTTGATTCTTTTGTTCATTCACTCATTCCTTTTTCACACTCAATCCAAAACTGCAGAACCACTGTTGGTGAAGGAGTGATCAGGTGGAAGTCTGCCAAGTAGGGACTTCAATCAGATGAAGGAGGTAGAGAGTGGAACATCTTCAGAGATGACAGTGACCACAGTATGGTGGATTTTACGGATATCTGGCACTCTGTGTCTGTTTGCCCAAAGAAATGCAGAGTGGAAATGTTCAAAATCATTTGTGTGTGCACTACCAGGTTAAGGTATTCTCTTCTTGTCCCCCAAGAGGTAGAGTTTAACATAGACCACGGAGCATTTTCAGTATATTAAGCATTTTGTTTATACTAGAGATGATTTGAAGTATGTAACTTTTATTAAAAAAGGGTAGGAACATCTGCTATATTTATTAATCAGTATCCCAAGAATCAACCATTCTCAGAGAAAGAGAGAGGAAAGAGAACACACACACACACACACACACACACAGAGAGAGAGAGAGAGAGAGAGAGAGAGAGAGAGAGAGAGAGAGAGAGAATGTATACCACCTCACTTTCATCTTGCACTGGCTTTCTTTTAAAATGAAGCACTCACTGATGATTTATAATACCTTTTATCTCAGTATATTTTCTACTCAACAACTTCTATTTGAAATGTAAAATAATAGTAAAATGTGAACCCTATTGATGTGGAACATAGAAGAGGGCCAATTTTGGGTAGTACGACACATTTTGAAACCTGCCAGGAAATCATGTCCAAAGCTACACATCTCTGGTCAAAATCCACAAGTTTCAGAGGTGGGACAAGGATCAGGCTTTCCTTTTCAAATGTGTAAAACATTGCAGGTCATATTTGTGTTCATGTTTCTGGAGACTTCCCAAACTACCCTGGAACTAGACAGCAGACAACTCTGTCCCACCAAAATAGCCCGAGCCACCAGTGGAAGCCACTAGCACTGGAGTGCCTTGGCAGTTCCTCTTCTCTTCCACTCAGGCTCAGATTCCTTTGCCAGCAGGCTCGGTTCATGTTGATGTGTATCCTCACACAGCATTTGCTTTCCCATTCACAAGAATTTGCCGAGTAAATACTGAACACTATCTATGAGATACATTGACACAAGAATAGAGCATCAACAGGGGTAGCGTGGCCAAGTGGTCTAAGAATGGAGAATCTACAATGGAGAAAGAAGACATCTCTAACCTCAAAGATGAAAAACAGCAGTCCCTTTACTAAAGCATTACGTTTTGGGGTAAATATTATACTATGGCAATAATAATCATGTTTCCTATGAGCAACTGCGTATTCCATTAAAAATGTATTACTAGTTGGTACATTGCTAAAGCAAGTTCTCTTTTAGAAAGAAATCATTGCTAACTTGATATAGCTTAATTTAGATTCATTTTATACCCCGCAACATGTTTCCCTGTTATGGTTTCTGATGAAAACCTCGCGTACCAGAGCTAAAAGAACTATGTGCTGTGGAAAGAAATAACCAACACTTGGTAGGACACACAGCAGAGTGTTGCTTCTGAGTCATGTCTCTTCTTTATCACACATAGTTTTTGGAGTCTTAGTCTACTATAGCTGCTCAGAAAGTGTTTACTGAATAAAAATCACAGACCGACAGATTTAAAGTTTTTCTCATCACAAAACCTATTAGGATAAGAGAGTGAATGAGAATCCTGCCGAAAAGAGGTTACTCTTCAATATGCAACTATGAAGCTGGTAACATCTACACGGCAATAAACAGTACTCTTTAGTGTTGAAGAAATTTGAAAAGGGAGTTTTAGGTATACATTTGTTCATTAGGATATTGAGGAACTGTGGAGAATGAACCAAAAATTTTCAGAATATTCAGTGAATACCTTCAGTGGCACCTTGTGGAGTGCCGTGTGTGCAGGTTTCCACAAGATTGCAAAAAAAAAATCCAAAGAAAGCAAAGGACCATTTTGATAGTAACAATGCAGAAATATTTGTTAAACCATGTAGAGTACATGAGGCTGTAGTAGATTCTTAAATTTTATTTATCGTTATTATTGTGTCTGTTTATGTCAGTGTACAATATGGGTGTAACACAGAGGACAACTTTGTGGAGTCAATTTGGTGCAGACTGTCCTTCCACCCTTGTGTGGGTACCACGGACTCGGGTCACCCAAGCTTGCACAGGAAATTCTTAACTTTCTGAACCATCTTGCTGACCCCATGAGTTCTTCCATGATAAGAACTGAGATGTTTTAATGAATTGCCTATAGCTAATGTTCACTAAGGGCTTCCAGAGAACTTAAGAGTTTGACCAATTGATTTGTGTGTAAGTACAAAGAAAACAAATGTTGGCAATTTGCAGTGTAGCATCTATATAATTATTTGTAAGATAATGACAGAAAAGTGTTCTTATTTATAATAAGTGTTCTATCCATTACAAATCACAGTTAGTGAATCTCTCTCTGTCTCATGTTCTCACATATAGCTAACTGAACTCACAAACTGATCATTTCAGGATATTTGATAGAACTCAAGTATATTTAGGTCACAGACATAGTAAAACACAACACTATGAAGTATAGTCTCCAGAACCAATTTGAGGACTGATTCTACAATTTATAAGTACACTTGGGAGAAACTTAATTAGCTTATCTAATAGGCCCTGCCTACAGAGTAAAATGGAAAAGACTAATAGCAATATATCATAGTTAGGAGCATTAAGTGAATTACTGCTTGGAAACCTGGAACACTGTTTAATACATAGCTATTTTTAATGAATGGTAGCTATGCTCATAGTAATTGTTGCTGTGGAAACCCTGAAAGATGGGTGCTTTAGTGAGGTGTATCCCTAGTAGAGAACACCCACTTCTAGTAGCCACACTGATGGGAAGATATACCATATATGATCATGTTTGGTAGACATGTGAGATAAAATTATACCTAATGGTGTTAAGACACTTAAAAACTTAATTCATGACATAAAAAATGAATTTTTTTCATTTCTTCTTCTAATCCACTTCCTACTTTGAGCTAAACTTTGAAATAGTAATATGCTTCAAGTCCCCAACAAAGATGTCAGCAACGTCATTGTGGTACATGAGAACGTAATAGACATCAGAGGAAACTTAATGGTGTCATTTACCAAGCTTGCCTTAAAGATAGGAGACAGAGGTTCAGAGAGAGTTGTAAAAATACCTGCCATGAAACAAGAATATAAAAACAAGGGCATTAGTGATACTAATTGTCACTCCACACTGCCATTTAACTATTCTGTTTTTTCCACATCCCCAATTACAAATACTTCTACAGAAAGCTCAATCAATGTAAATCATTAAACATTTGACTGATTGTGATTCATATAATCATGAAATGGGAGTATGACACTTATTTTAAGAATAGGATGTGAATTTTGTATTTGAGTGTAAATCTTAATTTTAGGGACATGAATTTTGTTAAACACATGTTGATTGTTAGCATGCTTCATTCAGTCAAGTAATAAAAATAATAGATGTTTGCTTTCTAATTTATCGAAGCCAATGCATAAAAGCCAACAGGAAGCCCCAATCACACTGAG
Source organism: Cricetulus griseus (assembly GCF_003668045.3). Classification (NCBI taxonomy): domain Eukaryota; kingdom Metazoa; phylum Chordata; class Mammalia; order Rodentia; family Cricetidae; genus Cricetulus; species Cricetulus griseus. The sequence continues at coordinate 7,023,273 of NW_023276807.1, forward strand.
TCAGTACCGTGCATTAATCTCAGTTAGTCTAACTTTATATAGTGTACTGAACATGATCATTTGGCAAAATAAAAACAAATGTTTACATTTGAACTATGACTTCAGCTTATAAAAACACACACAATTAAGGACATAATTGTGCAATTTTTCAGCTGCTCATACCTACCCATCTGTCTAGAGTTTGTGATAAACTAATTTTTCTCCATACTCAAGTTTATTGTTATCCAGATTGTCTTTATTAATTGTATGAAAAGATACCTGCTTCCAGTTTCATATATTTAGTGCCCACCCTGCTATACGCTTAGAAATACATGTGCAGAGTTGCAGTATGCCCTTCTCATTCACCGAGATCTCTCCTGCTTCTTTCTGCAGTGAATTGAAGAGGAAGAATGCAGTAACAGGCATTTGCATCTGCTAAAGCAAATTAGTATGCATTACAAAATTGCCTCACAGATCACATGTCCAGCCATAATTTCAGGTCTAATTAATTTATCCAAAATGTTTTTTTTTTTTAATGTAAGACTGTGGGGTTTGTTTACTTTTGCTTTTCCTCTGTATGTGTTTGCAATAAGAAAAAAGAAAATATACCCCAGAACTGCCCTTCAAAGAGTTTTGTTTCTTTCTCTATAGGTCTCTGACACAACAGAGTAGCTGTCCATAGAGAAAAGCTTTGCCCATCATCCCACAGTTGGGGTGAAGCCTCTTGCCTTTCGAGTCTCAGTGGGAGTAAACAAAACGCACTGTGGCAAGTGAATCAGCATCCTGGATCCTGGCCCACCTCCTCTTTATTTCTCTCCTGTTCCAGGACATCCCCTGTAGCTTGAGGAGACACAGCTTTACTTCTGTACATCAGGTCTGGACAAACCCAATCAAGTTCTGCGTCAGAGTCACTGTGACCCTTGGCTTCTTTACTCATATGTTGTAATCATAGTTGTCTAAGCTGAGCTCCACACTCTGAAGCATTTTCCTAGAGATAAACATACTGTAATCATATATAAAAAGTGATATATATCTGTTAAGGATTTAAAAGTTCATATCTGCTTATATCATCAAAGAAAATCTAGAAGTACATCATAATAAATGTAACAAGGCATTCATGAACCACAACAGAAAGTCCTAGGGCCTGGTAACATTTCAGACCCAGGATCACTTGGAGTCATTTACTTCACTTTATATGCATGTGACATTTGTAGCTTGGGGAAATGACGTGACATACAGACATATAGAAACAACCTTATTAGCTGCAATCAACATTTGCTTTATATGGCCATGGTCTGGTCACTGTGTGCCTGAGAATGGCTAAAGACATACTATTGTGATTAGCTAATATTCAGATATGTATTATAAAATTATATATTTTAAGTTAGTCTCAGGTATACATAATAGTTTATGCTATTTACAAATAGCCAACTTTGAGGCCCAATTTTATTCTCTAAACGTAAAAACAGACATGCTAGACTTAATCATTAAGTAGCATAAGTATTTAAGTATTCATGAATGTGTTGATTGAAATGTTTACATCATTTCCTCAAGTCTATGTTTCACTTAAACTACAAATGATTATAGAATGGACTTCTAACTTCTAAAGAATACTATGTTCTTAGACTCACAACGTGTGGTTCCGTTAATAATGAAATATGATGGTTTATTTTCTCACAGTTCACAAGACTGCAATATCTAAGATCAGGTCTTCAGCACAGCTGGCTTCTGGTAGGTAGAGGGTGGACAGCTCTACACTGTGCTCTTAGACAACAAGCTGTGTAGCATCTCTACTTTAAGAATACTGATTTGATTATGAGGGCCTCACCCTAAAAACTTCTTCTGAGCCTAATAATCTACCTAATACCTTTAGATACTTTCACAGGATGGAGTTTAACCTTAGTTTTGAGGGGAAACAGTTGCCTCCATAGCATAAATGTAAAATTAATGGTAAAGGTCACAGGCCAGACTCACAGATGGTCCAAACCCCAAGACCTAATCTAAGCTTAGATAATTGTAGTGTTCTTCCTCAATTAAAAATTATTTTAACAAAGTTTCTGTGAAATACAGAGTTACAGCTTATATATTAACTCATGTGAGGTTTTCCTTCAAAAGGATTTCACCAGGAAATGCAAAGAAAATGATGACACTATAGGAGATTTAAACTCTGGAATCTGCAGCTGCAAAGAACACACAACTTTCAGCCTGATAAGCATGTGAATTCACATTGAAGGTTTATTCTTGCCCTTGTTTCTGCTTTATACAACATGTCCAACTTTCAGCAACAACACCAATTACTACAAAGTATGATAAATGGCAATTCAGTACTACAGTCTGAGGCAACAAATCAAACATCGGGACCAAACTCTAATGTGGATGTTGGGATTATGAGAGCAGGAAATTCAAATAAGTATGGTTAGAATGCTAACACATCTAAAGAAGGGAGGTGGTAATATGCAGGAAGGTATCGGTAATGTCTCCAAGGGGATGGAAACTTAATAAAGTAGAAATAAAGTGTTAGAAATAAAAAACAAGGACTTTCTGATAGAACCGTTGATGGAACAGCTTGAAACATATATTACAAAGTCTTAAAAAAACCACTAAACTGTGTAAAAAGAGATATAATCCATACAATATCAGAGGAAAGAAATAAAATAATGTAAAACTCCATAAAATGGAAAAAAACAAATAAATGGAGTAGAAAACAAAGAAAAAAAGAAAAGATGGGAAACAAAGAGAAGGAAACTAAAAAAAAAAAAAAAACATTTACACAAACTAGCTGTCCACCCATCTGTACCAATTGCCACTTTAAGTGTATATGGTCTAAAGACACCAATTAAAATGCAGAGGATAGGATGTCAATAACAAAAATCAAGTGATATCAGAAATGTATGTTAAGAAACACAAGTTAAGGGCAAGTTGACAGAGATATACTTGCTAAGGAGTTCAAATTAGAGCTGAGACGTCTCAAAAAATGAGAGAGACTGAGCATAAAAGATAATCATAGCTAAACAGGAGCATTGCATAATGATAGTGTCCTGAACAGCAAGCTCACATAATGCAAGACTATCAAAACACATGAAAGAAAGGAAGGGAGGGAGGAAAGGAGAGAATGAAGAAGGGAGGGAACCAGGGAGGAAGGAGATGGGAGAGAGAGGACCTAAGAGAGTGGCGTGTCATGACTCATGTCTATAATCTAAACAACTTAAGAGAGGCCAAAGAAAGATCAGGGTCTGAGTCCAACCAGTGCTATAGATAACAACACAATATACTGCCTTAAAAAACCAAGAGCTGGAAATGATAAGTGATGGCAGGACACTTGCCTACACTGCCAACACTAACAATAAAGAGATAAATACCCAATAATAGTTCAAGAAAAACAACAATTAACAACTACAGATAAAAAGTACAAAAAGGCCCTTAATAATAACTGGTGGTTCCAGTAAATCAAGAATCTAGTCAATAGGAACAGATCTGTCAGCCTTCACTGTAGGAGCTCAATGAACCAACAGGAGGATTTGGCCTGGAATGCAGCTTGAGGTATGTGAAATGCTTGGTGTAAAACACACCTTAAACCATTTCAAATAATAGAATAATGCAACATATGTTCGAGGATAACAATAGAATTACATTTCACCAGTACCACAAATACTGATAGAAAAGTAAAAACATTAGAAAGTATGCAACACTTCTAAACAACATGTGAATCAATAAATGTTCTAGGGCAAAATTTCAAAGCCCTTTGTACTATATGAAAATGAAAGTACAATTTATCACAATGGGCAAAATACCACAAAATCAGTACTTGGAATAAATTTAGAACATTAAATGTATATGCTGGAAAATAAAGAAATAAATACGGATAAATCAAGATTCTACTTAAAGATAGAAATGGGGAGTACAGTAAGTCTCCTTTTGTAAATAAGTAGAAAAAAACAATAATGAGAATTAGAGATCAATCCATTTTAAATAAAATCAACAGAGAAAATCCACGTGTTCCATCTATTCCTCCTCAACTTAACAAAGAAAATATAAACAAAGCTTAATGTCACCTCTACTCAAGAGAATGAGTGGGTCTGTGCCCCAGGATCAGAAGTAAGACCAGACTGTCTTGCCTGCATCTCCTACTGAGTTCCGTAATAGTTACCTCACAAATGCAAAAAACATAAGAAGCACACAGCTGACATGCATAGTGGGAAAGAGGAAATTAAAAGTCTCTCTTGACAAAAATGTAATAGTCTGTGTGGCAAATACAATTAATATGTAAGAGCGTGCATCTAAAATGTAAAAGTCAAATTGGTTTCCAGGAATGAGAAATTGGAATCTGAAGCTTGAAAAGTACCATTTGTTGTAACCTCAGAGAATGCAATGTGTGCAGATTGCTTTCCACACCTCTGATCAGAACTCCAGGGAATGCAGCTTAAATGGGGGGATTGTTATTTTACTGGACCAGGGGCATGAGTCTGTGGTCCACAGGCCCTGATACTTTGGGTCTGAGGTGGGAAGGAACATCATAGTGACTGGAGCAGTTGGAGAGAGAGTGTGTGTTCATTCATGAGTATCAGGAAGCAAAGGGCATATCTGGGATAAGAGTCAATCCCCAAGAGCATCCTTTAGTGAACTACTTCCCTCAGTATGCCCACCTCTGAAAGATTCCAGAATCTGAAAGATTCCAGAATCTCTACAAACAGGGACTCAAAGCTCAGGACCAACTTTTAAGCAATGAGCTTAAGGAGACCATTTCTTATCCAAACAATAACACCTTTAAATACAAATAAATCCAAATTTAAACAATATTTGTATAAGATAAACTATAAAACCAACTTTGAAAAAATTCAAAGATGGTCAAAGGTGAGTAAATAGAGAAATAATTTCTCCCTTAGATAAGAAAACACTATTTTTCCGCAATTTAATATACAGATCCCACACAATCCAAACACAATCTCAGGCAAACTATTCTGTGTGTATCAATCAATTCTAAAAATTGATATGAGAAGACAAGGGTCTAAAGTAGTCAAGAAAAGACTGAATGAAGCAAAGTCAAATATTGACATTCTTTTTAAGTTCTAACACAAATCTATCATAACCATAACAGCAGTACAAAGAATAGACAAGTATGCCCAAAACAGCAGAGACCAACAAGGACATTAATAGGGAAGGAAATATTTAGTAGAGAACACACAAACTTTTCAATAACTGTTGTCTAGGATTTGAGATGTGAACACCAAAAACACAACCTAAATAGAAACATTATATCACCAGAATTATCTCAAAATGGAAACATATCTGAATGTAAAATTCATATATATATATATATATATATATATATATATATATATATATATATTAGAGGTAACACAGGTCATCTTGTCTTCAGTAGAAATGTTTTAGCTAAAACACACAAACTATGTTTTATCATGGTACAATAACAACATAAATATGAAGGTGGTAACCAAATATAATCTGAATGAATTTATGACCCACTCTACAAGTTGGACTTATACCTGGAAACATTAACAGAAAAGAGCTTGAGGGTAGACATGTCATAGAGGAGATCAGAACATTACTATTGTTCTGCTAAGCTGGCATAGAATTAAACTGATTCCTAATTGTTTCTTGCTCTACCTATAGATTGGAGATTGGTGCTGTCATCAGAGAAGCTGCTTCTTGCAGTAAATCGTGATTAATAGAGACCCACAACTGATCAATGTGCAAAGAACACTAGAGTGCTTTGCCTTATGCACATCATCTGTATCATGCTCCTCCTCACAAAGTTCAGGAATGATTGTAAAAGAAGGGGTAAAAATATTGTAAGAGCCAGCATGGTTAGAGGAGCACAAGGAAACTATTTGCCAGACACAACAGGACTGTCGTACATATGAGCTCACAGCAACCATGACAGCATGCACATGACCTGAACAAGCTCCAGCCAAACAAAACCCTAGCATGGAGAGAAGAGTAGTCAAAATGCTCCAGCCCTAACTGAGGAGCTATTGGTAATTTAGAGCTGCTGGAAAATACAGATTTCTTTGAGGGTGTGATTCCTGGTAGGATAACCATACTCCAGGGATAGCCTTACTGTCAAGTGTATCTGGGTAGCAGAAACCAGGCTAAACATGTTTAACACAAAAGAAGAAAGAGTACTCCAGGTTGGATGGGTAGGGAGTGGGGAATGGTCTTGGAAGGGTGGAGGTGAATAGGATCAAAATACATTATATGGAAGCCTCAAGGAATCAATGAGAATAATTAAAAGGAAATTATTATTTAGAATTTGTTAAATTTTTGTGAAATTTATTCTGTAAGATCAGCTTATTATTAAAACAGTGGAAAGGCCACACACACAAGCACACATGGGAGAGGGAGGAAGGAAGGTAGAGAGAAGTATTTGCAGAAGACATATCCACTAGAAAAACAAGTTATCAAAAATCCACAATGAACTTTAAAGATGCAACACTAATAAAACTACTCAATTTATAATAGGAAGAGATCTGAAAAATCCACCAAAGATGTACAGATAGCCAAAGGGACACTTGAAAAGATGCCAAGCATCTTTTTGTTTTTTTCATTTGGGAATTAGAAACAACAATGAGCTCTCAATATTCAGCACTGTGACAGCAAAATCTGAATCTTATACAATGACTATTGCTACTGAGCATGTGAGTCAACCAAACCCTTACATGTTGCTTCTGTAAATGCACCATCGGGCATTCAGTCACTTGGGAAGATAGTTAAGCACTTAATTTTAAAGCACATACCAACTACAGATTGTACAAATGAACTTAAGATGTGTATTTACACATAAGCATTACCTGAGCACTTACAACAACATTATTTCAAAATGAGCAAAAGGAATGTGTCAATAACTATGATACATCCATTCAGCAGCTATCACTCAGCAATAAAAAGACACAAAATCAAGCCACAGGAGACATGAAACTATTTATGTGTGTGTATAGCATTAAGCTACAAAAATATACCTGCATAATTCTAACTATATGCTTTTCGAGAAGTGACAAAAAGCAGTGTGTCCAAGGACTTGGGGGTGTAGGTAGAGGAGTTGGTAAAGTAGAGGGGACTTTCAGGGAAGTGAATCAGACAACTCTGGATGAGACTAGTGATGGACACAGAAATTATGCATTACTGAAAAAAGGTTTTGTGCTACACTGAGGGTGGTCCCTGACAATATTTGTGGACTCCAATAATGAAATATTAACATTAGCCCATCCATTGTAACCAATGTACTAGATGAAGATAAGATTTGGAGACTGAGAACTTGGTGCAGGATGAATGTGGAAAACTGAGGAATTCTTTTCCAGTTCAATTTCATTATTTTGTAAACCTATGACTGCTTCATAATCTAAGTCAAATGACTTTAAAAAGTTGAGTGTAATTAATAATAATAAATAATTATACACAAGAGGTTCATAATAATAAATAATACATGATCCTGTAAATCCTCAACTCCCACCTATGACCTTATTTTTTTAAGTCAATGTACCACAGACCTGCAATGGGCTCACAATAAACCACAGTCCCACAATGGGTTTGCACAGTACGGGTCATGATAACAGACATGTGAGTTCTGTAGAGTCTCAGCTGGGATGCAAAGATATCATGCCCTCCACCACCCTTGCTGCCACTGTGCAGAGATTCACTTCCCATATAGTTCATATACATGTTATCAGTTCTTCATACAACATTTAAATTGACTCTGAACATCTGTGAAATAAATAACTCCCATGCTCCCTCAGGATGAAGATGACACAGACATAAACAGACATTTTTTTTAATATCTAGAATCCCTATCAATTTTGTGACAACTATAAATAACCATTAATTTACAACCCTAAAATGAGTTTCTTCGATTATGCTCCATATAATTATATATATTTTAAATGCAAATATTTGTTTATAAATATTACTCAAAGAACTAATAAGCTCTTTTAAACAGCAAAATATCTCACTTTCTCTAATTATGATAATTTTATAGCTGGATAAATAGCATGTCAGACTGTCTGCTCCTCCTCCTTAATCCATTGTGGTGTACTCAAATGGCAACTCTAAGTAATAATGATGATGATGATAATAATAATAATAATAATAATAATAATAATAATAATAATAAAGTCTGTGATAGATACTTCCAGTGCCTCTTGTTCTGAACACAGAACACTAAAGAAAAGTATGTTTTATCATGCAGTTATGGTATGTAGAATCATGGAAGATATGTGAGCCACTACTTTACACAGGAAGAGAGACTTGGAAAGTTTTATCTACCATAGACTATTCTTAATCAAATTGAGTATCCTATGATGTCACACACAAAAATAAATAAATAAATAAATAAATAAATAAATAAATAAAACGTGGTTCACATAAAGCAGACTCGGAGTCCAGAACACAATGACTTCAAATTCTTACAAGAATGACACAACTTTTAACATGATAAGGAAGCCTTAGAAGTTTCAGTCCTTATTGCCAAGATTCTTGACTAGCACTATTAAATGAGAAACATAAACATTGTAAAGTATAGAGGCATGCTGTTTCCTGCCCTCTCCGACATTGAAAACCATGAAGAACCAGGAAGCACCTGTACTGGTGGCAACAGATGACTGAGGTAATGAAAGTTACCTGCAAGTCTGGAAGGGGACCAGGAAAACATACCTAATATTCTAATTCAATATTGAATGTGCAACTAGGAATCCTTCCTGTGTCATTGTAGGCCATGTGCTTTGTTCACCCACTATGTTGCATGAGTTGTGATGAGCTGACCTCTAATCTGTTCACAATGTTCTGCCTTCTCCCCCAGCAGTGTAGGTGATTGACAAGAACTTTAGTTCAAATGCCCCCTCTTATCAGAGACCTTTTCTCATCACTCTGGCACACTATAATGTTTTCTTCTGTTTTTATCTCCCTTGCCCATAGATTTTACTATAATTTAGATTGCCAGTTGTGTCTAGTAAGACTTCAATTTAAAAAGCTTGAAATGTAGCTCAGTGGTTTTGCTCTTTAATGCATTGTACCAGACCTTGGGTTGAGTTCCTGACATTGCAGAAAAACAAATCTGTTGATCTTCTAATTAAATTGAAGCTCTCTGAATAAAGCAGTCCCTTCTGGTCCATCCAAGGCATCAGTATGAGCCAGGGATAGTCTGTGATACTGGAAGCTATTGTGAAGCCATGCACAGTTGATTGCTGTTTTATTGCTGCTTTCATAGGCAACTCAACAAGTTACAAATTTCCTCAAAATACATTTCTACCATGTCCAAATGTAAGACTGAAAATGTCATAGCTGAGACTAAACTGGAAGTAAATTTCTGCATTATTTTCTCCCAAATCCTGGGAAATTGTTAACTCATAGTTGGGGACGAAAAGCCCATATCCCACTAAACTCCACAGCTCATGAGTGGAAAGTGTAGAGAAAATGACAGGCACAGTATCATTAGAGAAGGATTATAATCAGGCACCAATGCATCCTTTAAAATAGCTTATTAGAGGCACAAAATGCTATTGGTTCCACATTGAGAAACTTTACAGATATGTTTGCCTGGACTTGACAGACTGCAAATTTAAACATTGTCAATTTATGATCATTTGAAGATCCAATATTTGTATAAAATATGAATACAGCTAAAGGAAAAAATAACAAGAGTGAAGATTTATTTTATTATAATTAGTACATCTTTCTTCTCTGTAATATTTACATATTCCAAAATCATGGGATCCTAAATAGATTTCTTATAGGATACAGTGCTAACTACATGGAAGAATTAAGTTCATGCTTTAAAACATGGTCTTGCCATAATAGAAAAGTTTGTGGAAAAAACACATAATTTAATGTTCTTGCATTTATAATGTTCTCTCAGGAAATTTTGTTCATGTTCAAGGCCATTTTGTCATTTCCTTCTTGTGCCAGATTACTCCATGCTTGCCCAGACTGTATGATCCTGTCTTTTCAAGCTTGGAGAATCCACACAGTAGAATTTCCCAACGCTAATATTACACACACACACACACACACACACACACACACACACACACACCAAACATTTCCTCAAGCAACATTTCATACGTATATACAGAGCTTGTGAGCTGTGAGCTGGGAGAAGGCTCAGCTGGTAAGACCCCTTGCTACTCAAGCATGAAGACTTGAGTTTTGATCTCAGCACCCAAGTAAAACTGATTTGACCACAGCTCTGTGTTCCTGTAACACCTGAAGGCAGAAGAAACTGAAAGATGATTGGGGCTTGCACCAGTCTAGTTCCAGGTCAATGAAAATCTCTATTTCAAAGTAAAGGAGAGAGAGAGGCAGAAACAGAGAAAGAGAGACAGATGGAGAGAGACGGAGAGAAAGAGAGAGAGACAGAGAACACAAAATATCCTTCTTTTGCCTTTCCATATCTCAACAGAGGGACATCCACCAACAAGGCTCATACTCCATACAGACAGATACATACTCAGGCACATACAGTAAAGAAGTCAATAGACTTCAGGCTAGGGTGTGGCTCCATGGTACAATGACTGCATATAATGAACAGTAGCATTAGGTCCTACTCTGTGTACCACAATAAAGACATATATAAACAGCGGTGATATGATAATGGCTTTGGGATATAGACCTCTGGCCAAGTGCTTATTTAGCATGTGTGAAATCCTTGGTCCAGGCACCAGTATGAAAAAAATACATAAACAACAAGTAATTATTTTGAAATGCTAACATGTAGAGCCTAGAGAGGAGGCTCAGAGGTTAAGAGTGTTTTCTGCACTTGCAATAGATCATAGTTCAGTTCCCAGTAACCAGGTCAGGTGGTTCCAGCTCCAAGGCATCTGATGCCCTTTATGGACTCTGATAAATGACAATACTAACATTGGAAACCTCAATAAACACCTGCCAGATAATAACGTTGAATGTTAAGCTTTTCACTTCTAAAATTCACAGACTATGAAGTTTGCCATATGTGCAAGTATACTAGAGAGCACTTAGGTCAGTGGATGCAATTATATGCTATTTGTTCAAATGCTACTGCTCAAGATGTTAGAGGTGATTCTCAGAACAAAAGAAACAAAGAACTCCACACATATAGCATGAATATTCTAGAAGGTGAGGACAGATATGTGAAAGATAAGCTGAATAACAAGTTGAAATAGAGAAGAGTCAGGCAAGCAGTGGAGGTAAATTAGTTCCCTAGGTTCTCCATTGATTTGGGTTATACACATTCCCTCCTGTTATGATGCACTTGGCCCCTTAGTTCCTTTACCTGAGCATACTGTGCACACCCCCTTTTCAGTGCAGAGCACCTAGCAACCTCAGAAATCCTGAATCCTCACCTGAATCAGGCTCCAGAGATTCCCATTCTTGGACCTTAGTATTAGTTCCCCTGCCCCTCTTGGCAATCAAATTTAGACAGTTTCTGTTCAAATATATTTCATGTATCTGGGTATGAAGAATAGAAGGGCCAATCTGACCTAAACTGGTTTGGGGTAATGTGCAAGTAACTGTTCAGAGAGAATCCCCCAGTTACCATCTCATGTCTATGCATGATTGGGCATGCATATAATTAAAACCTACCACTCAAAATGGAGAACTACCCATACTACACCCCTCTGATGGATATTCTTGCTTGTCAAATTGACTACATCTAGAATTAACTAAACCCAGCAGCTCGGTACACCGATGAGGGATTTTTTTTTTCTTTCTTAACTAATTCATTTGAAGTGAGATGATCCACATTAATCCAGATCTTGTTGAGATGGGAAGATACAAGTTAATCAAGATTTCTTGAAGTGGGGAGATCCACCTTTAATCTGGACCCCACATTCTGCTGACAGCCTATGGAAGGGATATAGAAGGAGGAAGTTTGCTCTCTCTTTGCTTACTTGTTCTTGCTCTTGGTAGCCAATCCATTCGTTCAAAGCATTGAAGCCTACTTCTTCAGGATTCTGGCACATACTGAAGACTAGCTGAGACATCCAGCCTCATGGATATAGACACTACTGGATTCCTGGGAGTTCTGTTGGTACACAACCAGTATTAGACTACCTGGACCACAGCCTTGTAACCCATCCCAGTAAATCCCCTTTTTTCTTTCTGTAAGTTCTGTTCTTCTAGATTAGTGGTTCTCAACCTGCATATCATGACCCCTTTGCAGTTGCATATCACATATTTACATTACTATTCATAACAGTAACAAAATTGTAATTATGAAGTAGTAAGAAAATAATTTTCTGGTTAGGTATCACCACAACATGAGGAACTGTATTAAAGGGTCACAGCATTGGGAAGGTTGAGAACCTCTGTTCTAGAGAACCCTGACCACACCCCCACACATACATATTTTAAATTTAAAAAGAAAGAAAATCATAGATTGACAAATAAATTGTAAATGAAAGCATTTTAAGAAAATATGCACACTGTGTCTTTTATCTCTGGGAACTAAATATAAATTCTAATTTTAATAAGACAACTGTTGTTCAGTACATACCGAAGACATTTCACAGCCTTTGCTTCAAATTAAAATGTTGTGACTTTTTCTGCAGGCCTTCTGCCTGGCCAGATATCAGTGACTGGGAGACTTCTTTGATCTTGAAAAACCAGATTTCTCAGTTCTCTGGCTCAGCCATATACACACATGAAGACCAATCAGTGCTTATATAGACGAGATAATATATTATTTGTTATTTGAAACCAACACTGACAATTTCACATGGTTCACCCTCATGTGTTGTTGTGGAAAGTAGTTGTTAGAAGTTGATAATGTGTCATCCTGTAAGGTGTGTGTAGGCAGACCCAGGCTGACACAATCTTACTGCACACTTAATGCCTGCAAATTTGGAGGGCTATCTTATCCACCAAAACAGTGACATCAATTGAGCAAGAAAAGCAAAATCCTGACACTTTCCAATAGAAGGCCCTGTGTGTGGATTCCTTCATTAGGGGGTCACTGAAGCAGCCTCCAAAAACTTACTGCAATTTGGGCAGCCAGAATCAGCATAAACAAAGTCAAAAGGAAAAAGTAACTGAACAAGTTGCTCCTTTAGAGCTTATCTATTGACTACATCCTTGACAAACCTGACAAGTTAATTAAGTCACCTTTATTAAGGTTGCATACCATGTGATATGTCAGTGGTGATACATTTAACCGAAATGGACAATGCTGAAAAAATTCCTATAACAAATAGCAATTAAAAGTTTGTGTCTTAAGAGTCACTTAAACCTGGTCCTCATTAATAAAATTTGTCTTAAAGACAATTTTTTTAAAACACTAAACCTCCCTAGAATGATGACAGATGATTGGGAATTGCATAACACACTGAAAAGTGGAATGGGAATAAATATTTCATAAAATAATACGAAGGTATCAATATTTAAAAGCCTTCATACTTTACAAAAATCCTTAATGCAATTTATGTTTCTGTGATGATGACATCTGGTTGATACATTTCTTTTCAGGTATTTTATCAGATTAAGGCTACATGTTTATTATCTCAAGTCCATCTTAACTAATTTCATTCTCAGGGTCAAAAACTTTCTGAAAATAAGTGTTCTGGGATGTTCATTATTAATAGTGTTCCTCTCTCATTAATAGTTTATGGCGAGCTTCTCAGAATATTATGAGACTGTAAAAATTCTATCCCAATAAACGTGTCTATAGCAATAAATTGAATATAAGTTATAGTGTAGGAGTTCCTCACTGATTTATACCCATCGTAACCAGGAGCTGAGTGTGGGCTGTGTGGCCTAGTGGAGAGCAGCATATGGCTGCCTGCACACAGGTACAGAGAGTCAGAATAACCCTCAACTGGAGAAAATAACTACAAATTGAAAAGAGAAAAATCAACATTTATTACTCCATTTCTTAACCTATTCCAGGCAAGAATCCTCCCCTCACAGAGCTGACATCTTCACAATCTCTTCCTTCAGCTTGAATAGGAAACTAGAGCAGACTGAACACTCAGCGGCTTACAGTTGGGAGAATGATGTGAGGAAATTGGTACAGGCCCAGTCGTTACTTCACCAAATGCTTTAGTCCTTTATCTTCATGAAATCCTTCATCAAATGATTTTACTCTTTAAACAGTTATGAAGGAACTATTCTTATTTTATTATTACAAGCCATAGTTATCACTCATATGCATTTATCTATCTATATCTGTTTTTCTATCTGTAGTTTTGTCTAGTTATCTGTCTATTCTGAGACAAGGGAGAGGTTGACCTTGGGCTCACTGTGTAGCTGGGGATGACCTTGAGCTTCTAACTGATCAGCCTCCACCTCTCCAGAGCTGGGATTGCAGGAGTGAACCAGAGCACCCACTTGATTTATGAACACTGGGATCTGAGACTTTGTTGCACATTAAGTAACATGCTACCAAGTGCTCTTTTGCCTTATTTTATTTTTTTATTTTTATTATTTTTTTAAATTAGTAACAAGCTTGTTTCACATGTCAATCCCAGCTCCCTCTCCCTCTCCCTCCCTATAGTGGGAAATTACCAATATGGAGTCAGTTAGAAATACAAGGGTATTTAATAGGGAAAAGCCTTACTTACAGAGCGACCTAGCCAGCCGGCATGGCAGCAGTCTGTACAGCAAGTACCAAAGTGAAAGCAAAAGAGCAAACGCAGTCACACTATGTCATCCTGACCACGCCCTCACAAGCGTGGTCAGGCACACCTGTAGCCAGCCCCTAAGTAGGCTTGGCTACAGCTTCCCCTACAATTCCCCTTTTAGTCTAAAAGAGGATTAAAACTTAACAGTGTAAAGTATCCAAAATTAACAATCATAAAGGTAAAATATAAGAAGATACAACAATCTGCTTATGTCACATCCTAACTATCTATTTTAACTAAAACCTAAAGTCATCTGAAAGAGGTGTCCAAGCCTGAACACCTCCTTCCAATCCCAACCATAAACAATAGGAAGCTATCCCTAACTAAGTGGCTACAGCTTCCCCTACACCTCCCTGCCTCCCCTGTCCCCTACTAACCCCTCCAAGGTCCTCTCCAGCACCCCTCTGCTCCCCAGGGAGGGTGAGGCCCTCCATGGAGGATCTCCAAAGTCTGTCATAATTCACATGAATGGATGCTGTCTCAGTCTGGGCACATGGGGGAGGGTCTCCACCCTATCAAGCTTTTAAAAAATTAATTGAGTACATTTTTAAAAATACATTTATGAGAACCATGATGTTCCTTTCATGCAATCAAAATCTTTTGGTTATAAATTCTGTTTCAAATATTAATACAAAACTCAAAAGGTCAACTCACTCATGAGAACATGCTCAAAAGTTTTGGCATGTATTGATGGTCACTATATCAAGATGCTGAGGGAATGTTCATATTGAGGATAACCTTACCAAGATGCTGTGTCTTTTATGCCCAGGCTTCAGGTTCTTGGCCAGTTTCTTCAACATTGTTCATGTCTCCATCTCATGCCTAAGAAATCTGTATCAGAAAGAATGGAAGTGTTCTGAATGCTGACATTTAACCTTTGACTATTTCTAGGTAGAAATTAAATTGTTCTACTGTAAGACAACAAAGTTAATATTCTTTTATAGAGCTATGTGGCACCAATTTGCATTAGATCTAAAATTCACACTTAGCAAGTTTAAATGACAGAAAGTGGGCAGGGTATTGAGGGAGGAATGACACAGAATATTCTAGAGAGCCCTTCATACTTTACCTTCTTAGTGTAAGTGGGTGATTTGAAGGTGACAGTAAGCTGAACACCTCACCCACAGGTGAGAAATGAGAAATTTTAAGGCCTATTGAACACAGCATAATTTCCCAGCGGGGCAGCACAAGTTTGCACAGTGAAGATGCCTCTGTAATTGGAGCCCACTGGACAAATGCACAGTGTTCTATGCCCACCAGTGTTCAGACAGAGCTCACTCTGAGTACATTGCTCATCTCAGAGCAACACGCAAGTTCCTGAATATGCAAAGCCACAAGAGAACTCCCAAGTTAATTTTGCTGAAAGAGAAAAACGTACCTCGCCTTCTTACTTAGGGACACTCTGGAGCTCTGAAGTATTTAAAGACATGCACTTTAAAAATAAATGTAGAAGTATTGATGTCAAATAATTTCAAATTTCAAAAATAAAATGCATTATTTAAGGAGTGAAATGTGTGTTTTAAACATTGGGAAAATGAGTGAGACAGCCTTAAATCTTACACTCCCAAGTCTATTTGATTTTGTTAGATGCTAACTAAAGAAGAGAGAGATCCTCTCTGTTTGGACTCAGGCTATGGAGTTCTGAGATCACCTGAGTAGCTTTCTATACAATCTGGTGTTCTTCCATTATTTTATTTTCCCAAAACTATCTTATTTTTTTTAAAAAAATAATCAGACCTTTGCTTTATTTGAATATTTTATGGCACTTTAAAGATTTTATGTTTTACCAAATAAAAGTTCCTTATATATCAATGTAAGACAATGTGATTGGTAACATTTTAATTCATGACAGTGGTTTTCAACCTGTGGGTCAAGATCCCCTTTAGGGGTCAAATGTCCTTTCACAGAGGAGACATATAAGGTATCCTGAATATCAGATATCTACAATTCGATTCACAAGAGTAGCAAAATTACAGTTACGTGAAGTAGCAATGAAGGGTCACCACAACAGGGGGAACTGTATTAAAGGGCCACAGCATTAGGAAGGTTGAGAACCACTCCTCTAGAGCCACCTGCTGAATCTCTCACATGCTTCAGCAGAGGGCAAGGACTAATGTGAATTAAAAGCACATGCCAACTATAAATGAAACAGTTGCAAACACTATGAAAGAGGGCTTCAAATTTTGTAAAGAGTATATTTTGTATATTAGCAGTAGAATTGTGAAAACTTGGATCTTCAGGCATGCAAAGGTAAGACTCAGAAATCTTGGGTTTCTTTTGAAAGGATTTAAATGGTTGAGAAACACATGTCTGTCCCCTCATGCCTTCCTTACCTCTGTAAGCAGTGACAGGGTGCTCACAGGGCATACTTTGGTTAGGAAGTGATTTGTTTTCAGAGATTCTTGTGTTGGAAGCTTGGTCCCCAGGACGCCAGTGTTGAATATGGAAACATTCCAAGGTGAAATCTAGTGGAAAGTTCTTATATCAATAGGGCTGTGGTCTTGAGAGGGATTATGGGATGCCTGTCTAAGCTGTATTACTGTGTGATCTCTTGCTCTCCCCTAGGCACACACCTCCAGGATATGGTCCACCTTCAGATTCTCAGCAGATGCTCAATCAACTGCCTTTTGCATCCAAGCCATGTGCTAAATAAAACTCTTGTATTCGTAACCTGCCATGGGAATTTTGTTGAAGGAACAACAAAGATCAGAAAGTCTTCCACTCTAGATCTGTCTGTGGATGACAGCCAGGTCCTCCAGGCAAATGCAACCTACCCTTCCTCCAACCTCATGCACGTTGGTTCCTGAGATTGTTTGTTTGGGCTCAGTTAGAATCTCTTTACTCCAGCTCATTTTCCCTCTTCCTCATCTTCATCTTTCCTTCCTTCTAATCTCTGCAAGTCCACATATCTGATAAGTACATGTCATGACTGGCGTGAGCATTCATTAAGTATTCTCTTGAAAGAAAGCTTTAGAGTTCATTCAATCATTAGAAATATTGAGGGTTTTGTTGTTGTTTATTTTCATGCTAAGGGATTTCTGTAACTTAACATTGCAATTAGAGTGTATAAATGACAACATTATGTGGTACTAATCAACCCCCTCCCATGTTTGTGTGTGAGAGAGAAAGGGAGAGGGGGGATAGAGAGCAAGAGGGAGAGGGAGAGGGACCATGTTTTTCAACTAATATGTAATAGCATCAAAGGAAATGGTCTAATGTGAATAGACTACCTTCTTGGTACCCTTTCATCACCAAATGTAGTCATAGTCATGTTAAACTGAACTTAAAGTGCAAAAGTCTATTCTAAATGCCAGTAACCTTTCCAGCAATGCATAGACTTTCAATACCATCCAATAAGAGTTGGGGAGTTCAGAGGTGTGAGCACAGTGAAGAACCAAGAAATGAAGGAGCAAGCAGCAAAAAGTAGAGGCCACTGGCCAGCATTGTTCATGAGAAAGCTCTCAGCAGACAGATGGGGTTCTCAGGAGGTAAGTGGGTTCACAGCTCCTTGGTAGCTGCTCGGGAGAACTTAGACAATAAGGTTTCCATAGTGACACTTCTTGCTGATTTGTTGAATATCTTAACATTTTCTTCTTCTTCTCAGCTTTCTGGTGAAGTATTTTGAGTCATCTCCCCTTTTAAACTTTCAAATTAACTTTTGCAGAACCAGAATCATCTATGAGCACTGGTGCATCCCAGTCTGTGACTTGTAATTGATTTTGGGAATGGATGAACAATTTCCCTTGAAAGATCCCCATTTAGTTATTTTTCCACATCCACTCTCAACCAGGAAGCAGTACTTTATGAAGTTTATATCACTTAAAAACAGGTAATATTTAAGTTTGTTTTTAAAATTGCACTTCGAGACTAACGTATTTGTTTATTAGTAAGCAAATTATAAAAATGGTAACATAGCACAGAAACCAAATTCAGTGTCATATTGGAAAACAGTATTTCTTAATATATTTGTGTGACATGTAGGTGATATTCTGATATCAAATGTCAAGGTGGACCAAGATTCAAGGTCATTTACTGTCTCTCCTCGTGTGTTATTTATTGTCTGTACTGTTTGTACAGCCAACCAGAAGGAAAACGTGCTGCAAGCTGCCCTCTATGTTCCTGCCAAAACTGGCTTGAAAGCTATCACTTTCCTTTTTTTATGTGACTCAGCTGAATCTTACAAGAATTTTAGGGATAAATTATATTTAATCTTTATTTTTAGCCCTACAAAATAATCAATGTGTCATTAAGAGAGGCTGAAAGTCTTGCATGGATTTTGATGTTCTGCACTGAAGTTTCCTCTTGTATATAATGTGTGCAGATTGATCTCACAGATTTTTAAGTTCAGTTACTCTGTGCCTTATTGCAAAGTCATATTTCTGAACATATTTATTTGACATGTAAGTGGCATACCAATGCTAAATCACAAGGGCAGGCCTAGATTCAAGGATATTTTTTGCATGCACCTGGATATAAAAGCTGCCATTGTGGGAGGAATTTGGCGCTCATTCACACATAGGCCATCTCTTCTCTGCTGTTCCCTTAGTATGAGAAATGTAACATACTTCCACAGTTCAAATGTTGGTTATTTCGTGACTTATCAAAGATAATCAGAACTAGAATCTGAGATGAAACTCCAAGCTCTCACAGTTTAAAGCACCATTTTGACTTAGTGTTTGGGGGGAAAATATTTTTTGATGTGAAATGATCCTAATGCCAAGAGCGGGGTTAAGAATTTTCTAGGTAGTGCTATTATTTCTCTAGTCAGCGTCTCTGTAAACATGTTTGGAACCATACAAACTATTGAACACACTCAGGGAGGAGGGAGAAACATAATGTGTTGTCCTCATTTAACCAGCCAGTTGCTTCAGCTGAAACAGCAATCTGTTATAGCAATAGCCTTATAAAAAGTATGGGGATAGGCACATATTTTTCTCTTTTATTCATCAGATAATAATTATTCAACATTTGACAAATCCAGGTGATCTTCTATGCACAGGAGAATCTGTGTGGACTAGTATGAACCTCTGCTTCCAGAATGCACCCATTTTGGAAGGAGAGATACCAGGAGCTAATTCAATTTCAATTCATTTTCCTGGGTGATGACCATTCAGTTTATAGTTACTCTGTCTCAATGAACCTCATCTTTAGCTTGATCATGAAAAGGACCAATGTCCTTTCATCGAAGAGGCCGAATTGTCGTGTTCTGTAGTGACCTCTCAGGAACTCTTCTGATACAAATTCACTCATTCAAAGCCTATAATGATGACACCAAGTTGAGTCAATTTTCGTCATTAGCTGAAGCAAGAGGGGCTTGCCAATGAGCCTGTGGGGTTCTTTAAGCAGTTGTAAAAGTATAGGCTTTTTTTCAATCCACTATGAAAGTCTAAAAGATTCTAGGGATACTCTTATTTCAGCAGAGGTTGATGTTCTGATGTTGTCTTTTATAAGCTAGCTTTATTAGCAGAGAGCAGGAGCATTCATGTGTGTGAAGATCTCATGTTATCTGTGAGGATGGGTTTCATGCTCTCATTGGTTTTTTCCTTCCCTCTCCTAAGCATGGAGATCACTTTCTGATCTCAACCGAGCAGTTGCTGCCCTCCATGATTATAATAGCTACTTATTTAAGAAAAAGGATAAATTTAGTTAATTTTTAAGGTTTTCAGGAGAAAGTTGTTTCTGTTCTAGTCTTTTCAGTATTTATATTCCTTTTTTAGGATTTTTTTTTAATTTATTTATTAGTTCAAGTTAGGAAACAAGCTTGTTTCACATGTAAGTCCCTTCTCCCTCTCCCTCCCCTCACTCCCATCCCTCCTCCCCCACCCCCAACCTACCCCCCACCCCATCCACCCACCACTCCCTAAGCAGGGTAGGGCCCTCAACAGGGGCTCTGCAAAGTACACCAAATCTTCCTGTGCTGGGTCTGGGCCTTTCCCCATGTGTCCAGGGCCAGAGTGTAACCCTTCACGTGGGATGGGCTCTCAAAGTCCCTTCTTGCACCAGGGAAAAACACTAATCCACCACCAGAGGCTCCCTGGAGTGCAGAGGCCTCCTTATTGACATCCATGTTCAGGGGTCTGGATCAGTCTTGTACTGGCCCTCCCAGACAGCATCTGGGGTCGATGTGCTCTCCCTTGTTCAGGCCAACTGTTCCTTTGAGTTTCATGGTATGTACTCACTCATATATGAATTTTAGACATAGAGCAAAGGATTACCAGCCTATAATCCTCTTCACCAAAGAAACTAGGAAACATGAAGGACTCTAAGGGATAAATGGTCCCCAGGAATGGGAAGTGGCATGAACTCCTGAGCTAATTGGGAGCATGAGGGTAGGGGAGAGGGAGCTGCCACAATAAGAGCAAGAGAAGAGGAGTAGAGGAGAGGAAATGGAGGGGCAGAAATATTGAGTTGGGGGAAGAATAGAGGAGAGAGAGCAGGATGAGAGATACCATATCAGAGGGAGCCACTATAGGTCTGAGAAGAGATCTGGAACTAGGGAGATCTCCAGAGACCTACAAGGATGACACGATCTGACGATCCAGGCAATGGTGGAGAGGATAACCTAAAAACCCTTCCCCTAAAATGAGATTGATGACTTCTCTTTATGCCATCCTAGTGCCCTCATCCAGTGGCTGATGGAAGCAGAGACAGACATCCACAGATATACACTGAGCTGAAATTTATATTCCTTTTTAAAAAATATCACACCCATAGTCATCTAAAAGCAACTGAGACTTTCTATTACATTTTATTTTAATTTATTAAAATATATGCTAGCCTTGAAGTGAGATGATACTTTATATCTAAATTTCAGTGGGCAGAATGTACTGATAGCTTAGCTCTTTGAAAATGTTTTATGTTTATGTATCTGGGGGACGGCCCACACACAAGCCATGTCAAGCATGTGAAGGTCAGAGGACCACCTGCAATGTCCGTTTTCTCCTTCTAGAATGTGGGTTGCAGAGATCCAGTTCAGGCCATTGACCTGGGGTAAGTACCTTCACCCACTGAACCATTTCACAGATTTTGAGGTTAATACCTCCTTTACAAAGGAACTCTAGATAGCGTTCTATTTCCTTTTATATTTAAATTCTCTCAAATTTAAATCCTTCTGCATATGTGGGGAAAATCCTACAACTTAAAATAATTCATATCAATTATTATTTGTATTCCATTAAGTAATACATGAGACCAAACAGGAACAATTTAAAAATAATTGAATGGACAAAATAATTGTCCATCACTGCAAATAGGAGAGAGAGAGAGTCGGGGGGGGGCGTGATTTGTTGAAAATACAGCCAAGCAATCAGTTCATGGCTAGACAATGAAACCTCCTGTTAGGGTTCACTGTCCAAAGATGCAGGATCTAGGGGTGCTATTAGTTTTGTTTCTTCTAAATGTAGAAGCTAAAAAAAAATGGTCCTTTGAAAAGTAGTATTTAAAACTGACTTTATTTTATTGTTGCACACAAGGATTCTAAGAATTCCTTAATTCTAATTACAGCTTGATTTCTCAGTGGTGAAATATATTAGCATATTCTAAAGTTACTTTTTGACTGTTCTCTTCTGTGGCTACTGCAGTACTGGAATATGGCCGAATCATTGCTTTCCTTTCAGTCATGTCTGTACTGGATGCTGTGGTACTGTGGACTTGACCACACACCACCTAATATTGATCATAGAATTGCAAACAGGATGTAATATTTTGGACAGGTGTTGTGGTTACAGTCACAGAATGCATTCAGAAGAACACAGGTCTGTGAAGGCGTTCTTACCAGTCATTAACATGTAAGGAAGATTTCATTTTACAATTCCTTAGGTTTATGTCCATGCGGTAAGCACAGGAGAAAATGCCCAATACTTTCATCTAATTCTGTTCTACAGTATTTTTCATAAATAATTTTCATGGCAATTTCAAACAAGTACATATTTAGCTCTGTAAGTCTGCTCTGTGTTCAGTGCTACTTGGTCTCTCTCTCTCCCTCTCCCTCTCCCTCTCTCTCTCTCTCTCTCTCTCTCTCTCTCTCTCTCTTCTCTGGTGTGTGTTGTGTGTGTGTGGTTGTGTGTGTGTGTGTTGTGTGTGTATCTCCGTGTTCCCCCACTCCTTCCTTCCATGAGTACTAATTAATGCTCATTTGTGGACTGGCCGGGAGAACACAGTATTTCTCTTACAGAGACCAAGACAAAGCAAAACAATGAAATACAGAGAAAACTCACCGCCTTCCCTCTGCCTCTCCTTTCTCTCCTGATCACAGCTTTCCTTCCTTCCACCTCTCTCTTTCTGGCCTGTCTTCCCTCTTTTCACACCTGTAGCATACAACTCTTGATACACACTTCATGTCTTTGGAGACAGGTCATGGCACAAGATTCTGTGGCACAAAGTCCTCACTGTTCCTGCATCCTGCCCCTGCAGCTAGCATCCTTTGCATCTGGTCTTGGGTCCTTTCCTTTTAGGCTCACTTGGGAAGGCCAAGGTTTCATCCAGGAGAAACATCAGTGTATCTACAGTCTATGTCCCAAATGTGAAGCCCTGAGTTGTGTCTGGAGGACCTGTGTGCCCCCTGCCACCTGCAGCCCACCACCTGTCCCCGCTCCACTGACTCCTCAATATTATGTTAGACTCAGTTGGGGTCATAGGCCACAGAGACTTCCTGGCTTCCAATTACTCAAGGGTATCTTTTATCCTAAAGCTACTGTTTTCCTTTTTCAATTAAATTTGCTACCTTTATTTTTTAAGTTAACAGTGGGTAATCAATGTGACTGAACTTCTGTTGGGAGCCCTCCCCCCACCCCCTGCTTTTAGTGAAAGATAGAAAACCAAAAGTTAGTCAGTTTTGTAGATGGTGGACCAGAGAGCCTCTGGGAAAGAATGTTAAAACTTCATTCCAACTGTGCAAACAAAACTTGAACTTGTTTCTACCTATGCTGTGCAGATATGGCTAACAAACCCACTTCTGCAATATTGACTTTAACTGCAGAAGATTCATTTCTGCTTCCCTAGAACTTCAGTCCCTTGCCCATCATCACAGAAACATCTGATATATGCTATGAGATAATTTTTAATTCCTATTTTCCTAGAGGCCTTGGTCAGAAACATCAGAACTTCTACAGTAATCTCTTTGAACTGCATAGAGAGAGAAATAAATGGCCCAGCTGACTTGTATTATTTTTGGACAAAGCATTAAGGGATACAGTGTGCATTTTTAAAAGTTCTCTAGAATGATTTCTGAACACTTGTTACATGAATTTTCCATGATTGCACTTCTGACTGGAAATGGGAAGAACAGTCAATATTCACATAAGAAAAAGAAACCACCAGGAAAAAAAAATGGACAGAAACCCTAAAGAGGTCCAAAATTGATTCAACATCCCAATACATATCAGATCACAAAGGAGTTGAATAGCAAATGAAGCAAGTGTGGGGCCTAAGAAAGAGGAGGGGCATGTCTTCTACTGACAGAACCCAACCACGTTGCAAATTGGGTTGGAATTCCCTGCTAGGTGCAACTTAGGTTTGGAGACCTGTGAAGTCCACGGCCACACAGCTTTTCTTCCAGCAGGGCTCATGGATCCCTTTTATTCTTTTTCCAGTCCCAAGAAGCAGATCTTTGCTTCACTTTGACAAAAGTGGTTTTTGACCTTACCACTGTGACTATGCACAGAATTCCTTTTCTCTAAATAAGGACTTTCACTAACAGCATTTACTCAGTGAATTGTCTCTGCTAAAAACACAGCCACCTGGCGCTAACTCAAACTGCAGGAGGGATGAGGATGCAACCTTACTTTTCTTTTAATCAAAGACACCTGGGTTGGGGGGAGTAGAATTTTTGCCTCCATTTGATTCAGGTTGTTTCCCCCACCCCCATTACACTTTTGATAAAGGACCTTATTTTCCTATAGTTGGGTACCATCAAAACACACTGTTCCCCTTCGCTCCCCAAACCAAAAAGTAAATAAAGAAACAAACAAATAAACAATATTCATGTAGGAGATACAGCTTAAGCAATTCACAGAGTATACAAACATTTATTGGTACAAACCTGCAACACGATTTTTTTTTTTTTTTGTTAAAATTTAACAGTGTTTTCTCCAATCTTCAAAGCCTGCCTTCATGGTGTGCTGAAGTAATTGAACCACTCGGGCTGTTTTATATAGGACATCTTATCTTTCTTTCATTTCCCAGGCTGTGGCTTCTTTTCCATTCCCATGAAATCCGTGTACACACTTTAGAAGCCCTCCTGAACAAGCTTGCTTCTAAGTTTCACAGAGCCCTTAGCGCGATTTGAATACGAAAGAGATACTGAATAAAAAGCTTTAATCTCTTGTCTGCGCTCTTGCTTTCTCGCCTCTCTTCATCTCCTCCTCTTCCAAGGGCTTTTCTGTGTGAGTAAACTGAACATTTTCTGTTTAAAGTGAAGTGTAATGTTGAAGAAGGTGCCTTCTGGAGGCTGGGATTGGGGGGGGGGGTGCCGCTCCTGCAAATCTCCTCTGTCAGATTGGAGCTGCACTTGTGTGCCATGGTGGCTTCTGGTAAGGCTTTACAGGTACAAGATTAGCAAAGAGCTCTCAGTGAACAAAAATCATTCAATCAGCAGAATATACAGGGAGTATCAAATGTGCCCTCCACCTCAAATACTGTGGGGCTCTCTCCTCTGATACCTCTTCCCCTCGGTGAGTTGGAACTGCTTGAAAGGATTTTCTGTTCTCTGGTCTCTTGTCAATTTGAATGCCAGGAAATGAGCCCCCTTTGTAAGATTAATTAATAGCAGGAGCGGATCGGCCGAGCCCAATCGCCACGCAACGGAGCTGTAATTGCTACTTTGTGGAAAGGAAAGAAAAAAAAAAGTTTGGGTTGCCGTTTAAGAAGAGGGTTTAAGGGAAGTTCTTTGAACTAGAGGTCTCAGTGCACTGGATTAAGGCAAGAAGCAAGGAGGCCTTTGAAGTTTACTAAGAGGTTTTGGAGGGGGAAAAAGTTGGGTGGCAAAAGAGAGCTGGCAACATCAAACGCACTCTCACCACTGGCGCCTCACCTGCTTGCTGGCCAGAGGGACTGGGACCGGTGCATGGCAGGTGTGCACCTGGGGACCAAGGCAGGGCCTGGAGAGGACGCATGCACACAGTAACACGCATGATCTCGGAGCAGCGTGGGCCCTCTGCTCAGGACAGATTCTCCACCGCTTGGCTCTGCTCTCAGCAGCTCACACAGCAGACAAGAGGCAAAAGATTGTCCACACTGATTCCTCGAGCTTTTCCGCAACACTTTCCCTGCCAGGATCTTCAAAGCCACTTGAAAAACTTCTCTGCTTATCACTTAGCAATAATGTATCGATAAGGAAGGCTGGAATTCTTGCAGGAGGCCTATCTGCCCACCCTGTCTGGAAAGAAGAATAAGCATATGGCAATGCAGTCTCCACAGGGACAATGTCGCCCCCAAGGGGGTGAAACTGATTCTTGGGTAGACAGTTGGGGGTAGTAAAACACAGTCTTGGATATCGTGACCGTGGTGATTTCTAAAGGAATAAATACCATACAGTTACATCAATAGATACATTGTTGTAAGAATAATGGAAATCTAGAAAACAAAATCCTGGCCGCACTTAATGGTCTTGGTTAAAATCAAACACACTGAAGATCACCCGTGAATGCAAACTCTATAGTAAAACGTGGCAGGCCTTTCATTTCACATAGACTGGGAATTGGTCACAAGTTAACCCCAACATATGAACCTCATATTTGATTTAGTATATAGTGACTCTTTAAGACAGTTTATTCTTCCTAGACCCATACTAATTGCTGTTATTATCCTATTAATCTAGTAAGAATGAAAAATTAAAAATATCCACAGACTTTAATTGAGATTCCTGATAGACTGTAATTCCCAACACTACAAATTAGCTATCAACTCAGATTTTATAGCTGATTTTGCTTTGAAAAAAAACTTCAGATTAATTTTTTTGAACACTTGGAGATACCTTGTGAGATATCTATGGCCTAAATTAAGAACTTCCAAAATAGCCTAGAAGACTAAAATGGCTGCTCATGTAGCTACCTCATTGGGAAAGAGCTTGCCTAGCATGTACGAGGCCTTGGAGTCCCCATCCTCAGCCTGCAACTAAATAGATATAAAATATAATATGATATGAAAGATTTGTTTGGTTAGCATAGTTTATTCAACCCATTTCAACTCTTTGTTGTATAACTTGTCTTATGTCTTCAGTGTCGATTTCAAGTAAACACAGTTTTGTGTTTGATTTTTATTTGTTTCTTTGGGGAAAGAAATGTCAAAGTAAGCAAAAAAAGCAAAAGACTAACAAAAACTTCAAGATTACTTTGACATTCATTAGATTCTATAGACATTAATTGGATTCTATAGTCATTTAAATTCAAAGATTTTGTTTTTGTTTTTTAAAGACTCACCTTCCAGATTGAAGTTTCAATTTAACAAAATGCGTGTCTGCTTACTTGGTGGCACACTTCACTATTGAGAAAATCTCTAGTTTCTGTTTTGAGTGTATCATAATGCTGCCTTCTCCTCCATTATAATGACAAGTAGTGCTTGAGAAATGGAAAACAGTTGCAGTCTGGGGTGAATAAACCAGAAACTTCTCTAATCCCACCCTTCACGTACATCCATCTTTGGGTCATCGTTGGCATTTAGACCTTTCATTTCTCCGATGGCTGCAAGAAATTTTGGGTATTCTTGCCCTAAAATTTACACACCCAGGAATAGGCAGCATGGGTAGAACAAGGAAGGATGTCTCTCTTCCAATGGACTTGAACCACTGTGTTCTGGAAAATTGGTCAGTGGAGTACCAGTCCCAACAAAAGAGACCTGTGACATTTCACGGCTCCCTGTTCATTGACATCCACTGCCAACTCAGACTGTGAAAGTAGGTTGACCTAGCCCAGCTCTCAGCCCACAGTGAGCAATCAATAAACAGTGTTGACTGAAGGACCGCTGCAGCACCCAACACTCCAGGCCTGGACTCAGAAGCCTCATTTACAGAACCGTCTGAGGGGACCTGCCATTTTGAAAGTTTTACAAATATTTTTAATACAATGAGTGAGTGAATGGAGTTGGAAGTGATTATGAGTCCATTTCCAGAATTCCTAATCCCTAGCCCTTCTGAATTTGCCAGAACATGTGTCTCTTTCCGGTGAATGTGCACGCCTGGTGGTTGACCTTTCTTCCATATGGGAGAGTGCTCCATCCTACCTAGAACAGGAACTGTGTATAAACAGAGATGCACACACTATAAAAGACTTGAAATAATATATTTTGCAAAATATTGCCTATCCTTGAGCCTACTAGCTGTCAAAAAGCTGTATATAATTATGCTCATTAAGAAAAACAGGCATATATTCAATTACCTCGCTGCTGCCAATGTAGGAAACAAAATAGTTTCCTTTTTTATTATATCAGATATCTTGGTTTATGCCATGCATGTTAAAGTAACCACTCCTTGAGGCTTGGAACTGCAGCATTTTTTAAGATATCTGGAGGATTATAATTGCGTGCACACATCAATTATGGATTGGATTCAGCACTTTCAGATAAGTTCCCAGATCACAAAGCCAGAGCAATGGTCTCCAGGCATTTCTAGGCCAGTTTGATTACAGGTGTAGTACAGGCAGCTTTGTTAGTTCTTCTTGATGAGAGCTTCGTTTCCCTGCTGGGGTTCTGGGAGAGGCACTGACCACTGCCTCTCACTAACAATTTCTTACCATTCCCCAGGGATGCCTTAATGAGCCCCTCGGACATGGCCAAAGGCAATCTTGTTCTCCAGCCCAGTGAGGTGAAAAGCTAATGCTTCACCTACTAGGCAAGCAATAATTAATAAGGTGTCTTTGATTTATCTCCATTCATTAACAAAGTTACAAGTTTGGGGGTCTTAAGGAACACTGGTTCCCCTATCATTTTCATTTACAAGTATTGAATGAAATATCCATGCCAGGATATGTTAAAAAAAATTAACTTAGAAGGAAAATAAATGAATGTGGAATACTAATTGGGAGAGAGCAACTGACAGATACTGCAAAAGATTGATTTTCGGGAAAAATGGAGAAATCTGTTTTGTGTTTATTTTAAGGACAGGAAATGAATACTGATTAGTAATGTATAGGCAGTTGCGTGGTACAGCATTTGGTAATGTTTTCGCTGGATATTTGATTTGTCTAAGTTTTTCCCAGATTTGAGATCGGATGCCAGTTATCAGAGTTAGTTTTTTTGGTTTAATAGTTAGTTGGACTTCCTTGGATACATGGCTCTTAAATCGTGAGCATTTGCTGTGCCTTCCTGTGGGAAAATAATCCAAGCACAAATGTTACATTATCACAGAAAGACATGCCTACTTGAAGTAGGCAAAATAAGGCTGAGAGGAGTGGGTTAAACTTCTTTTGGCTTTGTCTTTGCTCTGAGCCTTTTTTTCTTTTCTTTTCAGACATTACCCATTTGGACCTGCAGGCGTGTGGGATGCTACAGATTTTTCCCTCCCATGCATGTACTGCATGGAAATCTATTTATCTCTCTCTCTGCCTATGGATCTGTTGAGTCTATCCATGGAGAGTGCATCTGTCTAGGATGGAAGTCAAACAAACAAACAAACAAACAGAAAACAAGTGTATACTCCAAAACAAGAATGGGTAAAAGATGCATTACAGTTGCCCCCTTAAAAAGTTAAGATGGTATGGGTGGGGGCAGGGGACTCCACTCATTTGCATTGGTTGCTCTCTATCTGTCGTGAATAAGGTGTCTGTGGGAGACAGTTTTGGGACTCAGGCTGGGTCTAGCTGCTTCCCTAACAAGCTTTGTCAGGACACACAGGTTGAAATGTGGAGAATAGTATGAATCCTGGGACTGTCCACAGAATGCCTGGGTTGGTGTCAGTCCTCTGAGCCTTTGGGAAATTTGGGAAGTGAAGCAGTGAGGTTGTAGTGACATCTAAAGGCAGACTTTCCATTTGTGCTGCACTCTAAACAGCTTTGCTTCTTGCTTCAAATGCTTTTAATGATGGCTTGTGATTCATTTCTCCAAAACCTCCAGGAAGCAACTTTCATTTAGATCACATTTCTCCATCTATATGGCTGGGAGAGGGAGGATTCTAGCCGTCTACAAACGATTCTCTTGTGAAACATATCAGATACATTTTAGTACTACTGCAGTGTCTTCTCCTCTGAAATGTATTGCTTAAGAATTATCAGGCCTCTTATCTTGAGGCTAAAGTGTGTAAATCACACACTGGAAAGAGCCTGCTACAGTCCCTGTGCCAAACTTCTGACTTCAGTGCAGTGTTGCAATTACACAACTACCTGCCTGTCTAAGTCTCCTTCTTCTATGTTCCTGAAATTAACAGGATAGTTCAGGGGCTGCATGAGCTTCCTTTGAAGATATGCTTTGGCCATGACACCTACCTGCTGCTGTCATGAACTCAACATGACTGCCCTACCAATTAGCATAAGGAAACAGCATTTTAAAGTTGAGTGCCTACTTTTGAACTGTGCCCCCCTTTTTTTTCCTTGCTAAATAAATGACCTGTTCCTAGCATTCCCACATCAGTCAACCCACTATTATCTTTCACTTCCCTCATCACTCAACTGGGAAGTGGTTACCTGGTCTGGCCCATCATGTATCCACGGTTTGCTTCCTTTCAGCTCATTTCTAAGCATCCAGAGCCTCTCTCAGGCTCTGGCTCTGGCTCTGGCTCTGGCTCTCTCTCTCTCTCTCTCTCTCTCTCTCTCTCTCTCTCTCTCTCTCTCTCTCTCTCTCTCTTTCTCCCTTTACGGAGGAGGTCCTCAGTCCTGCAGATTGGTGAGTTCAAAATGCCCTGTGTTTTGATTTGCTTTCACTACCCTTAAACAATCTGTTGTATTCCCATTGGTAAACTTGGACATGGGCAAGACAATTGGACAGTGACCAGAAGGCAGTGAATTTGCATACAGGTGACCATGTAATAGTGAGACGTGTGTGTGTGTGTGTGTGTGTGTGTGTGTGTGTGTGTGTGTGTGTGTGTTTGTATGTGTGTGTATAAAACTCTGCATTGAATGGATGGGAATTTTTCTTTTCCTTTCTTTTTCTTTTTCTTTTTTAAGTGGCCTTGATAAAAGACCAATAAAATTGAAGCGAATAGTTGGAAGATAATAACACTCATGGTTAAGGTCTAGGCATAGGCCTACCACCCTGCCCTTGTCAGTAATCCTGGCTTTGGGGATCTGAAATTTCCTAAAGATGTATTAGTGTCGTATACACATGTGCTCTTGTATGTTCATAATCCCTTTCACTGGCTTCTTAGCTGCATGCTTTGTATTTAAATTTTCCTTCTGACCAAGTAAATCCCTTTGGATGAAGTGACAGGATCTTTTCAGCACCCATAGCTGGTGACAGCTGGTGCAGAGACACTGAAAGACTGCAAAGTGTTCCTTACTTGCTTTCTTCAAGGCCAGTGCCAGCCACCAGCTGAGCGATTTCTTAGTCTTCCCCTTCAGGCATCAGTTCGTTGAAGAGGCTCCCAGAGAATGCTAAAGAAGCATAATAGATAATAATGTAAAAGACAATATCTGTGCAGTTGGCTTAACCATGCCTTAATTAGGGACTTATTTATTATATGTGAACATGGAACCTTTTCATTAAGTCTAGTGTAACCCTTTATTACACTGCATGGAGTGTATTCTGGCATCTGAAATGCAAGTGCAAACAGTTTGAAAGCGAGGATTGCTGCTAACCTTTGAAAACACGTCACATCAGGCCAGATGCATACTGACTACTCTTCCTTGGTGAAGTTCCCTTGTAAAAAATTTCACTTGTAATATATGCTGTTGCTTTAAAGAAAGATGGAGTTGTGTCTCTTCACGGGTGAGCAGGACTTCTTTTGGTGAATTGCCATTGTTGGGATAAGTAAAGAGGTAATATGGAAAATTCAAGCAAAGTAAGAAAGGAGACTGAATTTATGTGGGCAGTAGCAGGGAAACTGACTCCTATTTGCAATTACTAAGTATAATTATTTATACTCTCAGATAATTTTCCTAATTATCTTTTTTTTTGCAAAATCAAAATAAAATACTTTTAGAAGAAGATATTAATTTGCTGACAATTATATTTGTAGCCATTAAATTTTGTGTATGAAGATTGCCTAACAGCTAACCACTCTGCCAGAAATAAGCAATTGCTCATGTATTAAAAAAACAATGTAAACTAATGCACTACTTCTAAACATGACTGGCTATAAATATGTTTCCAGGCAAGGCCCCTCTTATTGCAAACCATTTATTTTAAACCCTTCTTTAATTTTTTTGAAAGCTGAGAGAGTATCTTATTGTTTGTGTTGGGATGCACATAACTACTCCTTTAAATTAGGACTTTAGCAAAGAAGTGATGGTTGTCCTATGTTGTATCTACGTGGCAGTATCATGGGACATAGACTGAATCAGCTGACAACTGGGAGTGTTGTTAAGTCTTTGAAAGATCCTGCTGTGACAACCAATTTGACAATGCAAAATAAATGAAAAAGTTTACCAACCCAAATTAGCAACTAAACAAACACACACACACACACACACACACACACACACACACACACACAGAGAGAGAGAGAGAGAGAGAGAGAGAGAGAGAGAGAGAAAGAGAGAGAGAGAGAGAGAGAGAGATGAAAATTATTTTCATACATAATAGAAAGAAGTTTGCAAGCCGGACTGTGTATATTATTTCCTTGCAAGTGTCCACTGTTTTTGAAGCTGATATAATTTTGCTACCAAATTAATTTGACATTTTGACAATATTTTACAAAATCTGAATAAGAATATTCCTGGTCATGATTTGGCTAAAGAACAAACAAGCAAATAATAATAATAATAATAATAATAATAATAATAATAATAATAATAACGTGTGTGTGGGTTACGCTTCAAAATCTACTAACTTAGAACAGATCAATACAATTATAAAGATAATCATCACCTTTCATCTTAGGTGCTGGGTCACCACAA
The DNA here is from genome assembly GCF_003668045.3 of Cricetulus griseus. Classification (NCBI taxonomy): domain Eukaryota; kingdom Metazoa; phylum Chordata; class Mammalia; order Rodentia; family Cricetidae; genus Cricetulus; species Cricetulus griseus. The sequence goes on from NW_023276807.1 coordinate 7,055,833, forward strand.
GCAGGTCCTGTGCCTTTTAGTGAAGACAGAGTTACAGTTTGGAGTGTGTAAGTCTGTGTTTTTGGTTTTGTCCTCCTGTATTTTATGCTCCTGATTTCCTTACACTTGCATTGTGGGGGGATACAGCTAAGAGAGGCACTCAGAGCTTTGTAATTATAGATGTTTTATTTCTCAGACAGTTCCCTAAAATGAACATTTGGCAAAATATGAACTCATACCGTTTTCTTCCCCTATAAGATGATAAAGAAAAAGAATAAAACTAAACTGAAGGATGCTGGTGTGCTGCACAAATGTTAATCAAATGGGTGAGATGCTAAAATTTCTCCTATGATCAATTAAAAGTCTGCTAATTATAACATTAGAAGCTGAGTTTGGTTTTGTTGTGAAAGCCCCTTAAAAATGCACACAGGCTTTCAAATATTCAAGGTTCTTACTGTCATATTTTTTGCACCTGGTGAATTATTAATACAGGGCTCGTGCTGGCCTCACCAGCTACTGCTGAATTCCTGTTAGTAAGTCAGAATTTGATTCGTCACAATGAAGGTGAAGGGGTGTCTCATAAGACCATCCATCAATGGTCACATATTGCAATCTGTCTCTATTTTATTTTGTGGTGTGGTGGGTAAAATATTTAAAATGAGCTTGTGTTTTTCTGTTACAAATTACTTAAATCAGAGTGAAGGTGTGTGTTCTAATTCTTATTATTAGATCTAGGTATGCACACATACATGACTGTGTGTATGTCTTATTAGGCAGTATCCCCATGCCAGGATTTTTCTCTGGTACTTCTTTATATCAGATATCCAAATGCAAACATGCGCACACACATATATATGTATTGCTGCATACCTGTATTGTGGTGTCTGTTCACATTTTTTGTCATGTAGTCATTATATACACAACCTAGACTTAAAGGATGTCAAAACTGCCAGCCTTGGCATGATTGATGATGCTGTGGTACACTGATTCTTACCAGGTGTTGTGTGATGGGAATTCAAATGCTGTTCAGAGCTCTCATTTGTGTTAGCAAAGTTTCGCTTTGCTCTTGGTTCTCCCTTCCCATTATTGGAGAGTGGGGGTGGAGGCATGCAAATCATCTGAAAAAGAGTCTTGAACCCTTTCTTAAGATGTCTTTACTACTGCAAGAAAAGCATCATGAAATTTTCCTCCAGTCTGTCTCTCAAATGGGTGCTCCTCTATTTGCATATAATGTATGCTTTAACCCATGCATGTATTATCTGGCATTTACTAAGAGATTATTTTTCAAAGGTTTAAAATTGTTGGTCCTTTTGTTACTGCCCTACTGAGTTAGGCTCCATTCACTGGATGGAAGTGACCGCTGACTGTCTCAACCAGAAGACTTCATCAATTTTTTAAAACCATGTTTATTTCAATATCTGGACCCACCCAAGAGTATAAAGGGGTGAAGATGACATTCCGTGGCCTTGGAGACCAGTCTGTAAGTCAGAGAGCTCAGATGGCACTGCAGCCCAGAACGCTGTGCATGTGGGGACCACCTTCCCTCCTACTCTCATTTCCATGGCTGGCATTGACCACCCACTTGTACCAGGTGAAATGGCACTTGGTTTTACACAAATTTAGTAAATGTCTTTTGACTATAAATGGCTTTTATTTCCTTTTCTCTGCATAAGATATGGATGATGGTGCTGAATGAGAAAACTTATGGTCTATAGAAGTCTATCCTAGAGGCTCTCTCTGACTAAGAATACTGTCATATGCAGTTTGTCATTATGTACAGGGAGAATGTCAGTGTAAGTTATCCCTGGATCCTTAGGTCCAGGATAAGGTCCTGTTTTCATCCATATCCTAATCATCTTCCTAAAGAACACTGCATTTTCACTCATGATTTAATTTAGTCACTATATGTCAGAAACTCGGTCTGTGAATGCCATATGAATTAAGCATGTAGAAAATTTGGACACAGAATGATGAACCTTATCTCTCCAATCTTTACCTCTTCGATTTATCTGCCAGTTTTCAGGAAATATAAATATAATAGAGGAAGCTCTTCATTCAGACTAAATAAAACTGAGCAGTTTTGAATACAATACTGAAAATCTGTATAAGTTCATTCACTGTTGCATGCCTGGTGCCCAAGGAGCCCAGAAGAGAACAACAAATTCCTGGAACTAGAGATAGAGATGATTGTGAACCACCAAGTGGATATGGGGAATACAACCTGAGTCTTCTATAAGAACAGCAAACTCTTATAACCTTTGAGCCTTCTCTCCAGCCTGCTCTCTACCCCCACAATATGTGTTTAAACATCACTATTCTATGACAAGGCTCATTCCCACTGGCTGGATAATAGTTTTTCCTGCCCCCTTCCTACTTCCCATCACCCACTCTAAGAGTTCTACAAAACCAATAGGATTGTCATCCTGCAGCCCAGATTCTTGCTTCTTGTTACTCTATTGTACTATTGTCCTAAATATTTCTTAGTTAAATCATGATATATCAATACCATAGAGCCCACCATAAGTCCCACAGTTTATGTACAGGTTTTCTTATCTATTCTGCTTCTTTGGTTTATAGCTTAACATTTTTATTTCACTCATAACCTACTCAACTCTATTTCTAAATAATATGACTAACCACAATGGCCTGGTCTTCCTCTTGGTTTTGAAATGATCCAGTTAGCCAAAGAGTGCCAGTCTAGTTCCTGGCAAGTGGCCACACTATCTTTCAACTAGGCATTAACTGTCTGGGAGCAAATTAAGGCTAAAAACACTACCTGTACAGTGGAGAGCCCTGGAAAACAAGTCAGCAAAGACCTAAAAGAGGAAGAAGAGGGCAGGCCTAACCACACAGGTGTATCGAGAGGTTTTTGGCCATAACAGCTGCCTCATAATGTATGTAGTTCAAGGCATGTACTTCTTGTATCTCGTGGGTAATGTTGTTAGGAAGAAAAATGCTTATAGAGATGCCCCCCAAGGGACAATGATGTGGCTTTCAAGAATTTGACTTAACAGTGGTAGAAAGCAGTGTGTATTCAGTGTAACTTATACTTCAGATTTTGATTTGTATCATTTCCCTGGCTAGCAATATGTGTTCCAAGGTTATCTTAAGATGTCAGGCAATGTCTATGAAGGACAGCGCCCCTTCAGTCTAGGATCAACCCATATTCCGAGTGGCATCGCTAGGCTAAAGATGTTCAGAACATGATTCTGATTAGGTGCATGTTCAGCTAACACAACTATGACCCCATCATAAATTCAGGCGCTCCCTTGAATTCTTTGGGCTGCTAATAAAGTTCCATGGGAAAACACTATAATGGTTAAATTGGAGTCTTATCAAATGGTTTAATTGGAGAAAGTGTGTGATAAATTGCCCCCAAAGACAGCATTGCAAGTGAAAAACTGATGGCAATGGCTATGAATGATAGAAGATCTACATTGTGAGCACATTAAAACCAATTAGTGAGAGGGTTCATCTCCATTTCCCCTGTCTATGTTATCAGCCATTAAGTAGAAAATCACAACATCTTGGATTTGTGGTATCTAGAGTGCAGGTTGGGTGCCAGTGAACAGGTATCTGTAGGGAACTTGCTAGATATGTAGATACAGTGATGCCAAAGAGAGACGTCACTGGGCAATGTCTCATAAGACAGAAATTCTACAAAACCACCTGAGGGGGGGGGTGCTGTTGGGACCTGCTGGCCACTAGGCACTGTCCTGGAGAGAACAGAAGCCAGGCATCAAAGGTTTTGTGCACCTGGAGAACCTGTAGATGACCATGCTCCAGCCAGGAACAATGGCTTTTTCCCACCTCCCTGGATGTCTTTCTTGCACCCTCTACTGGCAAACTTAATATTGAGTTCCATGGCAAAGACCAGCAAAAGGCTCATATCCATTTTCTTAGTTCAGAGAAAGAAGGAATTTAAAGCACAAAGATAGCTAATTTTTAAGTGGCCCACATAATTAAATTATGCCATGACCTCCCACTCCTCAGGCACAAGTCTTTTGAGTGTTTTGGTTTTAGATCCTTCTTGCTGTTATGTAATATACTGATATAGTTAGAAATCATTGTATTACTGGTGTCGTATTCTAAGGCACACATCCATTGGCTATTTCATCTTCTTATGGACATCATAGTATGTTTTGCACTAACTAAAATGGCTACTATGGGTTCAGGAATGGTTCAGGAAGAGTTCTTGAAGACATGAATTCTAATCCTCAGAACCCTAAATCCACCCCCCACCCCCACCCCACCCCCCGCAAATCATATGTGGTCACAAAGTGCCCATTGTGCCATGCAGGTTGGAGACAAGAGGATCACTGAGGCTTTCTGGCTGTAACCCTAGCTCAAGGTTCAATGAGAGAACCTGTCTCATGGGAACAAGTTGGAGAGTACAGAGCATGACACTCAACATCCTCCTCTGGCCTCTTGACACACAAGCCTGCACACACACACACACACACACACACACACACACACACACACACACACCATGTCACTAGATAACAACATATCATGGGTCCCAATGTTTACATGGTCCACTGTGAAGCAAAGCATCATCATACAGCAGGTGACTATTCCTAAAGTACTTGATATGTCGCCTTTACTTTGAGAAGTGAGAACCAAGACTGATGGGAGATGTCCTTCCATATGCTGTGAACATACATTTCTATCATTGGTTGATGAATAAATGCTGATTGTCCAGTAGCCAGGCTGGAAGTATGTGTGGGGCTACTAGACTAGGAGAATGCTGGGAAGAGTAAAGGCAGGGATGCAGTTTCCAGAGGGACATACCATGTAGCCACTGGGAAGGTCTGATGCCTGGGCATTCTCCAGTAAGCCAAGACTGTGTGGAGATACACAGATTAATAGAAATAGATTAATAATTAAGAGAGAGCTAGCCAATAAGAAGCCTTAGCCATTGGCCAAATTGTTTATAGTTAATATGAGCCTCTGTGTGTTTATTTGGTACTAAACGTCTGTGGGACCAGGCTGGACAGAAACTTCAGTCTACACGAAGATTCTCATCCCTCCTCTCAGATGAGGTTGTACTGACATACAATACTCAGAATGTGATCCTCGGGGCTTCTTTTCTCTTGTTTCATCTAAGAAGTTGTGACTCCTCAACACTGAGAATGAAGGAAACCAGCTTCCCTATTCTCACCAGCAAGACACACCCTTGTCAACGCAGGGTCACTCACTTTCCAATTCCGACTGTTACATTCTGCCTTCTTAATAGAACCCAGTCATCCATGATCCATTTGGTAGTTTCTACTAAAATCTCAAATCCAATGAACTGCATTTTCAGTATTATTGCTTATGCATCATTTATTGGAATTCTCCATAGAAGGGTTAGTATTCATGAGAGCAAAGATGGAGGTATAAGTGAGATATGTGTTCTTCCTGTGACTACACTGTACACAATACCAAAAGTAAAATATTGGGTTCATTTTTTATTAAATTAAATTAGCATGGTGGTAATTGTTAGCTGTTATTTGCAGGAGAATAATGCTAATTTCAGTTTGAAGCCAAGTGATATGAAGAGGCTCTTGGATGTCTCTACATCCACACCACATATTTACAGGAATACATTCTTGTTCTCAGTATTATTTTTAAGGCAACTGTACATTAAATATAATTTAGATGTTTCATAAAGTTGTTTTAATTGACAAGTCAATTACAGAGATAACCACAAAGAATCATGTGTGCTCTTCACTGAATCTCAAAAGAGTACTTAATAAAAGCTAGTAATTAATACTGCTACAATAATATAGACTAAAATACAGATTTATTCTATTATAATTTTTATTACTAATATTCCTTTGTTGTTATTTCGCTGGGATCTAATTTATGCATCATTGCTTTCTAACATTCTTAATTATGATGGAGATTTCTTCAGATCTTGAAAATCAAGTGCCATGTATCTGCCATCCAAGTATCATGTTGCACCTTTTTATAACTTGAATGGCACACGGTGGGCAGTTGATTCCCATTCCTACCTGTATTTTGATAACTGCTCACGTTTTAATCCTTTCTACTTTGCTGTTATGTAGTGTGATTAAGTACCTTTCAGAATCCCTGATGAATGGAGTCTTAGAATTTGCAGCCTTTACATCTGTCTTCCTTCATTAAACAAAATGCATTTAACATTATATATTTATTAAGTAACATTATTTCTTAAAGGGGGGATTATGGTAAGTTCTTCCATTTGTGATGATGAACATCAGTTGTCAACTTGACAAGCTGGGATCACCTGGGACACAAGCCTATGGACATACCAATGAAGGAGTACTTTCATTATGTTAAGTGATGGGGAAAACAGGCTTAATTTCAGGCTGGACTATGATCTTGGGCTTTATAAAATAGAGAAAGTTATCCAAGCACTAACATTCATCTCTCTCTGTTTCCTGATTGCAGATACAATGTGAATAGTTACCTCAGTTTCCAGCTACCTCAATTTCCCTTCCAAGAGGGACTACACACTTGGACTGTGATCTGAAATATGCCTTTTATACCTTAAGCTGCTTTTGTTACAAGTATATTATCACAGCAATAGGGAAGGAAACTAAGACACTCACATTTGTTAAAGAGTAACCAGGATATTTTACAATTCTGCTACCATGAGCAAATCTAAGGACATTTCTTCTACGCATTCTGTCTGAATATAAGTTGTTGGTCCATTTCTGATAAATTAGGAGTAACTAGAGTAATGGAATCTATATCAGGCCAAAATGTTTTTAACAGTGGTTAATGCCACTACCATTGCCTTCATCAATTAGTGGGAAATTCTACTGCTCAGAACTGTGCATTGTGAGTGCAAGAAGTTTGTTGTTGCTATTAAAGTTGTTCAGTTTTTTTTTGTTACTAAAACATGTGTGAAACAATGCTGAATAGAGTAATTGATTTTATCATTGATTTGTGTGTCTATTGAGACAAAGTTTCACTGTACAACCCTTGCTGGCCTCAACACAATCATTTCTTTTTCTAGAGATTTACTTATTTATTGGGAAGGGGAAGTAAGGGCGTGTCATGGCACACATGTGGCTATCAAAGGACTACAAACCAAAGTTGGTTCTCTCCTTCTACCACAGAGGAGACAGGGATGGTATCTGAATCCACATGCTTAGCAGAAAGCTCTCTTACCTGAGCCTTCTTGCAGGCCCAAAGCTCAAGATCCTATTGCCTCAACCTCCCTAACAAGAGGTTTCAGACAGAGGCTACCATGCCCTGCTCTTCTCTGACTGTACTTTAAGCATCTACATCTTCAGTTACTGAAGCAACATAATTCAGTCCTTTGTGCATAATTGTTCACTTCCAAAATTTAGTTTTAGTTTTAAGATTGCAGAATTATTTACTAAATGATAAATTATAATTTTAAATGATCATACATGTGATCTACAATTATTTTCTTCTTTGAACATTCTTATAATTAGTTTCAGACTAAAGATGCTTGATTTGGATCAATGATTACCTAGAATACTTATCAAGTTTTCTTATGACTTGTGTCAAATCTGATGTGCAGTGTTTCTCCTATGTGATCAGGGGGAAAATATGTCATTGTGTTTCTGTTTGAGCCTATGATCCATTTTAATTAACTTTTATGTAAACTGTTGAGGTTGATTTTTTTTACTGTGTGAAAATGTTATTTCTATATTGAATTGTCTTTGTGAAAATGTAATTAATTGTACTGGTGTGGATCAATTTTGGAACTTTCTGCCCCTTTCCACTGATCTGTGTGTCTAGATTTTCGTCAATACCCTACTGAAATGTCTACACAGCTGCTGTGCTAAGTCCAAAGCATTATATGGCACTGAGATGCTAAAATGGGTTGAAAACAACCACAGAAAACCTTGTTCAGGGTTTTAGAGTGATTTCCTAGAAACAATAAACTAATTGCTATCAAATGACAAATCATTTCTATTGAGTTTCCCAACTTTCAAGCATGGTATGTTCCCTTTGTTTGGATCTTCCTTATTTCTTTCAGCAATATGTCATAGCATTTCACATATAGATCTTGCATGTATTATATTTTGTTAGATTTTAGTGAAGTGCTAGAGTTTGGATCTTACATAGCTCTGAAATGCCCATATGCTAAAATCTTGGTTGCCAGCTACACCAACCCTATTGGCGGTGGTGTAGCTCAGGAGGAGGACCGAGTGGAAGGAAGTTAAGTCATAGGTGGCATGCCTCTGAGGGGACAGTAGATCTTTGGCATGGCACTCTGTCTCATGAACACCTGAAACCACTAAATCCATAAGACAAAATAAACATTTCTTTGTTTAAGTGGATTTCCCTCAAGTATTCTGTTACATCAACAAAAGCCTAACTATCATACTAAATATTTTGTTATTTTGACTGAAGTTTCAAACTATACTTGTGTTGCATTTCAAATTCTAATTTCTCACTACTGCTTTGTAGGGAGGTGATGAAATTTGAAGTATAATATAGTCCTTCAGAGTTTGCCAAGTTTTTCAGTTATGCTGATATTTTGTGAGTTTTTCAGTTATGCTGATATTTTGTGAGGCTGGGGGCTGTTATATATAGGAGCAAATTGTCTATGGGTAAAAGAAGCTACTTTGCTTACTTTTTCAGATTTGTGTGTCTCTTTTTATCTTATATAGTAATTTGGTCCAATTATGATATTGAATGATATACATTCATCCTTAGGGAAATTGTTAAGTGTGTTATGGAAATTCTCCTTAGTATAGACTTTTGAAATGCCATGGGTGAAATAAGGGCTCTTACGAGACTCACTTTCATGCTTATCACCCTGAGGATTCACTGTTAGTTATGTGAATCAGTGTTTAATCATGTTAAAAGTTCCCTGTACATATGGGCAAGTTTACTTGTTTGATTTTCATTAACCAATTGCTATGTGAATTGCCTTGTAGATGTTTAAATGTTGAAGTAATGCTTGTGGTTTGGGTATGAAATATCTTCAGAAAATTCAGGAATTGAAGCTGGGTCCCAACACAAGCAGTGTTCAGAGGTGGGGGTTTTGGCAAGCGCTGGGATCATGATGGGTCTGAGGTAAGTAATGAATTAATCCACTGTTAGACTCCAAATTTGAAATTATTGGGAGATGGAGAAAACTAGGAGGTGGAGAATATCTGAAAGAAGGGCTGTCTGAAAAAATACATTTTATACTCCCCTTTCCATCCACACACAACATCATCTCCATCTCTCTTTCTCTCTCTCTCTCCTTCATTCCCACCATCATGTTTTGCCTCAATTTTGATCCTAAATCAATGGAGCCAGCCTACCACTAACTGACACCTGGAAAACAATCAAACAAAATCTTTTATCACACATTTCTACTGATTATTTTGTCAAAGTGAAACCAAAGCTAAAGCAGCAGTTTTAGTGATAAATCTGGAATAGCTGTGGTTCATTCATACTTTGATTTATTCCTTATTTGATTTCTTAAAATTGTGGAGGCACATTTGCACCTGTAATCATGATTTTTAAACTGACATGGGATGCAATTTCTCTTCTGTTACTTTTGGAATGACAGTATGAAGAACTATTACTTCTTAAGTACTTAGTATAATCTGCCTTTGACTCCCTGATTTTGCTCTCCATTAAGATTTTAACTGAAAATTGCTGTTTTTCACCCAGTTCAGTGGCTGCCCCTTAAGCAACTCCTGTCCTAGTCACCAACTGCAACTCTGCCGCTACCAGCAGTAGTTTGGCTGCAAGGGCAGGAGCCAATGGAAATTCTGTTCCCTCATGCCACTAAGGGAAACTTTATCTAGATCTCTACTCCTCCATAGAACACAGGAATCAAAGATCAAGGTGAAATTCTGCTCTCTCAGAGAGGCTGAAAACAAAGTAGCTAACTGTTCAGCCCCCACTTAAGAACCCCAGCTATACCTGATTCCTCCCTGCCACTTCCTGTCAGCTAGTTGGTGACCACAGGTTAATTTTATTTACTCAAACAAAGGGAAAATGTTCTTGCATTGTAACCAAAAGCAGTAGGAAGAAATGTAACACATCTTAAAATATTTCACAACAGAAAATTCTATCCCCTAAAAATGCAGGGAAACTTTGGTTGTCTCTTCTGTGAGTGAACTTTGACTCTGTATGTATTCCAAAGAGAATCTGATTCAACTTCTTTGTAGAATTTATAAGCATAAAATTATCAATGATCCTTGGTTATTTTCATACTAAGAACATCTTACAGTGTTTATCGAAGTGTCTATATGCAGGGTTGTGCCCTCATGGTTCCTGTGTTTATAACCATGTTAGCTTTTACCATGTGTTTGCACAGAGCTTCAAAGTTAATCTGAGGTGAGAGATCGGGACCTTTGGAGGTCTTTTCCTGGTATAGGAAGATCAATAAGCATGCACATGACCTCTTAGATTCCTCAGATTTGGTTACCTCTTCTTACTCACACCCCCCCAACCCACACACACAAACACAAACAGCCCTTGATTTTTAGTGTTTATCACTTAAGAGTATTTTCTCCCTATGCTTTTCCTGAACATACCCATTTCCTGCATCAGAGAACAGACTTTTTGATAGTTTGATAAATAGATTTACAAAGTTGTCTGTGTGGTGACATGACAGAAAACCAATACCATCCTCCGCATAAGGGGTCTGTAAGTTTAAACAGAACAAAGAACTCTCAGACTCAGTTTCTCTTACCCTGTTTTCCCAGCATGTTTCTAATAGCAACAGTGAGGGGTTTTGCCCACCCACTAAGCAAGCAATCCTGCAGTTGGATGGCCTCTATTTCAGCTCAGTGCCAATCCTATCAACTGGGAAAGAGGCCAAGATCCCATAGACTGAAGGCTTTATCACCCAGTTTGCTGCACCACTTAAGTGCGAGTGACAAGCCCCAGACCCCCTTCCTTGTGCTTCTGTCTCTCCAGTTATAAATTGAGTTCACGTGACTTTTTCTCAGGTTCGGTTAATTGACTCAATTGACTCAGAGAAATGCTTACTTATATGTACTGGTTTATGACACTTGACAGGTTATGTACAAGAAGGTGCAGTACCCTCTTGGAACCCCTGTGTATATGGCTGTCTTATAGCACTCTGAGCTGCACCTTTTAGGAATTTTATGGGAAATTCATTACATCATTACACAAGGATGATTGATTATATCGTTGGTCATTGCTCATCAACTAAATTTCTAATCTATCACTTACTGGAGGCTGGTAGTGATTGTAAATTCTAACTCTCTAATTGTATGTTGTTTTTTCAGGTGACCAGACACCATCCCTATAGTGAAACTACAAAGGACTACCAGATAACAGTCAGGTCATTAGCATATAGGAAGACAGGAAGCTTCATAGATTGCAAGGAATTTAGGAGTCCTATACAATGACACAGAACTATGAGTGGATCAAGTATATAATTTATAATATCACAAAAAACTCTCAAGGTGAATATAGATATTTGCCTATGGGATACATACTTCTAGTAACCTTCCTCTTCAGTGAGAGTCACTTGGAAATCTTAACTGGAATGCATCTTAAGTTTGTACTCTAACACCAATTCAGTATAACAACTACTTAACCCATAACACTATATATGACACTGTTCAAAATACTGTTTTTAAACCATTAAAGCATGTATAATATTCAGATGTTTCTTAAGTTAAGATGTTTAATTCCAATCAGTATATTAAAAGTAGAAATACAAGTCACAATGCATTTGACATAGCTAGTCTACCTAACACCATAGTTTGTAGCAGAACACAGGGTATGGATTATCAATTATTTACACTCATGGATATACAGACTTTGATCTATGGCTTTCTGTCATTTCCCAGTATCATGGCAGGGTACCTTACCATTATTGTAACATCATCCCTGGAAAAAATTGAAATTCTGAATTTGAAGTAGGGTTTCTCCTGAGTGCATGTCATTTTGTACCATAATAAAATCATATACAATGAACTACCCCATGTAAAGGACTATTAGTGCACTCTAATGAATTTAATATATCTCCAAAAAGATATGTTGAAGTTCTTGCCTTGGTACTAGTGAATGACTTTATTTGGAAATATGGTCTTTGTAGCTAAAATCAAGTTAAGATGAGCTCATCAGAGTGGTCCTTAATCCAATGTGATCAAAGTCTGCATGAGAAAATACAAAGTCCATAAGTCAGAGAGACACGGGAGCCAGTTATGTGACAATCCAGAGGCAGAAATTGCTACTCAAATTTCCATTATGACTTTTGATCCTGGATAAAGCAAGCAGATATTTGTTTAACTGAGAAGGAAAAAGCTACTCTGAGTGTCAGTGCCATCATGGCATGGCTTGGGTCTCAGACTGAAGAAAAAGGAGGGGGGGAGGAGAAATGAGAACTAACATTTGTCTCTCACTGATCCTGTTTGTAGACATCCTGTGACCACCGGTATCAGTCCGCTGCCATCATACTTTGCATTCCACAGACTGAGAGCCAAAACCAGTTGATGATTAAAACACTGGTTGACCAGTAGCCAAGCAGAAAGTAATAGGTGGGGCTACCAGATGAGGAAAAAGTGGGAAGAAGAGGCAGAGAGGGGCCAGGGAGATGCCATGCTGCTGAACCAGTAACATGCTGGATTGCTGGTCAGCTACAGCCTTGAGGCTGACCCACCTCATATTTTAATAGAAATGGCTTAGTAATTAAGAGAGAGCTAGCCAATAATTAAGAGAGAGGTAGCCAATAAGAAGCCTGAGCCATCTGCCAAACAGTTTATATTTAATATAAGTCCCTGTGTGTTTATTTGGGGCTAAAAGGCTGTGGGACGAGGCAGAAAAGAAACTCAGTCTACAAGCATCCTTACCAGACCAGCAGTGCAAGTGAAAACCACAGGATTGGTTTACAGGATTATTTTACTTTTCTTTTTCTTTTTTTAAAAATTTCCTCTTTAACTTTTTTCTTTTCTTTTTTTCACTTTTCTTTCCTTTTTATTTATTCTTTAATTACTGCTCATATTTACATATCCATCCCCCCTTTCCCTTGCCCTCCCATCCTCCCATGTTCCCCACCAACCCCCCTAAAACCCACCCCCCATCTCCTCCCCCAGGGATAGTGAGGCACTCCATGGTGGACCTTCAAAGTACATCATATCATTTGGGGGAGGCCTAGGCCCTCCTTTCTGTATCTGGGCTTCAATAGTATCCCCCCATAGGGAATAGACTCCCAAAGTACTTTTGTGCTCTAGTGATAAAGACTGGCTCCACTGTTAGAGGTCCCATAGACTGCCTTGGCCTGCTCGCTGGAACCCACATTCAGAGGGTTTCTTTGGTCCAATGCTGTTTCCCAAGCTTTATGTCTGGGATCTCCATGTTATCAATAGGTCAAAAAAAAAAAAAAAAAAACCTTTTTTCTTTTTTAATTTAAATTAGAAACAAAATTGTTTTACATGTCAATCCCAGTTCCCTCTCCCTCCCCTCCTCCCCTGTCCCCCACTAACACCCTACCTATCCCATACCATTTCTGCTCTCCAGGGAAGGTGAAGCCTTCTATTGGGGATCTTCAGAGTCTGTCATAACATTTTCAATAGGGCCTAGACCCTCCCCAGTGTGTCTAGGCTGAGGGAATATCCCTCTATGTGAAATGGGCTCCCAAAGTCCATTCTTATGCTATGGATAAGAACTGATCTACTACAAGAGGCCCCATAGATTTCACAGGCTTCCTCATTGACACCCACATTCATGGGGTCTGGATCAGTTCCATGCTGGTTTCCCAGTGATCAGTCTGCAGACCAAGAGCAACCCCTTGTTCAGGTCACTGTTTCTGTGGGTTTCACCAGCCTTGTCTTACCCCTTTGCTCATCACTCCTCCTTCTCTGCAGTTGGATTCCAGTTCAGTTCAGTATTTAGCTATGGGTATCTGCTTCTACTTCCACCAGCTACTGGATAAAGGCTCTAAGATGGCATATAAGTTAGTCGTCAATCTCATTATCAGGAAAGGGCATTCAAGGTAGCCTCTCTTCTGTTGCTTAGATGACTAGTTGGTATCATCCTTATAGATCACTGGACATTTCCCTAGTGCCAGATTTCTCTTTAAACCTATAATGGCTGTTTCTCTTATGGTATCTCTTATTTTGCTCTCCTCTATTCTTCACCCTACACAAACTTCCTACCTTATTTCTTCCTCACCCCTTGTTTTCTCCCCTTCCCATTCTCCTAGCTCCATCTCCCCTCCCCCATGCTCCCAATTTGCTCAGGAGATCTTGTCCTTTTCCCCTCCTCCAGGGACCATGTAAGTTTCTCTTAGAGTCCTCCTTGTTTCCTAGCTTCTGTGGTGGCATGGATTGTAGGCTGGTAATCCTGTGCTCCATGTGTAAATTCCATATATGAGTGACTGCATACCATGTCTGTCTTTTTGTGACTGGGTTACCTTGCTCAAAATGTTTTCTTCTAGTTCCATCCATTTGCCTGCAAATTTCAAGATTCCATTGTTTTTTTCTGCTGAGTAGTACTCCATTGTGTAAATGTACCACATTTTCTCTATCCATTCTTCAGTTGAGGGGCATCTAGGTTGCTTCCAGGTTCTGGCTATTACAAATAGTGCTGCTATGAACATAACTGAACAGAAGTCCTTATTGTATGAATGCGCTTCTTTGGGGTAAATGCCTAAGAGTAGAATTGCTGGATCTTGTGGTAGACTGATTCCCATTTTCCTGAGGAGTCACCATACTGATTTCCAAAGTGGCTGTACAAGTTGGCACTCCCACCAGCAGTGGAGGAATGTTCCCCTTTCTCCACATCCTCTCCAGCATAAACTGTCATTGGTGTTTTTGATTTTAGCCATTCTGACAGGAGTAAGATGGTATCTCAGAGTTGTCTTGATTTGCATTTCCCTGATGGCTAAGGATGTTGAACACTTTCTTATGTGTCTTTCAGCCATTTTAGATTCTGAATTGAGAATTCTCTATTTAGTTCTGTACCCCAGTTTTCAATTGGATTATTTGGCATTTTGGAAACTAGCTTCTTGAGTGTTCTTTGTAAATTTTGGAGATACAGACAATAAGAGGGCTGAGAAAGAATTCAGAGAAACATCACCATTTACAAAAGTCACAAACAACATAAAATATCTTGGGGTAACACTAACCAAACAAGTTCTGTATAGCAAGAACTTTGAGTCTTTAAAAAAAGAAATTAAAGAAGATATCAGAAAATGGAAAGATCTCCCATGCTCTTGGATTGTAGGATCAACCTAGTAAAAATGGCAATCTTGCCAAAAGCAATCTACAAATTCAATGCAATCCCCATCAAAATACCAGCACAATTCTTTAGAGACCTTGAAAGAACAATACTCAACTTTATATGGAGAAACAAAAGACCCAGGATAGCCAAAACAACCCTGTACAATAAAGAAACTTCCGGAGGCATCACCATCCCTAACTTCAAGCTCTATTATAGAGCTACAGTCCTGAAACCCTGATATATTAAGCCACATATCTACGGACACCTGGTTTTTGACAAAGAAGCTAAAAATATACAATGGAATAAAGAAAGCATCTTCAACAAATGGTACTCGAATCACTAAATGCTGGCATGTATAAGATAGATTCATGTCTATTGCCATGCACAAAACTTAAGTCCAAATGAATGAAAGACATAATCCAGAGATAGCTCAGCAATTAAGATTACTTATTGCTCTTGCAGAGGACCACGGTTTGGTTTCCAGTACCCACATGGTGGCTCACAATCATCTATAACTCTAGTAAGGGTTTCTGACACTCTCTTCTGACCTCTATAGCCACCAGGTATGAATGTGTAACACACATACATACAGGCAAAACACACATTTCCAATGGAGTTTTGCTGTGTATATACGCTCTAGGACACAAGATCCCGGAACCAGTTGTTGGCCAACATAGGCCAACATAAAGCAAACTCCATGTTTTTGTTTTTTTAAACAATTTTTGTCTTATTATTTATTTTGTTTGTTCATTTTGATTTTCAGTCTCTCTCTTCAGAGAGAGACAACATGAAGTTGGGTGGATAGACAAGTGGGAGAATCTGGGAAGAATTGGGAGAATGAAAAACATGATCAAAATATATTGTATGAAAATTTCTTTAATTAAAAAGTATGAAAAATATTTAGATAAGCAGAATTATTAAAAGATGGTGGGCCTAGTATTATTTGCCTATAATCACATCACATTGGAGGCCAAGGCAAGAGAATTGTGAGTTTGAGGCCAGGGCTATATAAGGTAACCTTTTCTCAGAAAGAAAAAGACACCAATAGAAGAAAAGAAGGAAATTATAACAATGTAGTAATCTAACTTATTTTTAATTTTTAGTGAACTATACTTAATTCACTTCCTCCTTTTCCCTTCCTGCCTCCAACTTCTATCTTCCCCACTCTCATGTGAGTCCATGGACTTTTTCTTTAATTATTATTATAATATACATAAATAAATATATACTAAGTCCATTTAATATTGCTTATGTGTGTATGTTTTTAGGGTTGAACACTTCATATTGAATAGCCTATAAGGGGGCCCATCCCCAAGAAAGACTAGTTTATCCCTCTCTGAGTATTTATCAATTGTCTATAGTCTTCTTCTAGTGATGGGGCCTGTGATAGTTTGAGTGTAATTGGCCCCAATAATATCACAGGGAGTGGCACTAGTAGGAAGTGTGGCTTTGTTGGAGTGAGTATGGCCTTGTAAGAGGAAGTGTGTGTCTGTGGTAGCAGGCTTTGAGGATCCCTATGCTCAGAATATCTTCCAGTGTAGGAGTCAACTTCCTCTTGTCTACAAGACTGCATAAGACATCTGCTATATGCTTTGTGTGCCCCTCATGAGTGGGTGGGCAAAGCTTGGGGAGAGAAGACTGACCTCAGCATCTCTCATAGGACAGCTCTTCATATGATATTTTCACTGCTGTTTGTTTATAGAGATATTTCAGTTACTAGGAAGGACTACTCTTCAGAAGTCAGCCAACTGTATGGGCTCTATCTGACTTACCATGTGGCATTTTGTTTAGTTTTATTTTTAGATTCATTTATTTTAATTTTTATGTGTACAAGCATATCCCTGCATGTATATGTACATTATATGTGTTCTTGGTTCCCATGGAGGCCAAAAGAGGGCACCAGACCTGAGACTGGAGTTAAAGACAATTGTGAGACACCATGAGAGTGCTAAGAATCCAACCCAGGTCCACTGCAAAAGCAGCTAGTGCTCTTAACTGCTGAGAATTTCTCCAGTTTGACATGTGTTTTTAGCAAATAATTAAACAGAAATGTGTTTCTTCTTTTTATTTCTTCTAGCTGCTATTTATTCTGCAGAAACTGTGTCAAACAATTGCAACAGACCACCTAACCTGCCAAGAGTAAACCATTCACTGTGTGTCTGTATAAAACAAAGTTTCTGACCCCTGGAATATATATATATATATATATATAATATATATATATATATATATATATATGTGTATATATCAAGATCCACATTCCCTTATTCTTTTCACCTTCTCTCTTTTGACACGACTCTAATGGTCACACAATATTCGTTGTTTCTCCAAATATCATGGCCATGTTCTGTCTGAGATTAGAATCTACAGGCCTTCTCTAGATGGGGCTTTGGTCATACTATTTGTGTGGGAAAGTTTCATTAATAGTTTTCTTTATTACATTTCTTACAAGAAATTGTTTAGTAGCTAATTATTATTATCAGTCAATTAAATTAAACATTATATAAGACACCAAAGGTGCCATGATGGGTAAAACATAAAACAAACACTCATGAATAAAATAAATTCTAGAGATAGAGGCAGACAGTTAAATAAGATGTATTAAATTTTATAATATTGGTGTCTGGGATGTAATGGAATATCATAGCAGAGTCTTAGGCAAGTGAGTAATAGTTTCCAGAGGAATTGACGGCCAGGAACAAATGCAGGGGAGCCATAGAGAAGGCAAGCAACGTCTATGTCTCTGAGAGGATGGGATTAGCTTATATGACAATAGCACTTAGCTCCAGGATGAAGTACCTGCAACTCACCCTGGCCATTGTCTGTTCACTTAGGTACATGCCAAGTAGTTGGCATCATGAGCCTCTGATCTCTGCAAACTCTTTCTAGGAAACCAGTTATGGGTCTGTGAAACAGCTATGGGGTTGAATTAGATTCTGGAGATCATCCAGGTCTACACAGGCATGAAGGTTGCAATTGTGAGTGATATCTCTAGAGGGGATGGGCTGTGGGAAGAAGACAACTCAGACACAACTTGAATCCCTCATAAACATAACCTTTATGTTTTATTTATGAGGGGGATTTATGAGGGATTCTCAAAACCACAACAGTGTTTTCCATTCATGTTAAACCTTGTGACCCAGTGGTCTAAACGCAAGCTGATGGGAAAGAATCAGCATGGAATCGTAAAGAAGACAATTGGGAAATTTAAAGAAAAACCATGGGTATGGTCATTTCAGAAAGACATTGTAATCAGGTGTAGCAAATATGACTAAATGCTTGAGTCAGGAGTAGGAAAGTGGTCCTGCCTGTTAGGATTAGTGGCAAAGGCAGGTACAATTGGCTTTGGAAATTGAGAGATATACTTCCCCAAGTGAATCTTGGGCACGCAGTGGGAAGGTAAGATGGTAGAAGAGAATGAGTTACATGAACACACTTCAAAGAAGCATGCCTAGACAAGCCAGACCAGTAGGCAGAAATAAAAGGAAGAGGCCTTCTTTAAAGTTGTGAAGAATGTGAGTGTCAACAGGAAGAAACCGGGAGAACATCATTCAGTAACATGAGCTTCAACCCAATAAAGGTTGATGGGAACTGATGAGGACAGAGTATTCCTGAGAGTAGAAGATGGAGCAGCCATCATCATGACAGGAGGAGAGAGGGGATACAGGCTGAAACTCTGAGCATTTGAATATTTAGTCAAAATGAAGTATTTTTTCATAAATCTCTCCAGTAAGTCTACTCTACAAATCTTTTTCATTCAGCTATGGAGGTATTTGTTTGTTTTGTATGTGAAATATGTGTAATAAATTATGATATATGGGATGTTGTTTATTTAATAAGCATGGTGATCTGGAAACTTAAATGTTTTGTAATAAATTATGTCACATGAAAACCATCTGTTATACTTGCCAGTTTCTATGATTTGGTGAAAGTCAACTGTAGGTCAGATGATGCTTACCATCACAACATGTGATTTTAAATAGTTCTCCAAATAATTCTGGTAGTCTATTTTGTTTAAAAGGAGAGTCCTATGTACTGCCAATCTCCAGCAGAGAACAGATACTCATTGAACATTTTGAATGAAAAAGGGAGAAAAATCAATCCCATCCTATTTTCTAAATGCTACACAGATCAGTTTCCCCCAGGACAAACCTAGAGCTAAAAGAACAACATTATCAAGCACTACTTTTTGCCAGAAATTGTGCTAAGATCCTCAACTATTTTGTTTTATTATTTATTTCAGCAATGCTAGGGTTGAAACACAAGGCTTTGCATGTATTACGCATATATTCAGCTTTTGAGCTACAGCCTAGCCCCTTGGCATTCAATGTTGATGTCACCTTAAATTTATCTTTAAATCGCCCTCGCTCTGGCCACCTGAATCTTGAGTTCTACACGCAAGATATGTGTGCGTGAAAAACACAAACTAATAAAAATATTTATTTTATGACAGATATTGAAGATATCCCCTGATCTTTCCTTTTCTTCTTTTTGTCGTAAATGGGGCGAGTTGCTCTGGAGAGATGGCTTAGAAATTTACAGTGCTTCCTGCTCTTGCAGATAAGTCAAGTTAAGTTGTCTATTTCCACATCAGGTGGCTCACAACTGCCTGTTAACTCCAGTTCCTTGGAATGTGATGGCCTCGTTTGGCTTTCATGGTTGCCCACGTGTGTGTGTGTGTGTGTGTGTGTGTGTGTGTGTGTGTGTGTGTGTGTGTGTGTGTTTTCTGCATGTGAAGACAAAAATCAGCCATCAGTCTTCTTTTCTATTGATTTCTTCCTTACAACATGACATGACTTTCCTTATGACATGACTTTCACTGAACTAGCAGCTCTATTTTAGCTAGGCTGGTTAGCCAGCAAACTCCCAGGATCGCTATCTTTACCTCCACATGTTAGTGCTATATGTCTGGCTTTTTACACGGGTGCTGGGGGAAAAAACTTGTGACCTCCTGCTTGTCCAGAACCATCTGATACTTGTCACTTCATGCTTACCTACTGAATCACCCCTCCAGTGCCAAGATTTTCCAATCTTGAAATTTGGCCCCCTCCACAATGTGGTGTCTCTCTGACATGAATGAATGCTTTCTCATGGATCAGTCAAGTTTGTCTCAGTGAGCCGTTACTACTGTGGAGGATGCAAAGGAGCAGGCAGAGGAGGGGACAGAAATATTAAAACCGTTGCTTCAATTCCTTGTCTCAGCCATCAGCTCTTCCCGGTCTTAGGATTTCTTCCTTGAAAAGAAGGCAGTAATGCTCCTGAGTTATTCTTTCAGTTTACATGCTTGTCCCAAGACCCAAAAGAGCCAGGATGAGCCTGAAATCCCATGAGACCTGAGTTTCAGGTCGGTCTGGGCTACATTGCCTCAAACAAACAACAATAATAAAAATAAACAAACAAATAAATAATAAATGCCAATCATTATATTCCCTGGAGGGTCCTGGTCAAAAGCATGCCATTACATCACGATCATGCGGGCCAGCGGAAAGGTAAAGTACATAAAATCATGCTAAAATACCAGTAGTCTGAGAGTAGCAGGTGAAGTCTCCGGTGCCTGAAAGCAAACTTAGCCTCCATACTGTCCTTCATCTGTCTGAGTGTCATGCAGACCTGGCTCCTGTCCAGACATAGTAGAGATGAACAAAGGGTGGGCCAGAAGGCTGGAAGAACAGACACAGGCAGAGCCTCTCTTCTGCCCTTCCTGCTTCCCTCATCTCCCCACCCCGCCCTCACCCCCTTGGGCTCTTCCCTTCCTGCCCAAGTTCCCCAGCTTTGCCAGAACCACAGTGACAATATGAGATATCGCATCTGAAGAAGCACAGCCAAATATTTGATTTGGACGCCTGCACTGAAGATGCTTCATCACAACTGTGGGTGCCCAGATTACCAACGCCTTGCTCTTGGCGTCGGCACATGCTGCAGTGAGTACAAACTGCACGGAAGAGCGCGTTACAACACGGATGGAAGAGATCCCAAATGGCTGATGTGCAGTGTCTTGTTTGGGGAAGAGTTCGCTGATGAGGAATAAGCTGAGGAGGCAAGAGGCTGTTGTTTTTCCTGTCAAGGCAAATGGTACTAAGAATATGGCAAACGCTTGTAAGTTTTTTTTTTCTTCCTTTTCTTACTTGGATTCAGAATGCTTGGCGATTTTTAAATGATTGCTGCTCCTGGAGGGATCACAATGTGACTCTTGCCCCTCTTCTGGACATACGGCTGCTTCATTTCAGTTAGCATCATTAATTACAACTGCAGAATTCAAAGGACCTGCAAATCCTGGCTGTTTTCAACCACCCTGCTATGGCGGGTCTCTATTGGATTGAAACATGAATAAAATCAGAGAGTATAGCAAAACACCCTGAAACAATGCCATCTTCTGTTTGCATTGTGGGGATAATAGCCCTCAATTTCTTGCAGAAACACCCAGCACTCCCTACAGAAGAGATGAAGACACAATCTTAGAACCAAGCCCATCTGCTTGAGAACCAGGATACACAGTAGACCCACATTGTGATTCTGCTTCAGTCAGTTGCAGGAATCCTAGCTGTGTTCTGAAAATACTGAATGGAGAATCCCAGGAATAAGTATCATCCATAATTTTGGAATGGTGCACCATTCTGAAGAGAATGAAGAAATCTTAGGCCACCCTGTCCAGGATGTGAGTCATCACCTTGTCTAGCATGCTGTGTGTAGCTGATGCCTTTAGAGTTGGTCACTTAGTAGGTGTCTTGCTTAGCAGACTGACCTCTGCTACTTTGACACTAGTGTGCCAGTAACACCCATTTTAATAGAGGGGCAATGCAGTGTCCTTCACAAAGCACAAAGGTCAAATTTCTTCTGGGTGCTATGTGGCAATTCTGTTGGCTGCTATTTATGGTTAGGCATCCCTTAGAGATCTAGGAACATCCTCCCAATAGATAAAGGGGGAGTCTACTATTTACTCTGCTCTCAATTGAAACAAAACAAATTTCTACTTTAAATACATCAAATGTTTCCATCTTTGGAGTCCCAGTGATAACAACTTTGAAGTTGAAGAGACCCATTAAAATTCAAAATCAGTAGGGCCTTGGTCATTACATACACAGACTACACACTCAGCATATTAATAATATAAGAACAGAAAGGCACACATGCATCGATGCACACCTGTGACAAGTTCACATTTCATGTCTTCAGTTACTGTGTTTGCACACCCACACCATGAACACATAGGTATATGTGCGTGATAACTTACCAATATACGCAAATTGAATTCTTAGAGTGATCTACAAACAGGACCAATATGATTTTGTGTGTTATGTGCTTCAATAGGTTTAATAGGTTTCCCTATTGACTTGCATATCCTGCCCTCAAATAACTCTTCATATGAGAAACTCTGGATAATATGCTTCTGGTATTCACTCATCTGTTAGCCCTGTGCTAATCATGCCAAGGTCATGGGTTCAGTCCCCAGGTGGGCCATTTACATTTGCTCTGCTCCAAAGCACCAAGCTGCACTTCCAACCCCCACATTGCACATTGATGAATGTGCCACACAGGGCGTAGGGGATTACACTGTGAGCTCTGGAATTAGATTCCATGGATTCAAAGTCTAGTATTCTACCTCCTAGTTGTGTGATTCCCAGTCTGTTACTCAACATCCTTAAGAGCCCATCTTATTTATTCAGTTGGGACAAAATGCATACCTGATCAAACTAGAAGCTAAAGGATATCACATGGTACAGGATTAAGTGAAGTATCTAAGTGAGTCATGAATAACGTTCTCCGGGGGACGGGATAGTAGACTGGAGCTTGTCAGATACGCTGGTAATAATCGTGATTTGGATCAAGAATACAAACACATTATGTTGGGTGAGTAACGCAAATTGCATTTACTGATCATGACTCAGTATCAAATTTGAAACATGGAATGACGAGTTTGAAAAATTGTTCCAGATAAATCCCAAAATAACTTATTTCCCCAGTTTCTCCTCCCTGTTTCATGCCAAATTGTATTCTGTGTCCTAGTGCTCCTTTCAACCTTTTGTGAAATGTGAAGAAATGTGTAGCTTAATTTCAAAATGTGCATAGTTAAGGCCAAGGTGGTGCTGCATGACTTTAGTCCCAGCATTTGGAAGGCAAAGGCAGGAAGATCTCTGTGAGTTTAAAGACAACATAGTTTACATGACAAGCTCAAGAACAGCCAGGACCACATGGAGAGCTCTTGTCCCAAACAAACAAACAAGCAAAAACTGTATGGAGTCAACTTGTGAAAAACATATACACAGTAGAAAATTAACTGGGTCCTCTATACACTGATATTTTTCACTCTACTTGTCTTGGATATCACACCTGCTTTTGCAATTTTGCTGACTGCCACTGAAGACAGTAAAGCTTGCTCTAGGATATGGAGTCAATGTGAATTGTGACGTGCATAGTCATACTTCCTTAAGATGGCATTGAACCTGTAAAGATGAAACTGGTGAGTCTAAATGCTTTGCAGACACAAAATATTATTTGTCTTTCTGATGAGTTCCCTGGTCTTAAAATATGATTTAGATTTGAATTCCATTGGAGAATCTTCTACTCTTTTCTTTTTCCCCTCCCTTCCCCTCATATTCATTAGTCCAGTCCTTCACTCTGAAAGTATGGGGTTATGATGCCTTAATTTCCTCGTTTGTGATTTCTTCCCAGAAATCAAGGACACATATAAACAAAAAAGTAAGGAAAAGTTAAACCAATCATTGACCATCTTTCCCACCCTTTGTTTCTCCACTCAGATAATTGTTTAAAGGAATGTGACTTCCTGTGTTAGAACTGTTCATTTTATGATTGCATGTAGTATGAAAAAATTAAATCTTATTGGAATCTAGACCTTTCTGAAAGATGCTTGGAGAAAATTCTTCCAAAGATTTATGCTGTAGAATATTTGTACAATGTGTGAAAATACATTGCCTTGACTGGTGTAATAAAAAGCAGAATAGCCAATAGATAGGCAGGAGGTATAGGTGGGACTTCTGGGCAGAGAGACATCTCTGAGAAGAAGAAGGCTGAATCACCAGTCAGACACAGAGGAAGCAGCAAGGGCAGTATGGAGAGATGAGGTAAAAAGCCTTGCATCAGAATGTAGATTAAAATAATGAGTTAATTTAGGTTATAAGAGATAGTGGGGCAAGTCTAAACTAGGCTCAAGATTTTATAACTAATAATAAGTCTCCACTTTATTAGTGAGTTTGTCGCCCAAAGAAAAATCCAACTACAGTTTTATAGCTCTCCTAGAGAACTAACTTGAAAATCATTGTTTCTAAAAGGCTTGAATTATTCTCACGTTGCTAGTCCATTGTTTTTTTAATTTTACAGCTACACTTTACACTTATTGTAAAAACCTGCCCCCTCCCTAAGTTCCTTAAACATAACTTTCTTGGGTTTTTATTCCTTACAACTTTTCATTTACACAAAAATAGAACCTCCACTCATTACCCCTTTGATAAATCTGGAAGAGAAGCTTGCCATTACCTTTTCATCTGACTTTAAAACAACAGAAACTTCAAGTCAGGTGATGGTCAGCATTTGTGAAGAGGTTGTATATATTTTGAATTCCAAATATTGCCCCTCTTACTACTGGGGCATATTCTGCAATTAATGTTTAGTTGAGATTGTGGAAATGAAAAAATATTCCAAATTTGTATTTATCTGTGTTTATAATACTAGTAAAAATAAATAAATAAAACCAAGGGGAGAATTTGTTTAGGGAGTTGCTGGCTATTTTTCTCAAAGGTTTTTCCTGGCCATTTAAATGAAGCCTAAAAACAATATCCAGGATATGGGACTTCCTAACCATGCCAAAAAGCACACACAGCTCACCTGAGGCCAAGAAAGCCTGCCCCTCCTTCTTCCCATGACTCGGATTTTGCTTAAACATAGCAGGGAGACCCACAGGCATTACCCATCAAAAAATAGCCATGCTGTGAATGAATAATGACTACAATCAAGACAGAGAGGCTTCAGCCTGTTTGAAGAATTCGGAAAAGTATGAGGACACCCCAGATGCCAATGCAGTGCCTCTTTCTGTCTTCCTTGCTTACAGACCATGATTTCAGTGCCCACCTGCTCCTCCATCAAGGTTATGTATAATCTTAGAGGCATATCTACCTAGGAGTCCAGGAATATACTAATGAGTGTTTGGAAAGAAAACATCACGGTATAAATTTGAAGTGTAGGAAAAGAAAGAAATCTGCACAAATCAATACCTTTCCTACGGTTCATTTCAGCCAGGGCCAAGGTTGTGGATCAGGGTTTTGTTTGCAGCAATGTAAAGAGAATCCTCTTCTATTTACCAACATCAGTTGTCAACCCACAAATGATGCTTAGAGCAAAGAGGAATGAATAACTAAAAAGTACTTAATGGTGAACGGTGGTGTGCAGGAGACTAAAGAGCTGCAGGAAAGACAGCAAGGCTTCTCTTAAGATGGAAGGATTGCTGGAAAGTAGATTCTGAGTATTCCGTGGGTGAGCCTGGGTATTGCAGAAGTCAAGAGCTGCTGGCTATATGTGCTCTGGGTCATCAATAGTTGAAGTAGCTACACATGGTCTTCCTGGCTCTATAACATCTTCCAAATTGTGGTGCTGAATAAATATTAATGGAAAATGAAAGCACATGGAGTTCCAGAGGAGAGGAGACAGAGGACTTGAGAATTCATTCAGTCCCATTTCAAGCTAGATAAATAAAAGAAGGAAGAAAATGAAGAAATCTTCAGAACTAAAAGGGCAGGGACAGCAAGTGGAGGAGAGTGTGAATAGTTTTTACTATTATAAAATTCCTCATCACTAATTTGTGATTTGAGAAATTTGTCTTATGCATTTATTCCTTCCAACAATATAGTGAATGGGGCCAAAGGTAACATACAAATGCCAACCGAAGATGGATATTATAGAGAAAGTTCAACTTTAGAAAATTAAATAATTAAAATTCAGACAAATACCTTTATAGAGAGAAAAGAGAAGAACAAGTGTAAAAAATTATGCATCAATGAATTCCTTATTTTAGTTAAAAAATGTTGTGGTGTGAATGGCATGGTATTATTTCTTGTTTTAAATCCCCAATAATGTCCATCTTGGCTAACAATCCATCCATTATACACAGCCTGGTGAATTTTCAAGGCCTATTTTGGCCCTTAAGTTAATTGATTAAAACTTTAAATTAATCTTGTCAATTAAGTAATGGTGATGATGATTCTCTCTATAAATAATAGCTTTGAATGCTGAGAAGCAGCATGGCTTGGTCAAAGGTAGAGTAACATCTCATGTGAGAAATGAAAAGATGGCATCACTGAAGCTTTTTTTCATATTGAAAATAATCTCCAAGGTAGTTTATAATGAAAAAAGCACCTTATATTTCCAGACTGGTGAAATTTCTCACACACCCCCTACAGATATACATGGATGACTGGAACACTTCTGCACCCATCATCTATAAGAGGAACTTTTACTAATTTTACCAGGTCTTCAGCTGTTTGAGTTTGCCATATTATGAGTATCTTCTTTATATTTATATATTTTCTACTCTCTCTAACACATTCTTTGGTATTTCACCTAGGAATTTGTTAAAAAGAATACCCATTTCCCAATAACACCATGTCTAGCTTCAGACATGGTTCAGGTCTGTCTTTCAATGATCCTTGGACTTTCAAGATTTTCATTGCATACTACTAAACTAACTTTCAAAGAAAGATGTGCACTTAGAAGCATCTGATTTAACCTAACAGTCTCCAACTAAAATCTGAATGGAAGAACTGACCATTGATATCATAATATCAAGAAAGTCATCAATTTCCAACTACATTGTAGGAAAGTATTCTTAGAAATGTTACTATATATAGTGAGACTATAAAACAGTTATTAGTCTGCACATACTGCTAGCAGTATAATAAAGAAAGGTGAGTCCATGAAATTCAAAAGGCTTTAAAATTAGTCATTTAAAGGATAAGTGTGTGCTGCTATTTTGTTGTGGTTGTTTTTCCTTGTTTTTTGTTTTTGTTTTCCTTGGTTTTTTTTTTTTTTTTTTGCATCCTGATCACAGTCCCCTCCCATCCAGTCACTCTCCCCATCCCTATCTGTTCCCACTCCAATCCACTCCTCCTCTGTTTCTGTTTAGAAAAGGGCAGATCTCATATGAGTATCAACAAAACCTGGCATATCAACTTGCAGTAAGCTTAAGCACTGTCCCGTGCATTAAGGCTACATAAGTAAGGAAAAGTCTGTAAAAGAGTCTGTGACAGCCCTTGTTCCCTCTCTTAGGAGTCACACAAGAAGACCAAGCTACACAACTGTAACCTATATGCAGAGTGCCTACATAAATCCCATGCAGGCTCCCTGGTTGTTGGCTCATTCTCTGTGAGACCCTGTGACCCTAAGTTAGTTGATAAATTTTCTTGTGGTGGGTGCATGAGACTGTGTGTCCTCAATCAAAGAGCAGAAAGAGGAATACTACTACTGGACTAGTTTATTCCCCCTCCTTCATTTCAGTCTAGGATCCCATACCATAAGACGATGCCACCCATTTAAAGCATGGGTCTTCCCAATTCAGTAAAATCTCTCTAGAAACACCCTTACATACATGCCCAAAGGTGTGCTTCTTAAATGATGCTAAATCTAGTCAATTTGAAAATGAAGATCAGTGATCATAAGGGAAGGACACCCTATTTAGTTTCTGGCCCAATATTACATAAGATGATCTGATTTGTTTCTGTAGAATTTGCACTTTTTACACATATGGGATATTAACTACTTGCTAGATAGTGGCTTGTAGATATTTTGTTTGAAGTCTTACCTTGCTTGTTATGCTTGGAGTTATTTCCTTTGTTGTAGACCAACATACCAGTTTGATGTAATCTCATCTCACCGCTTCTCTTCTCGGTACCCATACTTCTAGCCTTAAATATAAAACATCATTGTTCAGATCAATATTTAATGCTTTTTCTTTGTTATTACTTTCCAGTAGTTTGGTAATTTAGGATCTCCTGTGTATGTCTTCAATCCATTTTTAGTTGATTTTTGTATCTGAGGATCCAGTTTCATTCTTCTGCATATGGATAGCCAATATTCCTTGTCTACTACATCTGCTTGGCAAATTTCCTGAGAATCAACTGACCACACAGTCAAGGGTTCATATGTGAGAATGAAAACAAAAACTTGAAAATATGTCAGATTTCAGTTAAGGACATGGAGAGATTGCTGAGACAATGAATAGATGCGAACACAGCAAACAAAGTTCCTTAGTGGGGGTCAGTAGAGGTTAATCATTGTCTTCAAGGGTAAGATGAATAACTAACAGGCGGGGAAACAACCTGAAGATGTGTGCTACGTCCAAGTCCCAGCTCTGATAACATGTGCACAGCAAAACTACAGGATGTCAGAGTTCCTCTGTTTCATTTCATAAAAAAAGAAATGGTCACGAGTTTCATCAAAGTAAGATCCTACCATAAAATTTTAACTAAAAATGCATAAATCATAGCTTCAGACTTTGCAATAGGATCCTCAAGTATCAACAGAATGTGGCATCATTGAATAAAGTTTTATTACCCCAATTGTTTTGAGAGATGCCGTACAAGAACATGCTATGGTTTGTCAAAACTCCCAAATTCAGCCTATGTCCAGAAAATACTTACTGTCTACAAACTCTCTTACAATACAATAAGAATCCTAGTTGTATAATTCACCACATACTGACATGAGGTTTATGTTCCTGACTCTATTTCTTTTCTCCCTTCAAAAACACATAATTATGTATGTACAAGTTAGCTGTACACATGGTTGTATTCCCATGTACAAATACATTGCATGTATTTATTTTGCCAATGTTTCATGAGGGAAAGTGGAAACATACTGCTGCCCTTGTTTTATTGCCATGGTGGCTCAAGAACAGAATGGGTGATTTAGTTAAATTTAGTTAGCCCAGGATTACCTAGACAAAAATGGATTAAAATTCCCCGGCTCCCATTCCAAAGCCTAACAGTAAATTTTCATGTCTCCAGCTTTTATTCTCAGAGGGAACATGTCAGACAAAGTTAAGGATGAAATCATCTTTGATTGCACAAAATGAATTTACATCAGTTCTTACTTGTAAAGAAAAAGACTCAGGAAGATGGGGAGGAGCCCAGAACAATGCTACTGGCTAACATTGTCACATGGCATCCCTTACCTCCTCCACTACCTGCCCCTGAAGTAGTTCAGACAGATTGTCACTGTCTGACAGCTGGGATTCCTCTTACTGTGTAAGAGTAAAAGGAAAAGATAACCAGATGACTTACACCACGTCAATGGCAAGAAATCTGTATCCCTTTCACCTCCAAAGCCTGGAAGCCACTTGAATACTTGGGCTGGGATCTCCTAAGAGGAATCTATTTTCCATGCAATAGTGTGAAGCTCCCACATTGAAGCTAAATATTCATGACTTCATGAAAGTGCTTAAGCTTCTGCTTTGGAAAAAAAAAGACTCTAAGTCTGCTTTACACATTTTGGACAAGCTAGTATTTGACATACTCTATATGTTCTGAATAGTATTATAATTTCAGATAAATCTCTACTGACATCGTTTCACCAATGTCATATCCTTAAAAACCATCTGACAGCGAAGGGCACTTTCTGTGGATTAACTGAACAGACACACGAAGAAGGATGTAGGAATGAGAAGAGGAAATAGGCTGAAGAGGTGGCTCACTCCCATGTTCTGTGTTGGGAATCAGCCCTCATCTCTCAGCCTCTTTTCTTTCTAAGCCACTCACAAAGCTCCATGGAACTACTTAATGGCTCTGAGCCTGCAGCATTTCTCAACTGAGTTACTGTACTGAGTTAGCCTTGCTCTTTTCCTCTGTCTGGGGGAAATATTAAACAAAGTACATTATGCAGGCTAAACAGTCATGGGGCTGTCTGCAGGCCAAATTGAGTCAGGTAGTAAATGAGGTTGGGCTTGGGCATGGAGCCACAGAGATGGTTTTATGAAAGCAAATGGCTGTGTAAAGCTGTTCAGATCCATGAAACATCCCTTTAGGGTATAGGGAAAGAACCATACTACCTCTCTTGGTTTTCCTCTGATTTTCTCTTCCTCTAGGAACTAGTTTGGTGCTTCCACTGAGCATATATTCACTGATGGTGAATATGTGTAAAAATCACCTGTATCCATAGTTTATATGGAGCTCATAAACATGTAATTCTACATTTCAAACAGCTTCATCCAACATGTAAGGAAAACTAAATGTGCACTTTGAAAATGTGCATGCAACTGCAGAAGTTCAGTATTAAAGGAACCCATTCAAGCTAGCAATGCCCCTGCTGATAGTTAATATAGTTGTCTGAGACTGCAAATATCTTAAATAAATATAGATGCCCCCCGACACCGTTTCATATCTACAGAATTTTCTTTCAAGGGGATGTATGCAAACTTTCTCTGTGCTTAGGTTGTGCTGGAAGCTTCAGATTCTCAGCAATGACTGAGGACAGAATTCTGCCCCCAGGCTCAAATTGGAAGATAGCACAGGAGACAAGTACAAAAAGGGACACTTCCATGGTAGAGCAAGGAAGGCTGCAGTGAATAAAATCTTCTCTCCTCCTTAAAGATAAGACATTGTGAAAGGCTCTTAGACTCCAGACTTGAGCTCAGGGGTTTTAGCAGAGTGAAAAGTAGGCTGGAAAACAGACCATCCTGCCAAAATCCCACGGCTTATGGTCTCCCAAAGATCAAAGGACTCTGACTTTGAACAGTCTGAGATCTTTCTTGCAGCAGCAGCCTGTACTCAGGTAGTAAATCTGGCAAATCTTTTCCACCTTCCCTAAATATATGGTTTTCTCTTCCCTTCTAGTCTCACCTGCTTTCTTAATTTTTAATTCTTCTGGCAGCCAATGCACAGTTCTTCCAAACTTCCTAACTCTACACTCCACACTGGCATCCTGTACATATATCAAATTCAGGAAACGTATGTTAGAGTCCAAACCATTCAAAGGCAAGCAGCTGCATAGGGGCATTGCAAAAGTCAAGATGGAAGGAATTTGTGCAAGATACAGTGGAGAGAATGGCGGGCAGGGCCGGGTGTTGGTGGTGCTTGCCTTTAATCCCAGCACTTGGGAGGCAGAGGCAGGTGGATCTCTGTGAGTTCGAGGCCAGCCTGGTCTCCAGAGCGAGTGCCAGGATAGGCTCCAAAGCTACACAGAGAAACCCTGTCTCGAAAAACCAAAAAAAAAAAAAAAAGAAAGAAAGAAAGGAAGGAAGGAAGGAAGGAAGGAAGGAAGGAAGGAAGGAAGGAAGATGGGTGGGACACAGCAGCTTTCCATTTCATGCTGTACGCTCCTATTCAAGTATAAGAATGTCAGGTTTATTTTTAAGCAAGAGGATAATTCCCTACAAATATCTCCTTTGAGGTCTATGAGATATAATGACAGTCTTCCAATTCAAAGTATGGTGTCTTCTTCCAGGAGTGTAGGTGAGGCATGCGTTTTGACCACTGTATCATAAGATCTAACCACCCTTTCCTACAGGGAAAAATAAGAGCAATTTGGTGAAGGAGGTCAAAGGAAGGGTCAATAGTATAGGTGGATTTCAATGGTATAGACTCCATGCAGACTTATTACTTGGAGGGCAAATGACATCAGAGGAGCAGATAGGAACCTGCTCCTTCTACCTGAACATAGAAGAGGCAAAACAGTGACCCTCTGTCAAAATATTGGAAAGGACATTTCTATTAGATATTTAGAAACAGGTATACAGTCTTGCATCAAAGCTTTGCTAGTTTGTTCCATCTTCAGAGATGTTGAGATGAAACAGCAAAAGAAGTCATGTGGATTGAGTGAGAATGGTTTGTGAGGTAAGGAAGCTAGACAAACCACTGTAGTGAGTTGAGGATGAACTCAAAGCCTTTCTATTTTGTAGCTTTGAAAATTAGATGCCTTTAGTGAACCTCCCTATTGATGTTATTAATATACTAATTAAAAGAGATATTAAGATGAAAAGCACAAACCAAACCCCACATTAATGTCCTACCCTTATCTACAGTTGAAAACTTCTTGGTCAACAAAAGACCACAGGATAATTCGCATTATTTTTTCTGGACAGAAAAAAAATAGTTCAATATTTTTCCACAACATAAAATATTGATATTTCCGTCATATGTTTATAAAACTAAAAAGTGAGTTTCCCTTTAACAACATACAAATAAACTTGAATTTATTTGTAAGGAAAAGAACTAGAAAATGCAATAATTGAGCAACCTCTCCAACCAACTCACAGAGAGCCAGCAGCCCAGTAGTGTTTCCAATTTTCTTGAGATGGATAGAAACATAAACCAAAATGAAAAATAATACTCTACTGGTGTTGAAACACAAATGAATAAAAGCATTAAATCTTCACACATACTCCTGACCTGGAATTAAGGGTATTGTTGGCCCCCAAACACAATAGAACACTGGAATCCAGCCTTGACCCTGAGAACTCCATCAGAACCTGAGGTTGTGAGCTATTGTTCTAAATGTGACAAGGATTATAAAGGAATTGGTGTTCTTTTGAATATCTTGAACTAAGTGGGCTCTTAGGGGTCTTTCATTTTGAATCTGCAAATGTTAAGGAGTCCAAATTTAACTTAAAAACAGATAGGTAGCATATTTAAGCAAACAGCAGAAGGAAAAGCAAATTCTAACTCCTTACAGAATGCACTTGTAGAACTTACCAGAAAAAAAAAAAGCAGACTTATTTTAAATATGATCAATCTTGACATTTAAAAGACACTGACAGAAAGATGTTATGAGGAACATTGGTATTGAATTCATAGACACGTAAATAATTCATACAGATGGGTAGATGGATTAGTATACAGAGTGAAATAATATTCATAAATAATATATCATAAAAAGGAAAGGAAGATACGAGCCAGGCATTGGTGGCACATGCCTTTAATCCCAGCACTTGGGAGGCAGAGGCAGGAGGATCTTTATGAGTTTGAGGCCATCCTGGTCTACAGAATGAGTTCCAGGACAGGCTCCAAAGCAATAAAGAGAAACCTTGTCTCAAAAAAACAAAAATAAAAGGAAAGGAAGATACCTAGAGATATGCTGCTAAATGAAAGAATCCAATACAAAATGTCCTAAAATATGATTGTTACTTCATAGCATTCTAAAAGCCATAAATACAAAGAAACAGTAAAAAATTAGTGGTTTTTGAGAATTACAGGGTGGGGTAGGGGTGGAATATGAGAGCACAGAAGGTTTTTGGAGCAGAAATGTTCCTATTCTGTGTGACACTAGAATACATGTCCCAAAATGCACAATATCCAGCACCAAGCAGGAATCTCATTGTCAACCATGGACAATAATTGATAGAGACAAGTCAATAACATCTCATCAGTTGTATCGAAAGTGTTAAACTGATAGAGAACATTGATAGTGAGGCTGTACAGTGTAGGGCAGGCATATGTAGAAAATATCTGCATATTCAACTTTACACTAAACCTAAAACTTCTCTACAAATGTCTTTTAAAATTATAAAAGCAAATACAATAAAACTCCACCAACAGGAGTGATAATATGTAGGATATCTGACGTAATAAAATATCTAAGTGTGCCCTAATAGGTATCAAAGAATATGGGAAAGTCACAGGAAAAGCATTCCATATCTGGAGGAAATATAGTAAGACTCAATATGTGTCAGAATCTAAGTAGATAGATAACTTGGTCAATATGCAATAGCTTATGCTATATTTTAAAAATCTCTCTCCTAATTTTATCCTAAATTTTTGAATGACTTTCAATTTGTGTGAACTAACTAGCTATGATATAGATTCAAATGAATATAAATATTGATATGAAAAAGAGAAGGAAGGACCAACAGCCAACCTTTCCCCGGGAATTAGGAAGCTGCATATGACCCAGTGGTTATACCTACCTACTCCATTAGTTAGTAGTTGTCATTACTTATGGAGTAATATTGTTGTTTTGTCTTAATATTTGAAATTTTCTTCAAATTGTCCACAGCTTGTCACCTTGTAAACATTTATAAAATTGTTTGAAACTACCTGGGAGATACTTATTTCAGCATAGCCATGAGTGTGAGTTTTGGTCCTCTGGGAAGTAGAATTCATTGTAAAGCTGTAAAGATCTGAAGTTTCTTGGTGATAGTGGCTGCAAATTGGATGAGTCAGTCGGGAGATCATGGTGCCATCAAGTCAGGCCTGCTGACACAGGTACAAAGAGAAGGAGAACTGAAGATTGAGTAAAAGGAAATGAGTTGTACTGTAATTTAGAAAGTCCAGCAGTGTCATAGGAAGCCAAGCACAGGGGCTCATACAGGTTTACAGTTGGCAGAAATGGCCTAGCCCTGGCTGCCACTGGCTGGTGTTTAGCTGCTCAGGCAGGATAGAAACTGGAGCTGTCACTAAGACGGAGGCCAACTGTTCTCTGCTCTGCACACAGAGACTTTCTTTTGCAAAAGCACTTGACTTGTGCTCTCTGCATCTGAAGTTGCAGAGTACATGGAAGATCCACTACATGGGTTTATAGACCATCTCCAGAGTCCCCATGGGCTTCTCCTCTCAGAAGAGTTAGAAGATAACATTACTGGAAAGTAGTACATCTTCCACCCCTGTAATAATCTTATGGCATAGGAATAGTCCTTGTCATCCTATGCACTCCTTGTTGGGAAAGTTTTGGGTGGGTTTCTGATAATGTGACTCACTATTCATTCCCTGCCCAGGTGAGAATGTGAGCCTGTAGTCTCCACACACCCATGTTCTCACATTCATGAAAGGTTCAAAGCACCACAGTAAGTGGTTTGATTTGGACCTAAAATAATAGACCTGAGAAGGTACAGTGGGCAGGCTGGAAAGGATGAAAATGAGGAGGTAGAATAGCATATGTCATATACAAGCACTCTATCATACCTGTTGGTCTTGTAAATAGCAAGTGCACAGATCAGTCACCTGGTGGTCTTCCTCCACAGCTGTGCTTCCTCACAATGTAGAAGCTATTTCCTCCTAAGGATAGCTAAGGGCGTGGGAAGGGGGTTTACTCCAAACAAATGGTGGGGAAAATAGAATGACAATTTCCACAAATCCAAATGATTATCAGAAAAGTTAAAGGCAGGGTAATTTCTCATAATAAAAATAGTAAGTAGTCTGGAGGTGGTGGCGCACGCCTTTAAACCTAGCAGAAGCAGGAGGATCTCTATGAGTTCAAGACCAGCCTGGTCTACAAGAGCTAGGTCCAGGACAGCCTCCAAAGCCCCAGAGAAACCCTGCCTCAAAAAATAGTAAGTAGACAAAATTCTATATGAGATAGTGACCACAGGAGATATCAATGGAGTCATTCCCCATGTAAAGATTAGGATAGGAAT
Organism: Cricetulus griseus; assembly: GCF_003668045.3. Lineage (NCBI taxonomy): Eukaryota > Metazoa > Chordata > Mammalia > Rodentia > Cricetidae > Cricetulus > Cricetulus griseus. The sequence continues at coordinate 7,091,312 of NW_023276807.1, forward strand.
TAAAACAAAAACAAAAATTAGAAAGAGGATAAAGGAGTCCTCTTAAAGTAGGAAATGGTAGTAATGGGTAGATATGATCAAAATACATTGCATGCACATATGGAATTCTCAAGGAATAAATTGAGAAGATTAAATAAAATGAAGACAAAAACATGCTCTATATTTATGAGGTATATTTATCTGGATTAAAAGGATAGAAAAATAAGATATCAAGATAAGAGAAAAAGATACAACAAACATCCATTAACCAAAATGCTACCAATATTATATTCATTTGGATCAAATATGCTTTAATAATAAAAGTCATATTAGTAAGATAATAATGAATTAATCCAGAGTAGTGAAAGATGTCTAGGTTAAAATATGGTAAGTAATAAACAAAAGTATGTAAGTGCAAATTGACATGCTTCACAGGGAAATGGATTCACCTGCCTTGCTGGTGGGATACTTTGAGACACACCTTCCAATAGTGACAGATTATAGGACAAGATAAGAAAAATGAATAAAGCATTCAGATGTGAAACACTTGAAACCATCTCGAAGGCTCATGTAAGTATCTGCACACAGACTGAAGACAAGTCGTTTTAATAAGCATGACTGAAAAAGTACAGAAATTAATATGCTGTTAGAACATAAACTGGCTTCAAAAATATCAGAAGAGTCTTGTCACTGAGCCCTTCCAAGACCTCACTACAATCATGACCGCACACAATAGCAGAAAGGATAATTAAAAATAGCCTACATAATGGGAAATTGAAGACCAGATTCTAAATAACTCATGAGTCAGAGAATAAATCATAAGGGAAATAGAAAATTAAAACAAAATGATGGTTAAAAAAATACTAATTATCTATGGACTGTAACTAAAGTTACAGTCTCCGGAGAAAGTGGTAGGTTTGAATATGAGCTAAAAAAAATGGAGAAATTTAATGAATAAATTATTTGACATAGGAATTAATGAAGAAAGAAGAAAATAACCCCAATGAAAGCAGAAGATTATGAAAAATTTAGGAGACACTGTTTTAGAAATTATAACTTCTAAAAGCAACCTCATAGAAAATAGAGAATGTGAATAATTCCAAAGTAATTTAATGAAGTACACCTCATGATTCAAATTATTCACTTTCTTTCTCTTTCAAAGACAAAACTAACACTTTACAAATATGATAAAACATTATCTTTGTAGAAGATTCTACCTCACATTCTTGTAATGCTTCCAGAATGTAGAAAAATAGAGAAACATGCATTTTAAGCAAGATGTCCAAACTGAAAGGTAATAATGGCCAAAGTCAATTTCACATATGAATATTAATATGAAAATTACAAAATATTAGAAAATACAATTCTATATCACACTTTTCACAAACTGTGGCGATGCATAATATAAAATTTAAAAAGAAAAGTTATAGGTAAATGAAGTGGATTTACTACCAGAAAATTGATTTATACCTATGAAAGATTAAAGAAGAAAAATTGTATTTTTTAATACATAAAGAAAATACCTGATAACTTTCAACCTCCATTTATAGTTAAGCAAGAGCAAAGATCTGAGAAAAAATTCTAAACATGAAAAGTGCTTTAGATTTAACTTTTATTCCATAATAGTCAGCCAGGATACATGAGATTATTCCAATTCTTGATTTATTTATCAAGACTTGTTTTGTGTTGCAACATGTGGTCTGTTATAGAGACATCCATATACTGCTGAGTGGGTTGGACATTCTTTGGTATTTGGGTGGAATACTCTGTAGATGTCTGTTAGGTCCACTGGATGTAATATATCAATTAATTCTGAAGCTTCTCTATTTTTTGTTATTGTTTTGTCCAAATGACCTGTCTATTGAAGAAAGTAGAGTGTAAAAAATCACCTACTATTGTTGGGTTTATGTTCATATGTGTCCTTAATATCATTAGTATGCTTTTTATGATATGGGTGCACTGTTGTTTGGTGTGGTGTGTATATGTTTAGTATTGCAAAAAATTCCTGATGATTAATTGATTCCTCCATGAAAATGAAGTGCTCTTCTTGTCTCTTCTACTTGGGTTTAGTTTGAAGTCTATTTTATGAGGAATTATCATGACCAGGCTTGCTTGTTTCCTCATCCTATTCACTTAGAGTATTTTCTTCATCCTTTCACATTATGATAGTACCTATCTTTAAAGCTGAGTTTCTTGCAGACAACAGATAGATGGATTTTGTTTCTCAATGCATTCAGCTAGCCTATATCTTCTGATTGGAGACTGGAAGCCATCACTACTTAGAGTTATTATTGAGGGGTATGTGCATACTGGTGTCATTTCCTTTTGCTAGTTTATGTTCTTAGGCATGCTTTTATTTCATTACATATATCTTGGTCTGTTTCCAAAGTCAGAGTTCATTACTCTAGTAATTAAATAAACTCATCTAGATTAAACAACTCATTACTGAATGGAGACTGGCTCAAAGAAATCAAGGGGAAAATAAAATATTCTAAATTAAAAGGAAAACACAACACACCAAAACCTGTGAGACAGTTTAAAAGCATCCTACAAGGGAAAGTTATAGCTCTAAGTGCCTATATAAAAAAAAAATCAGAAAGAACACATGTGAATGACCTATGATGCAACTCAAGAATTTGGAAAAACAATACCTATCCAAACTCAAACCCAGGCATCAGCAAGAAATAATAAAAATCAAAGAATATATTAACTAAATAGAAACATGGAAAACAATCTGAAGAATCAATAAGTCTAAGAGAGTTCTTTAAGAGGATAAGATCAACAGAGCCTTAGCCCTATCAGCCAAAAGAAACAGTGAACTAACATGATATCAAAAAGACCACAGATAGCCAAACAATCCTTAGGAATAAAGAGTAACACTAGAGGAATTGTGATTCCAGGCTCTTTGATATATTATAGAGTTATATTCGTAAAATCCATATGGTTCTGGCACAAAAACAGACATGTAGACAAACAGGATAAAGCAGAAAATGCAAACATGAGTACCCAGAACTACAGCCATCTGATATTTGACAACGATGGCAAAAAGCATATACTACAAAGAAGGTAAGACAGTATCTTCAAAACAAATGGTACTGGGTAAATGGATGTCCACATATAGAAGGAGATTAGACCTCAGTCTATCATCCTGCAAAAAAATTATCTCCAAAAGTTCAGTTTAGAAATCTGATGCTGAAATTGCTAGAAGGAAACATACACAGTACCTTACATGATACAGATGTAGGAATGGGCTTTTGAATAGAATTCCATTTGTCCAGGAATTAATACCAACAATTGACAAAAAAAAAATGAGCCTCAAAAAAAATGAAAATGTTAATCTAAAGAAACAATCAAGTGAAGAAGGAACTCACAGAGTGAGACATCCTCTTTGTCATCTATACATCTGACAGATAACTAATATCCAAAATATACTGAGAATTAAACAAAGAATCAAGGAAACAATGACCCAATTTAAAATAGGCTAGTGATCTGAATGGAGAACTGTTGACAGCAAAAACAAAAATAACTAAGAAACACTAAACATCTAAGAAAGTTTATCAATTGGGGAAATGAAAATTAGAGATAATTCTGAGATTTCATCTCACCCCTGTCAGAATGGCTAAGTTCAACAAAACAATGATTTAAAAAAAAATGCTGGTGAAACTGTGGAGAATGAGGGAACCTCACTCACTGTTAATGCACAATGGTGTAGCCACTCTAGAAATCAATATATGCCCAATCCTCAAAAAAATGAAAATAAATCTACCATATGACCCAGCTACACCACTCCTGGGCATATGCCCAATGGTCTTCACATTCTACTCCATATTCTACTCTGAATATTTGCTCAGCAATGATTGTTGCTGTCCTATTTGCAATAACTATAAAATAAAAAACAACCTAAATGTCTTTCAACAGGTGAATGGATAATGAAAATGTAACACTTACACATGGTGGATTAATAGTCAGCTGTAAAGAAAAATGAGGCCATAAAGTTTGCAGAAAAATGGTTGAAACTGGTGAAATGTTATATTATTGGGTTAGGTAACCCAGACTCAGAAAGACAAACACCACATATTGGCTCTCATCTTCAGGTCGTAGCTCCAAGTTCCCAAATGTGAGTATAACATGGAGTAACAACAGAAACAAGGAAAGTATAAGGGACCATTTGGATGGGGTGGGGGAGGGGTTTAAGAGGACTATCAGGGTTCAGATGATATGAAGAAGGAAATGTAAAAATGCAGTGGGTTTCAACTATGTAGGAGAACCGAAGTCATTACAGAAGGAGAAGGAAGGAGAGACAAGTGTATTTGTTTAATAATATTATTTTATATTTAACCTAACATCATACACACACACACACTATATACATACACACACACATATACACACACATATATATAATATATATATATAGTATATATAATATATATAATATATATTGCTACTTATATTGCATGAGAAGCTTCCTTTCAAGCGGTTGGTCAGGTGAATCCAAGTGACTTCTAAAACAATACAGGCTATTGCTGTCAACCTTTAATGCCTTTCAGAGATTGAAGGTAAGACCTATGGCTGTGGACATGGTATACATTTGATGCAGGACTCAGATGATTCAAGCTGGATCTAACCTGAAAGCCTCCTTCCTGTAGTCAGCTTCTATTATATACAAGCTACCAAGAGAGGGAATCAATTAATAATCCTACCAAGCTACGAAACCTATGAGGCACAATAATGACCATCATGGCAAAGTATCTGTAAAGGTGTATTGGAGATGCTCACATATGTGGAGTAACCAACTGCTGTCTATGTGGTCTTAAGGACCATTCAACAAGAGGGAAATCATGATGAAAACCTAGGCAACTACATCAGGCTAGTGAAGTCATGGATCTTAGTCATGAATCTATTAACACTAGCCCAGTGTGATTCCTTAAGTACACTATATGTCTTATCTTTATACTCACAGATAAGGGTATTTCTTTCCCCTCATCAAAAAGCTTCTCTCTACAGCAAATGGAAACTGCAACAGAAAACCACACCTGGACCCAATGCAGAGATCAGCAGATTGTGGAGAGTCACAACAGATACGCCAGAGGTACAACACCTGGACCTATGTCTTATCCATAGGAAGAGTGGAATGAATAAAAAAGCAAAAACACCAAGAATCCTGTGAGATGGCCCCCTTTTAGAAATCACTGCATAGACATAAGAACACTGAAGGAAAAAATATCTCATGTGGTCCCAGGCTAAGACAAAGAACTTGAAGCAACTAGTAACTGCCAAGAGACAAAGGAAACTTAGATTCCCCCAGGCATGAGCTCCCACCATGACTGGTCACCTAATACAAAGGGATAAGTACTGAAACCATATGTACACACAAACAACACAAATGGACTCAGTGGGTTTTATTTATGTGTTATATAAATCAAAGAGAAAAAGACTATCAATTTGGGGATCATGAATGGGGATGGAGGGCGAAAAGGAGAAGATGTCATATAATTAAATTTATATTTAAAAAGTACTCCCATACTAGAACACTCCTCCACTGCTTGTGGGAGAGCAAACTTGTTCAGTCACTTTGGAAATCAGTATGGTGGATCCTCAGGAAAATGGGAATCAATCTACCAAAAGATGCAGCAATTCCACTCTTAGGCATACACCCAAAAGATGCACATTCATACAACAAGGACATCTGTTCAACTATGTTCATAGCAGCATTATTTGTAACAGCCAGAACCTGGAAGCAACCTAGATGCCCCTCAACTGAAGAATGGATCAATAAAATGTGGCATATTTACACAATGGAGTACTACTCAGCAATGAAAAGAAAACAGTGGAATCTTGAAATTTGCAGGAAAATGGATGGAACTAGAAGAAGCCATCCTGAGAGAGGTAACACAGTCACAAAAAGGCAAACATATGTACTCACTACATATGGATTTTAGACATAGAGCAAAGGATTACCAGCCTACAATCCACACTGCCAGAGATCTAGGAAACAAGAAGGACCCTAAGAGAGACATATATGGTCCCGCAGAGAAGGGGAAAGGGACAAGATCTCCTGAGATAATTGGGAGCATGGGGGAAGGAGAGAGGGAGTTAGAAGAAAGGGAAGGGGAGGGAAGAAGAGAACATGAAGGAGCAGGAAAACTGAGTCGGGGGAAGAACAGAGGAGATCAAGAAAAGAGATACCATAATAGATGGAGTCATTATAAGTTTAAAGAGAAATCTGGCACTACAGAAATGTCCAGAGATCTATAAGAATGACTCCAACTAAGAAGCCAAGCAACATTGGAGAGGCTACCTTAAATGCCCTGCCCTGAAAATAAAAATGATGACTACATTATATGCCATGCTAGAGCCTTCATCCAGTAGCTGATGGAAGCAGACGCAGACACCCACAGCTAAACACAGAGCTGAACTTCTGGAATCCAGTTGCAGAGAGGAAGGAGTAATGAGCAAAGGGATTAAGACCAGGATGGAGAAACCCACAGACCTTGTTCAGCTGACCTGAACAAGGGAGAGCTCATGGACCCCAGACTGATAGCTGGGAAATCAGCATAGGACTGACCCAGACTCCCTGAACATTGGTGCAAGTTAGGAAGTCTGGGCAATCTATGGGGCCTCTGACAGTGGATCAGTATTTATCCCTAGTATATGAATGGACTTTGGGAGCCCATTCCACATAGAGGCATACTCTCTCAGCTTAGACACAAGGGGCAGGGCCTAGGCCCTGCTCCAAATGATATGATAGACTTTGAAGATTCCCCCAATGGAAGGCCTCACCCCTGGGGAGCAGAAAGGGGATGGGCCAAGGGATTGGTGGGGGTCAGGGGAGCTGGAGAGGGAGAGGGAACTGGGATTGACATGTCAAACAAGCTTATTTCTAACTTAAATTTTAAAAAGGAAAAAAATGTACTCCCATACTGTCACTTAAGTTATTCTTTCTTGCTACTGCCTGGAAGAGGGGAAATAGTTCTTCTTCCAAAGAGCAGATCTTTTTATTATTCAACATACTAACAGCTGTCTATGAGGAACAATTTAGATAAGCCTGTGGCCCAATATAAAATGTTCAAATTCCTTAATCTTTAGGACCAGCTCCAGTTACACAACCCACTGTATGTCTATGTCACCTGGGATTCTGAACTTGACCCATCCTGTAAATACTAAAGCTTACAGAACCTGTGCAAAAGAGTATTCTGTCTGCTTGCATTGCTATGACATAAAAGGTGTCATTTGACACTAATCCAGTAATCCTGTGTCTTCTGTCAATATCTTTGAAAGCATAGAAAACTAATTTGCTAACTTGCAATTGGGTTGTTCTTATGGGGAAAGTGAACGGGATTTCTTACCTTAAATCAGTGTCAAATTCAAAACAAGCTAATTAAACAGTTGACAATCAAAGGCCCATATATAAAATTCTAAGAAAATTTTTGGAGGAATCTTCATGATTTTGAAGTAAACAATAACTCAAGTCAAAAATACAAGCTGCATTAAAATTTCATAAATTTACTTTCTTTAATATCATGATAGCCTGTTCATCAAAAGATTATACAGAGATTTAAAATGGTAGTCATTTGTCTTTGGTGACCAAGGCCACATCCAGCCTCCCTAAATAATCCCCAAGGCTTGCTGTGTATAGAAATGTCAGACTGAAGAGTACTTTATGAGATGACAGCCCCTCCAGTAAAACCACTCAGGGCACTTATTTTAGATTTTTAAATTTTATTGTATTTGTATGAGAGCCCTGAATGTAGGAATATGCACAATGTATATGCAGGGTCTTCAGAGATCATAACTGGGCATGGGATACCCTAGAACTTGAATTACTGATGGTTCTGAGCCACTGTCTGTGCTGGGAACCACGACCCATCCTTTGAGAATGCAGTGAGCGATCTTTTAAGCTCTGAGCCTTCTTTGCAGTCTCAGTTGTGCACATTTTGAAGGAGCGTGTCTGTAATTCTCCAGTCACTTCACTCTACATTGTTGGTTGTCATTAGCTTCTGTGCTCATCTCCCTTGCTTTCAAAACTGGGCAGTGGGCTCCATAAAATCGCCTTTACTCCACTGTTTATTTATCTATTGTTGACAGAATGTGGACATGTGAGATGAATGTTCTTTTGATGATAAAAGAAAAATGTGAGGGAAACACAAAATTCTAACATTTTAGTTTTTAACAATATCCATTTCTCTCCTTATTACATTATGATTTAACATGGGAGAGGGTTTGGCCCTGCCCCAACCTATTGTGTCCAACTTTGTTGATTCCCTATGAGAGCCCTTACCCATGAGGAGGAGTGGACTGTGGGTGGGCTGTGGGGGATGTGAGGAGGGCAGGAGAGAAAAATGTGGTCGGGAATGTAAAATGAAATTTTAAAGAATAAACAAATTACAAAAATAAGAAAACAAGTTGTATGGTGATTCAAATAGCAGAACATGAGTATATTTGAATTATTTTTGAACTTAGGCAAGTACTTTACCAGAAAAAAGCTCAAATGTCACCATACCAAAACTTCAACCCTTATGGTTTCTCTTTTGTCATTTTGCTGTAACCTGAGATGTCCATTCATCTTTCTAGTCCTGCTTCCAGGGGAAATCTCAAACCAAAATTAAGTAAGATGTTCCAAGTCTGTCACCCAGCTACATAGGAAGCTGTAACAGAAGGATGATCACAAACTTGAGGCCAACTGATGCTTCTTGGGGCCAACCTGCACTACTCAGGAAATTGCAAAGGATAAACTTAATGAGACCCAGACACAGCAATAGATATAAAGAAGGCTACCGTGTAGAATGCTTGCCTAGCATACATATGATTCTTCTACTTCTATCCCTAGGACTAAAATCATCCTCCAAAACCAAAGGGTTAAAGGAATGTTAAATGTATATACCAGGGAGAGAAATCAGGGGCAAGAAAGTGGATTGCTCAAATGAATTAGAAATTTTGATTACCAGTGCTTGGGGCCAGCAATATTTGCGATGTTTCAGGCCCAAGGGTGCCAGACTGCCTGTGAAAAAGACAAAATTAATTAATGTTTTCTGAGATTAATTAGAAAATTAAATGGAAGTAAAATGAAAACCAGCATGGCTTAGCCTGCTTGCTTTATGACTGTGTGTCAGTAGATTTCAGTGCTACTCAAGACTTCTGTGTTTTACTTGAATAAAAATATAGCCAAATTGTCTGTAATTGATTTTGCCTCCTCCCCTGCACCAAATGCCCAGCCGAACTTCTGAGAATGTCACAGAATTGCAAAGTGTTGAGATCCCTGGCAAAATTAAAGCTCTCTAAAGTTACTTTACTGGATGTAAGCTAAAATACCCCGAAATTCCAGTGGAATTTTGGAATATTGACCCAGTCCATTTTGTCGGCTTTTTTCTGAATGACCCCTGTGTATACCATAGGTTTTCCCAGTTACATTATTGACCAAGCAAGAGATCTTTGCTTGGTGAAGAAGGCAATAGATGCAGGTGGCAACAAACAGAGAGCTCGAAGAGTTATGTCAAATGTTTGATTTGGAAGTAACAAGACAAACAAAAATCTTCAAATTCTCTCCAAGCCCTGAGTCTTGCTTTCTATAGAGTAAATATCTTTTTTAAAACATTCCACATGTCCATGTAGAGAAACTGGGTAACTTGGAAAAGAAACCAGTTATATGTTGCTATCATGTCAATAGTTTAACACAGGTGGCAGTCACTAATATTACATTAACAGGAACTTACAGAAAGATCTGTTTTAGTAGACACAAGACTTAGTGAATGTGATATCCTTTCATGAGACAGGATATGAATCTTAAGATGGTTATTCTTAAGATGGTCATGACGTGTTAACCTCTGCCAGTTTTCTAGATTTGTATTCCTTGCGTTTGTTTTTACCACTGTTGTCAGTCTTTTGCCTGTTGTTCAGAGCCTGTGATGAACTTCATGCTGGAATGAACAATGGGGTTGCTACCTTCACTGATACCCATCTAGACATCCAGAAGTTCTGACAAACTCAACAGATGACTGATTTCATCATGATACGGACTCGGAGCAAGTACACAGGGAAGGTCATCCATTTCCTCACCCAGCTCACCCTCATGGAAAAACTCTTTCTCTTTTACAAAATGAGATAGTGTCAATTCATGAATCACAGGGAAGAGTCAGTGAGATGCAAAGGGGATTTGGTTGTAATTTTGTCCCACACCATTTGGTTGGATACCATCCCACACCAGCTGGAATGTGGAGCTCTCTCATTGCAGAGGTGTGGCCATCATCTGGAAGCCTCGGGGATCCTCCCCTACTTCCACATTCTCTGACTCTCCCTTCTCCTTATTTGCTCTGTAGGATATTTGGACAGTCTTCATGGTTGAGCTTGCATTCCACTGTTGAAGTTAGAGGTGACATTCAGTTACTCTCTTCAACTCCCATACTCAGCTCACCCCTGAACCAAAATAGTAAGACATAATGAAGGTGAGATGCTGGCCCATTGCAGAAGTGGCCCTCTCTCATAAACTTGAAAGGTGTGTTATGCCTAGAGGTTCCTGCTATTGCAGCATCAGTGACTCAGTTTCACTGGTGAAAGCACCTTTCTGCTTTCTACATAAATGCTTCTGTTTGATGTAGCTACCCTGATCTCTTCTATTTTCTATCAATCACTCTTGAGTCCATTTACAGCATCCATATTCATGCTAATGTGTGGTTGAGAGAAATAATGACAATAGTCAAGGGGGTTGGAGGAGGGAGAAGAGATACACTCAAAGGCATAAGAGCAATAGAAAGCACACACTCACAAAGAAAAGCAACCACATGGCACAGTGGGAGTGGGGAGCATTGTTTAGCCTGTTGCTTGGGAAGTTTCTAAGCAGTGAGACTTTTCATCCAGTGTGAGCCAGACCAGCCTGACAATGCCTTGTACCATGACAATGACAATGAAGTCCAGCTTAGTGTGAATCCCTCTCCATACTTGCCTCTATTGCTCACATCCAAGGAGGATAACATTGTCTTCCCTAGTGTCTCTCTCAGAAGCAAAGCCCCAGCGACCTGAAGTGACACTGTCCTCACAAGCCCTTCCTTCCAGTTCAGAGCCAAATGGTTGTCTTGGCCAGCATGTGACCTCTTAAACAGGAAGTCCCTTCATCAGCATTCCCCCAAAATCTACTTTGATGCAGCTAAAATAAACCTAAAAGCAAACAGGCAAAGTTTTAAAAACTTTTACAAAAACAAAAGGAGAGTGTTCATCAGCATTCCCCCAAAATCTGCTTTGATGCAGCTAAAATAAACCTAAAAGCAAACAGACAAAGTTTTAAAAACTTTTACAAAAACAAAAGGAGAGTCTTTCATACTGCTTTGAAATTCCAGTTTCCCTCCTGATTTTGTTTTTGTTTTTCTTCCTTCTTACTCCCTGACTGTCCTTTGTGTGCTTTTATTTTATTATTGTTCAGCCACCACTATGGATAAAGATCTCAGGGATGGAAAGGCCCACTCCCAGGATTCTCTGCTACACCATGCTGTATAATTAAGCTCTCTCCTGCTGGCAATGAAGGAGGCCCTTATTGGTGGTGGTGTCCAGCCACTTCTTCAGAGAAAGATGGATTGCTTTCTCTAGGCCTCAACGGTCTTCAGATTATCTAAATATGGAAAAGAGAGCAGAGTGAATTTTATTTTAACTCATTTTGCTTCCGAATGTCTTTCCCAGTAACTATGAAGTGGTGAGTGCCAAAACACCCAAGTCAGTTGCTATCTGTGGGACTTGATTGCCTCTGGACCCCTAGCCCATTCTGGTGAAGACACAGCTAATGGGGAGAAAAAGGAAAAGTGCACCGAGTCTGAATGTGTTTGTCATAATTTGTGAGAAAGTGATCTATGCCCTTCTTTGTTTATTACTCCTCACACTGTGTAGGTTCCAAGGATCCACAATGAAAAAGGAGACAATGGGCAAATTTACTGTAGACAGTTGAGTGTTGTAGGCAATGAGTTTCAGTCTCTCTGTCTCTCTGTCTCTGTCTCTCTTTTGTTGGCAATAATTAGAGTACAGTTTATCTCTCTCATAATCTGCTAGAGAATCACTTAACCAAATATCCAGTTTAATATTATTCCTGACATATATTTCATTGATGTGTCTAGTTTTTATTTCTACTGTGTCTATTTTTCCCCCAGTGCATTCTTTACCACTTTTCTAAATAATAGTCCATTAAACAGTTCACAGTGTGTGTTCTGCAGAAATGTAAAAAGTGATTGGCTGATACTAATTAAGGAGAGATTTTTGTTTCCACTTACTGCAGATCAATGGTGGGTTACATTAAAGCTGTGTTTTGTGACGAGCTTAATACAAAAGAACAGCTGTGCTAAATACATATTTCAAGACATACAGGTAGGTCAAATAAATGTTCCTTTCTTTGAAAAGTCTGTACATTGTAACTATAAATTTTACTTGCAGAGCTGTGGGGAAATATAAAGGCTAATTATTCCCTACAATCATTGTTTCAGTAGAATCAAGGGGTAAAATTGGGAACTGTTAAACTACTCTGGGTTCATAATTTAACCCAGGTCCTCCAGTGTCCTGACAGTAGTGACAATGCATTGCTATGTTATTCCTCTAGTCTGATTCTCAAAATGAATTCCAATGCAATCAGATTTCCTTTTGTTTCTTAATGATTGTGAATTGAAGAAGAGAAAAGAAAGATAGAACCAGTATGGCTTGATGCCATCACCATAGCTGTCACTGGGGTTGTCCCTCATCTATCCCTACCTGATAGGATTTATTTGTTTCCACACATACTTATTTCCTCTCTGGAAGTCTGAAGTAGGATGTTGTGGCTCTGAGCATGGCAATCAACAAGGATGAACATTTGTAAAATCTGAGAGGGTCAAATACTTGGATTAAGGGAATTGCAGGGAAGAGGAAAGAAAAAGAAAACAGATATACCTGATAAGGAATATCAGCCTATATTACTTTGGTATCCAGATGTCTGTAAATAGTCTGTATTTACAGCAGCTCTTTTGGGGAATTTTATTCATAATGGCCGTGTTCTTGAAACTTCAATGGTATTCAGTGGACAGTTTATCACAGTGTTCTGCTCAGCCACCAAGACATTTGCCTACAATGCCCACTGCAATTACAGGTTTGCAGATTCATGGACAGGATGATCTCATGGATGGACTTTTACTATAATTTCAATTTCAGTCAAGTATGTGTACTGGTTAACTTTACCAAGGAAAAGCTGAGCTGCCTAAGGAATAAAATCAGTTGAAAGGCCTGCGAGAGAGGAATGTTCCAGGTTGACTTTCTGAATCCACATGTGAGTAGTTGGATGACTTAGGGCTAGTGGAGGAATATGTTTTCCCGTCCCTCATGGTAATGAGAGGCACCCCAGGAGCATCAGGCTGTGGAACTATCTTCAAAGAGAACCCTTCCCTTGAAGGAGATGGGAGGCAGCTGGTAAAGGTAGGGAATCAGGCTGTGAAAAGCATTTTTTTTTTTAACATGGGACTGTAAGCTCAAGAAGCTATGGATGGTTAAGGGCTTGGATTTTCAGCAAAGTCAGTAAAATTCATATTGGTTTGGAAAAAGGAAAATAGCCTGTATTTGTGCCAATTGTAGGCCACTTGGGTGAGACCGAAGTCAGATTTGCTGGTATAAAGTGAATGCTGCATTCCTGCAGGCATGCCTCATTTTTGATGTTTTCTTTTCCAGGCATATGAAGTCTGTATCTCACATTATTCTAAAATGGAGACAATAGACCATCTCCCCACATGTGACTTTTTATAAGGGTTAATGATCAGCAACAGTCTTTGGGAAAGTTTCTTAAAAAGCATGCCAACTTTTCCAGTTTGTTGTGGCATAACCAGAGCAGAGAGCAGTCCTGATTATCACAGAGTGAATAGACCTGAATTCTTCCATGGTGTCTTCCCAGTCAGTGATGCTCAGTATCATCTGACTCCTCCTTTGAAACCTGAGAAGGATGAATCTCATCTCTGCTGGGTAGTAATTGGTAGCTTATGCATCAGTCAGAGCTTAATGCCAGCTGTGCGCAGAATCACTGAGCCTCTAAAGTGAGGCTAGATTACTGCAGAGGGAAGGGAAAATGTTCGCATCTTGGCGAAGCACCACCACTTACCTGCTAAGTGTTATTTGGACCAAGGTTCAGCCTAAATAAAAGTTGTCAAATGATTAATAATTTTCTACACAAGGTATGGCAATTGAAATGCATTAGAAATAGAAACGTCACAAGTGTAATATGAAAAAAAGTTTAGAATATTTACTAGTTGAGTTATCTGAGCAGATTACTTAAAGCTGTGACTCTCATTAGTTCAGTCTTCAAAAACTGAGTAGAATTTCAGAGTATATGATTGCTGTGGAGGTATGATATATACAGGGACAGTTTGTAAACTCTAAAGCCTGTAACATTTGAACATGGTTTCCCTAGTACATATTTTTGGTTATGTTAATGACATAGTTATGTTATGGCAATCATTCACTACCAAGATTGGTGCCATACCTGCAAAATAATTTGTGAAAAATAGCAATAATTACAGGAGTATCTCGATGTGTTTTAGATACCAGTGCTCTTATTCCTTAAGAATTAATAATAATATCTCCTTTCCACTTACAAATACTGTTTCAGAGACTTACTCCCATTGGTTTAAGGAATCATGTTCTAGAATAAAATCAGTTTCCTGTTAAATGGCTGCTATAAGGTACCCCACTTTTAAAAAATTATAATAAAAGCATAAAAACTTCATATTCAGAGGCAATAAATATTTATAAGTAATTACTGAAACTACATCTCAAGGTGCTAATTGAATACCGATAACATGACTTTTACAAGACAGCATGTGTTAGATAGCTGTGTGTGTGCGCAACACAAGGACGAAAAGTGAGGCTGGCAGCACTGGTGTCTGAAACTTCGGTATCTGAGAAAGGAATTTATCCATCATCATTTGGGACTATGGAGGTAATAGGTTTATATGTAGGAGTGTCCCATGGTCTAATGCCTAAACTAGACAGATGCTGCATAGTATTTCCGTTGCAGAGAATACAGTGAAAGAGTTACTGTGGCAAAAATGCAGATAACTGATGAATACCTGACTTGGAATATAGACAAAAACAAACAAACAAAAAGACTAAAAAAGAAAGAAGTTTCTTGGGGGAGGTGAGGAGTGAGGGGTGAGTTTGTACCTAGGAATTTGTTGAATATAATTAAAGGAATCAGCAGGAGTAGCACTCAAATTCCTTGAGAAGTGAGGTTCTTCATGGTCAACTTTGTAGGTTACCTCTTCTCTCCCTTGCAACACTAGGAAGGCAAGAGGGGTGGTGGTGGTTCATACCTTTAATCCCAGCACTAGGGAAGCAGAGGCAGGGGGATCTCTGTGAGTTCGAGACCAGACTGGTCTACAAGAGCTAGTTCGAGGACAGCCCCCAACGCCACAGAGAAACCCTGTCTCAAAAAACAAAACAAACAAACAAATACTAGGAGGGTAGTCACCCGATTTGCACTGCCTTGGGCTATATTATGCAATAAGAAATGGTGGCAGTAGCAGGGATTGTTTTAATTCCAGTTTTTTAAAAAATCTACACTTCATCAAAATAATGGACTCCGTCTCTGGTCATGCATGGATGCATGATATTGTGATCTACTCCAAAGATTAAAATACTAACTATAACTATTGTGTCCTCCCTTAAGAATTAATTCTACTGGATTTGTCAACTACCTGGCCTGGAGCCCACTCCCTTAGGACCTCTGATTCTCCTAGAGACACACCAAAAAATGGGAGGAATAATTAATCCATTAATTAGATAATGCACATATAGTCATTGGAACTCACTTCTCCATCAACCACTATGGAACCTCTACCATATGCCTATCTACTTTTATATATTAATTCTTCCTTTTCCTTCTTTTTAAAAGTTTCTTTTATCTTTGAAGCAAAAATCCTACAAATGCTTTCCTAGACACTCTAGGCTTCCTCACTCATTCTCTGAAGTCTTGCCCCTCCTCCATCCCCAATCTCTCTGCTATGCAGCTGCTAGAGACCTATAGTCATTACTGAACATCCCAGTTTTCTTGGACTTGAACTCAAAAGAACATGGATTTATTTTCTTCCTCTTTTCTCTATAATCTTAGCAGTTGATGAGACAGATTCATAGCTTCCTGCCTCTTTTGTTTGCCCTCTAATGCTAATAAATTGTCCTGGAGCTTCCTTAAAAGTTTGTTTTTAAATTCTTTTATTAATGACAATGGGAATACAAATGAAAGAACCACAGATTTCCTCCAAAAAATGTCACAAGCTAAAACAGGCCTGAGAGGAGATGTTTGAAGAACTGACTCAAGGAATGTCCGTTAGCCTATGTTAAAACTGTAGGGTTGCTGGAATCCCACATAGACATGGCCACCAGAACAAGAGTGCAAAGACTGTGAACGACTGAGAGAAGGCTTACTTCAAAGTAAACAGGCCAGCAACAGAGACCAGTTTGCAATTGTTGAGCATGAAAACATCTAGCAAGAAGTCCTCAAGGATATGGGAGATATCTACACTCCTCCCTATTAGCTCTTTCCAGTTAGCATGGGTGTGGGCAAGTTTATCATAAAAGGTAGGCCATGATAAGCTCAACTAGCCCAGGGCTGTGGAACTCAGAGTCCTGAGAGTACTACCTGCCAGCTGGTATACACACCTATCTAATTATTGCTTGGCTGTGAGGTACCTATGAACAGGAGTGGCTAGTCTCTGTCTTGATCAAGTACATTTTATTACTCCATCTTAGAATCCTGAAGAAAGCTCTTTTCTGACTTATAAGATTGACATATGACTATCACCCAAGGGCAGCCTCTGTTGGCTGAGACATTGCCTACTGATCACTGGTTCTCTAGCCTGTAGAGACTGAACTCTGAAAATAACCTGAATGAACTCAGGAAAGGTCCTCAATGTGGATAGGAGATTGCACTCTTCCCGGATTTTGATTTCAGATCTATGTGACCCAGATAAAGCCTCCAGCTGTGCTCTGCCAATTCTGACCTATGAACATTATCACCTCTAGTGTAAGTCACTACATTTTTAGTGATTTTTTTTTTTTTTTTGCATTGGGATGGAAAACCAGTGTGGAATTTTGGAGTACGGGGAAGCTTTTATGAAGACAAAACTGGTGTCTCATTGAAAAGATTCCCTTCATGTTTCCATGAACACAGCCCACATACTCAAGCATGGACCACAATTATAGGGGTATATTTGCAGGCTTAAACTTTGTCATAGGAGAGACTGCATGAGTATTTCAAGTAACAAGAAAACAACACACATAAAAACTTTCCCAGATGGCCATGTTATATGTAATTACCAACCATGTAAATTAGCAACCTTAGTGGCCACTGAGAGTGAACCCCTGCCTTATAGTCAGCACTCCAATTCCCTTGGTAACACTAGAATGGAACAATGTCAGCTTTGTCCTTTCATGGGCTTTTAATATATTATCCAAAAGATAGAAGTAGGACTATAGCTTATCCTCAGGTGAGCTCCCCAGGCAGAGTAGAGCCCAAAGTAGCAGCTAACATTATCATTACCTAACCATTTCACACTTACAAAGCACACACCACTGTTTTAATGTGAATCTGTGTCTTGATGCCAGGAGAGATGTCAGTGAAGATGAACTACAGTCCTTCTCTGTTCCTTCTCTCCATCTTCCAAAGAGGGAAGATGTGTCCCTGTGCTCTCTGCACATGCTCCATGTGATACTTTGTCTTAATAGTCTCTACCTTGTGAACAAGAAAAGGTTTGAAATGCTCCCAACCTGATGTTTTTCTTGGTAATGTTTTCTTTTGAGCTGACAGAAAAGCCTTTATCTGACAAGTGAATGTACTCAAGAGATTATATCAATGCTAATCCAATTAAAAATCTTTGATATATTCAGTTATTTCTGCTGTGAATTTGATGAGATGTGGATTGTAGAGAACTAAATTCATATTTAGTTTTTCACTTAAATCTTTATTAATCATTTTTGTATTTAACTTTAGGGAAATTATAACTTCTAATTATTTTTCTTTATCTCTAGAATGAGCAAACCAGTAATTAAAAGAAGCTTATGTGTAATCTTTTTTTATTCTTGTAAAATTGGGGTTTTCATTAACATTTAAAGCTTAAACAAATGTGTTTTACTAAATTTAATGGATAGAATAAGTTTAGGCAGTCAAATGCTCCAGTCTACAATGTATGTATGTATTTGTGTAAGAAAGGAAAAGAGGGATTGTATGTGTTCGAGACAGGGATGTGTATGGGGTAATAGTTATGAGTGAATGGAAACAAGACTTTTAGCTGTGTAAGAAAAATTATGTATGTGTGAGAAAGGAAAGAGGGAGGGTGGGGGGGAGAGAATAAAGGATTTTGAGAGATTGTATATGTGTTTGGTTTGGGGGGATTCTATCACCCAATAATGAAAGCATTGGCTTAATTTTCCAATTAGTTGCTTTTGAATTGTTTCCAGTTTCTTTTACTGTTGCTTCCACAAAATACTCCACCAAAAACAATGTAAAGAAACAAACAGTTATTTCAACTGTCAGTCAAAGGTACATTCTTACCTGGCAGGAAGTCGAAACAACACCCACTACAATTCATCCACAATCAGGAAACAGACTGATGAAGGCAACCTTGCTGCTGATTCACTGTCTCCATTTTAGGGAGCCTAGGATTCCCATTCAATGAATGGTTACACCCACAGTTGCTGGGAATGCTTCCATATCAATCAATCAAGAGAATCTCCCAACAGGCAAGTGCCTGAATCTACAATCAGAATTCATCAAGTTGGGGATCAACACTAACCATCTCAAAAGTCTTTAGTAATAACCATTGAATATGAAGGCCATTGCTATGATGACAGACTTGTAGCAATAGAGAAAGAAAAATTACCAGTGATTATTCCAGCAGAAAATTAAACATTTGACATTTGGAAATCAAGCTTCTAGTTGAGATTTAAGGCACATGGAAGTGGAGCTTCTTCTAACTCCTCCCTCCAGCTGAAAGCTTTGCTTAACTGCTGGTGTGAAAGAAAGGGGGAAAGAAGACAGTGTTTTCTTTTATATCAAATTATCAATTTCCACAGTCTTTAGGCAATTGCAAACTTGGTCTCCTCTTCTCCATAACCCTAAACCCAAGCATGTGTGATTATTCCAACTCCCTTTTGAGTAGGAACATGTGTAATTACGTTTTCAGTCAATTTGACTAATTAACTGGAAGTGCTGTCTGTGGGCGTAGCAGCAGAGCAAGAAGCTGAGCTTCTAAGGACTAGACTAGCACTCAGTTTTCTGGAAATAATATTGGAAATCAGGGGATGTCCTTTAAGGTCAGGCCAACCAGGTTCCAATTTTTCTAAAAATCTTAAAGTCCCATCCCAAGGCTTTTGTGTTCTCATGAACTTGAAATCTAAATTCCCAATGCTTCTCTTACTACAGACTGAAGTGCTTCTCTTGGTCCATACCAACAGTCAGCAACCTGAACATGGGGCTAGGTATCCCTAAGGACCAAGTTCAAAGCCCTAGCCAAGGATGTTAGCCTGGATACCTCCACTGTCATAGACTTAATAGGCTTCACTATTGAAATGGTGGGAGAAGTAGGGAAGAGATTAATTTTTTAGTTTTGTTATTTTATTGCATGTTAAAGATTGAAGCCATGGCCTTGTTCATGCTGAGTAAGTACTCTGCTATGGAATTCTATCCCGAGCCCTCCCTGATTTTTTAATGAGAAAGAGGCTAGATAAGGTGCTTACTTAAGTTATCTTGAATTCTCTCTATTGCCCAGCTAGGCTTTGAGCTTGTTATCCCTCCTGCTTCAGCATCACAAGTATCTAGAAATATGGCATGTGCTCCAAGGCCTGGAAGGGAAGACATGTTTTTAAGTTACTTGGATTTTTTTCATTACTTTCATTTTTTCATAAATTATATATTATTCTGAGAAAAATACTTATTGTATAAAAGGTCCCAGTTTGAGAACAAATATAAGATAATAAATAATTGATGTATGTGACTTTCAAATCTTAGAGTTGAACCCTTCACTATTGCAATATGAAGTGAGGCTCAGAAAACATTAACAAGATTTTCTCTAAATAGAGAATTCTCAATACAGGAATCTAAAATGGCTGATAGACACTTAAGAAAGTGTTCAACATCCTTAGCCATCAGGGAAATGCAAATCAAAACAACTCTGAGATATAATCTTTCTCCTGTCAGAATGGCTAAAATCAAAAACACCAATGACAGTTTATGCTGGAGAGGATGTGGAGAAAGGGGAACACTCCTCCACTGCTGGTGGGAGTGCCAACTTGTACAGCCACTTTGTAAATCAGTATGGTGGATCCTCGGGAAAATGGGAATCAGTCTACCACAAGATGCAGCAATTCTACTCCTAGGCATATACCCAAAAGATACACATTCACACTACAAGAACATCTGTTCAACTATGTTCATAGCAGCACTATTTGTAATGGCCAGAACCTGGAAGCAACCTAGATGCCCCTCAACTGAAGAATGGATAGAGAAAATATGGTATATTTACACAATGGAGTGCTACTCAGCAGAAGAAAAAAGGGGAGGGGAATCTTGAAATTTGCAGGCAAATGGATGGAACTAGAAGAAACCATTTTGAGCGGGGTAACCCAGTCACAAAAAGACAAACATGGTATGTACTCATTCATATATGGATTTTGGACATAGAGCACAGGATTATCAGCCTACAATCCACACTAGCAGAGAAGCTAGGAAACAAGGTAGACCCTAAGAGAGACATACATGGTCTCCCTGGAGAAGGGGAAAGGGACAAGATCTCCTGAGCTAATTGGGAGCATGGGGTGAGAGGAGAGGGAATTAGGAGAAAGAGAAGGGGAGAAGAGGAGGAGAGAGGAGGACATGAGGGACCAGGAAGATTGAGTCAGGGGAAGAATTGAGGAGACCAAGAAAAGAGATACCATAATAGAGGGAGTCATTATATGTTTAAAGAGAAATCTGGCGCTACAGAAATGTCCAGAGATCTATAAGGATCACCCCAACTAAGAATCTAAGCAATAGTGGAGAGGCTACATTAAATGCCCTTCCCCAATAATGTGATGAATGACTACCTTATATGCCATCCTAGAGCCTTTATCCAGTAGCTGATGGAAGCAGAAGCAAATATCTACAGCTGAACACTGAGATGAACTCCTGGAATCCAGTTGTAGGAAGGAGTGATGAGCAAAGGAGTCAAGACCAGGCTGGAGAAACACACAGAAACAGCTGATCTGAACAAGGGGGTGCTTATGAACCCCAGAATGATAGCTGGGAAACTAGCATAAGACCAACCCAGACCCCCTGAACGTGAGTGATAGTTAGGAGTCCTGGACAATCTATGGGGCCTCTATTAGTGGATCAGTATTTATCCCTAGTATACAAATGGACTTTAAGAACCCATTCCACATAGAGAGATACTTTCTCAGACACAAGTGGGAGGGCCTAGGCCCTGCTCCAAATGATATGACAGAATTTGAAGATCCCCTATGGATAGCCTCACTCTCTCTGGGGAGCAGAAAGGGGGTGGGATGGGGGCTGGTGGGGGGCAGGGGAGGAGGAGAGGGAGAGTAAACTGAGATTGGCATGTAAAACAAACTTGTTTCTAATTTAAATTTAAAAATTGTAATGAAAGAAATAACTCATTCCAAAAAAAGAAAAAATAGAAAATGTACATTTATCTACCAAAAAGAAAAGAAAAGAAAAGAGCTGGGATACTGAGACTTTTTACTGGTGCCTCTCCACTGTACTCAACAGTGCACAGTGCACACTTAACACTGTCTCTAGAGTTCAAGGTGAATATACCTCACTAACCCAAAAGACTGCTCAGAGACATAATGCTTCATCTCACTGCATGGAGACTGGCTACCAATGGCCACCTCCTAGAAATCCAGAGAAGCGGTAGCACCTAGAGGGCAGATTTGCTAGAGATGCCCAGGCTTTACATTGTTCTCCACTAGGCACATCCTTTTGTAGGTCTCTGGGATAGGTGAAATTTGCAGTGTAAAAGAAGAAAAAAATCCCTGAAGAGTGAATGACTTCTAGAAAACAAGCAACAGCTTAAGAGGTTATCACAACCTTAACAGCTTAAGAGGTTATCACAACCTTTGAATCTGTCTGTGTCAAGCATTTTCTGGTGGAGAATGAGGCTGGTCTATATGCTTTGAAAACTTGTCTCTGTTGGGCTTTTCCACAAAAACCCATCCTGGGATCCCACCATTAATCACCTTTCACATGCTGGCTAACTCACCCTAAATGTGTGTTTCCTTCAGAAAAGACACTAACTCACTCACCTGTGCTATTCCATGCTAACTTCCTCAAAGGAAATGCTCAGTTTCCCTTACTTGACATTTCTACAACATTATATATACAATACATAGACTGGCTTGGATCTCAACTGAATTAACTCTGCCTTGTTTTTCAGATATCACCTCATTAAGAGCATTTGTAATTCCATGATACATATTTTAAATGCTTTTTAACTCCTAGTTTCCATGTCTACATTCCAATCTATACAGATATATTAACGTACAGCTAATAAATATTGGAGTTTTTGTGTTTGGGTTTATGTCAGGTTTGTGTTCTGAGATAGGGCTTTACTATGTTGTCCTGGCTACCCTGGAACTTGTTACCTAGACGAAGCTGACTTGAAACTCACTGAGATCCATCTGTCCTGGCATCTTAAGTTCAGTGATTAAAGGAGTATACCACCAAGCCCACATAGGTTTTGTTGTTGTTGTTGTTGATAGGTGCAAAGTGACCCTTAGTCCAAATAATTGAGATCCAGAAATGCATCATGTATGTAGCCTAGCTCATTTCTATTCTATCATGCTTACTGCTCAGCAATGTTCCAGGGAACAATATGTGTGAGAAGAACAGGGAATGGGCTTGCAATGTTAAACAGTAGCAAAGATGATAATCCTTGTCATTCAGTGAGTCAAAGATCAGATACCGGCACTGTATTAAAATGGAGCGATGAGAACGCCAGAGCCACCTTTCTGTTTGCTCACAAACTGTCAGTGAAGAAGCAACAGCAAAGAGCAGGATGCAGAAGACAAAAGTTGCCCATACTTAAAGGATGCTGCCAAACAAAACCAAGTTTGCTTAATTGAAACAATAAATTGTTTAATTAAAAGAAATGTCTATCTGCTGTTCATTAAGATATGCATCGTGGAGATTCATTTTAGAACAAAAATCTAATATTGGCTTTGTAACTTCAGTGCTATTCTTGCATGTTTCCCTCCCTGCCCTTCCCCCAGGATCACATTGGCTGATGGAGAAGGGAAAAAATTCTGCATTTAAACTTCTCTGTGCACTGAGCCTATTCCAATGTCTCAAATAAAATTAATAACTTACAAAGAATTGTACCAGAAATTCTGATTAATCTAGAGATGTAAATGGGGAGAGGGAGGAAGGGCATAGCTCTTAGACCTTGTGAAAGCTTTAAGACTTACTTCTCTTCAAATGTGCAGTAACGCCCACTGATTGGTGGCAGATTAGGCATTTCTAGGCAACTCTGAAGGAAGTTGGCATATTGGATACTGCCTTTTTGTTACAACATTAAATGAGTGGAATACAATTTTCTCTGTTAAATATCAAACTGACTTGCAATAGGAAGGAACTTATTCTCACATATAAAATACACAGAAAGATCACATTTTTCAATTCCTTGTTGATTTAAGAGGTCTTATGATTTAGATTTGGGAGAAGTACGTAAGGATCAGGAGTGGTGTCTGTCTCTCCAAGTATTTTCCTCGAGAGAAGCAAGCCTTTGTACAATACAACAGGGGTTTGCATTCTGACCTGAAGAATCATTCTGGGATCTGACTTGTGTTGATGGGACACTGATTGGGCTTCCCAGGAGTGGAGTCCAGAGCATTGATTCATTAGTTTGTTTAGTCTTTGTGCTAGTCAAGACAGTGATCCTCCTTGATTGAAATCCTGTCAGGCTATCACCTCAAGAGGCCCATCCCTTGTCATTCTCTCTACCCATAATTAAGAAAAATAACTCCTAGCCCCATTATAAAGAGCTGCTGTAAAAAGGGTGGTAATCTAGAAATAGATTTTTAGGTAGAATACTGATTTTCAGGTAAGCATATTCTATCTCAATACATTTTATTCCACTTGGTCTGCAACTCACTAATGTAGATATTTTCTATTCTCACTATAATATCATTTTTAAAGCCTGCCTGCTTTCAAAAAAACTAGAACACTGAGGGTGGAGAGTTAGCTTGCTGTTTAAGAGCACTGACTGCTCTTTCAGAGAATCCAGGTTCAGTTCCAAGCACCAAAAGGTCAACACACAATGATCCCTAATTCTAGTTCCAAAGGATCTGATGCCCACTTCTATCCTTTATGAACACTGCATGAACCTGGTGCACTTACATACAAGAAGTCAAAATATTCATACATATAAGACACAAATAAATCATTTTTAAAAACACATACTTAGGTTGAGTTGGCCATGCAGGTTAAAGACAGGCATTTTGTGTTCATGATGTTGTCATTGACAGAGAAGATTTTTGTTTAGGAAATTCCTTTAGATGATGCACTGAAGCCAATACAAGTGTTGGTATCCTCCTATGATCCCAGTATTCCAACCTACTCAAAAGATTTTGATAGAAGAACCCCAAACCAAGTTGAGAAAAATAGATTGTAATGGTTGGAAAAGCAAAGTCTTTAGAGAATCTGTCCCAGTTTTCCTTCTATTGCTGTAATTAACACTGTAACAAAAAGCAACACAGGTGGGGAAGAATTTATTTGGCTTATACCTCCTGATAACAGTTGGCCAATGAGGGAAGTCAAGACAGGAACTCAAACAGGGCAGGATCCAGGATGCAGGAACTAAAACACATGCCAAAGTGTAATGTTCCTTTACTGGCTTGCTTCAAATGGTTTGTCCCACCTACTTTCTTGTACAACTCAGAACCACCTACCCAGATGTGGCACCACCCATGCTGGACAGGACCTGCCACGTTAATCATCAATCAAGAAAATGGCCCAGGAGCTTTCCTATTGGCCAATTTGATGGAAGCATTTTCTCAATGGAGATTCCCTTCTCACATGACACCAGCTTGAATCAAGTTGGCAAAAGTCTGCCCAGCACTGAACCCTCCGTATGAACATGTGACATATTTACTATTAGCCTGAGTGGGAATTCACATTTTTCTAAATTCTGAGGTTAACATAGACTGTTTAGCAAACATTTAACATAAAAAAATGTCAAATCCAAAGTACCTTAAAATATGTAGCATTAATTGGCATGGATGATGCTGTTTACTTGGAGCACTCAGTGACAGGTAACTCTTACTTATAAATGACTATGGGAGTACTTGAATGATTGCCATCATTACCAAGGATTGTGTTGGGTGTTTTGATTGATGTTTGTTTTACTTTTCACATTCCACGTTTCAACAGATTGAATTTGCTGATATTATCATCACTGAGTACAGATACCAAAGCAGGGTAGGATTTTTGCAGCTATGAACTAAAAGAGTTCACATACTTTCCAGATTAGCACATATTTTAGGCCATATTTTGAAGAAGAGAGACTGTTGCTTTAAAAAAAATTTCTCCACTTTCTTCTCAATATAGAATAAGTCAAGATTCTAACCTTAGTGGTTTACAACTCTATTCTCCATTCTGCTAGCCCCAGGCTTATTTGTGACCCCATCTTTAAGCTATTTCCATTCCTGCATGAAATAATTTCCTGCTTACTAGTTGTAAAACTTTGGAGGTATTCCCCATCTTAGCATTCAGAAGTCTAGATATTCAACCACCTCCCTTGACCTTGACATTGCCTCCCCTGGGACTAAGCATCTTTAGTTCTTTCTTTTTCTAATTCAATCTGCTTATTTGTCAGATTAAATTTACAAATGCAGAGTAATTATCATGTTTTCTTCTGATTAGATATATTCAGAACCTCCTCACATTGTTTGTATCAGTGGTTCTCAACCTGTGGATCATGAACACCTTTGGGGTACAAATGACTCTTTTACCGGGGTCATATAAGACCATGACAAAACACAGATACTTATATAACAATTAGTAACAGTAGCAAAATTACAATTATGAAGTATCAATGAAAATAATTTTATGCTTGGGGATCACCACAACATGAAGAACTAGCTTAAAGAGTTGCAGCATTAGCAAGGTTGAGAAGCACTGGTCTATACCATTTAGAGCATACTTGTGGGCTATGTGAATATGTCCATCTTGCACTGTCCTTGATAAACATACCCCTGTAACTGGATTTCATACATGGAAATACACAATGCTCGCACTACCTTCTCTCACTCTTGCCCTTCCCCATGCCTCCTTTACTTGACCTGCTCTCCTCCCAGGTCTGCATTGCTCAAAATGTATATGTATGAACTGCCAAGTTTAACAAAGAACTTCCAACCCTCTGCGGATTCCTTTTGATTTGTGAGAAAGAACAGAATACTTTTAATGAATTAATTAATGAATTATATATTGTATTCTCATTTTTGTAATACACTTTTGGCCATCTATTCTAGCTTTTCCAGTACTGATAATCAATTCTTGTAAGAGAACCTCATGTCTTTTAGTCTCTCTGATTCTCAAAGTAATCTCATCCATGTTTTGAAATGTACCTGATACTGTATCATGGGGTTGGAGACAGACATTTCTTCCTGAAATTTTATTAATCTCACAGGGTCTAAACTTAAGCAAACCAAGAGAACTTGCTATCACTGCATTTATCTCTAATCACTACCTCAATTTGGGAAAATGGAGAAAGTCCCACTTTGATAACAGAAATTCAAAAGAGTGGCACAGCATGTCAGATGCTCAAATGGGAGAGTTAGAGAAAGACAAAGGAAAGGGGTCAAAGTGCTGTCAAACAGACAAAAAAACTTGAAGGTACAATTTACAAGGACTTTTTCATTTTCTATAACATTTAAGCTCTAACTTAATACCATTTCCTAGTCGTATAAATGTAAGCCCTTCATGGTTTATGGCATAAATGGTAAGTGCTTTAACATATCCATGATTCACAGTTTAGCAAATTTCCAAAACAAAATACTATATTTTTTTAACCACACTTCTACGGCTGATGTGATCCCTTAGTTTCATATTGCTACATTACAAAATTTGGTTTACTTAACCTTATCATTCCATTTCTTCATTTTCCTACTCCTGGTAACAATTACATGTATTGTTATGTTTTCTAACATTTTTATATTCCATATACAATACAATAAATATACAGGCAAATATATAAAATATTCATGCAGATTTTTTTCCATACCTGGTCCACTTAGTATCTTCCAACTTCAATGAATTTCACAACAAGCAGAATGGCTAACTCCTACTTTAAAACACTATTTCTTTTTCTTTCCCACAAGAAGTTAAAAACTTCATTGTTATCATTTTCACCTCCTGACTTGTAATTGATTTTAACCATTTCCATCAAATGAAAACGACAGGTAACAGCTGAAAATGCCTTCCTTTGCCAGAATGTCTGTGTGTTAATAGTAATTAGTCTGTAGAAGTGTCTATGTGTTAATAGTAATTAGTCTGTGTAGCTTAAGCCTCCCCAGTGATATTTGAAAGAATCACCCAAAAAGGGGGTAAGATTCTGAAAATATCTAAGCAGGTGTCTTCTGAGTGCCTAGGAGAATAACTAAGAGAGTCCTGCTGAGGAGAACATCCTATCCTAACTGAACCTTTTTGAAGGGGGTACTGCATCTTATGAGGCGATAAGCAGCTATTTTTCTGAGCATAATTAGCTGAAGAGCCTCTGCTATAACTAGGCTTTAAAATATATGTATTGTCAGCTGTGTTTCCCATAATTTAACAACTCACTCTTTTGTGAATCTCTTTATCTGTACCTACTTTAAGCAGACAGTAAAGGTTGACTTTGTTCAATTGTCACTAATAGGCTGTTGAATTCTAGGCAATTCATTTTCAGATCAGAATATATTTAATGTTGCTAATTGACCCTTGGAAGAACAGGGGTACTTGGTGTTTCTAAAGATAGAGGTGGGTGAGTGGACGCTTCCATCCCTTTTCAAGTGCTGTTATTGATTGACTGAGGCCACTTGGCTATTGTTCTCTGGAAATTATGATCCTGGTAGGTGCCATGTTGAGACAAACAGACTAAAGTTTATTATACATGAAAAAAGAATATCACTAGCTGCCTATGAGGCAGACACTACAGGGGCACATGAAGTTAAAGCAGGAGGAAGGGATTGGGAAAATAAGGCTGCCACTGGAATACTGACAATCTGTTAAAGACATTGAGACTAACTTCTCTGTAAATATCCCAACAAATACTTTTTCTTAACCTGACCCTATAGATTTGAAACCATTGCCAATGCTCAATGGTTCTTTGTAAAAACAAAAAATGTTATGCATCAAAAATTTCATCAGAACTGTGAATCATTCCCTAGGAGATTTGCAGGACGTAGGATTTAGAATGGTCAAACCATATCACTACAAATAATTAATGAGTCACATGCCCTGATACATACAAGGTGAGAATGGTGTTGTGAACTGGAGTATCTTATTCTATCTTGGTAAATCAGCTCACCATGCAAAGTGCCTTTTCCCTAGTATATAATAGCCTAGAAGAGAAGGTAAAACAGTCAAGACCTAAGTCTATCCTCCTAGGAAACCTGCAGGTTTCCTTGAGTATTACTAAATTCCTTCAGTGAATGATGAACTTAGAAAATGAGCATGTTTCCTAAACAAATTAGACATCACTGTAATCAAGGTCTCAACTGAAGGAACTTAACTGTTGATTTTATAATGAGCCACAAGGTAACCCATATGAACAGTCACTCTATCTTCAACATTGATAATGTACATTGTCACGTTACCACAATCTTGTCTTCTCCTTGTCTCTCAGGTAAAAGAAAAACAAACCAACAAAAACAGCAACAACAACAACAAAAAAAACTCATATAACATCCAAAGCTAAGCACTTAACTTGATTTTCTCAAATTTAATGGAGAACATTCTAAGGCAATATACTCTAGCCTTGTTCAAATTTTGGTTTACTGAAGGAATCTACAAATGTGCCAACCATCAGAACCCTGAACAATGATTTCTTTGTGAGTAATCAAATTTTACAAACCAGCTGTTGAAACAGAGTGGGAAGAAGTGTACCCTGGGAGATTCTATAATGTCTATCAACACACGTCTTCATTACCAAGATGCCTTAATCTCCCAGACTGAATTTACTTCACCTTAAAATCCAGAGTCTCGAAGTTCTGGGGACCTGGCACAAGGATCTGTGCCTTTTTTTTTTATTTCAGGAAGGCACCTTGTTCTTGGTGACTAAAGTCAGAGAATAAACTTTCTCAAGCCACATGGTGAGTTTTCCCTGAGCTGGAGCTGTCTCATCTAATACAACAGCTAGTCTTTCATTTTAAGTCAGCAATCTCCCCCAAACAAACAAAAGCAAGAGAGAAAATATGAATTTATACAAGAGAATACCAATAAGGTGACCTTATTCTGCAAAGTTTCCAAGATTTTCAAATATTCACATATCAATCTCCGTAAGCACCTTATCTCTAAAATGAGATTACGTCTCCAGGACAAATCTAAGGCCTCTGGTTTTCCAAGATGGGAGACTGTATGTGCTATTGCCATCCCAAGAGCAGAAGAAGTCATTTCACATTGCTTGCTTGGCTGCATTTAAGGGTTGCCTTCTGAAATAAAACCCAATAAAACCTCAGGTCCTTCCCAGATAAATTTACAGGAGAAAGATTCAATCCGAGGCATGATCATGTTTAGAGATTTACCTTCAAAGATGTGAAAGGGTTATTCACATAATGCTCTTTGCATTAAACTTTGGTGACTGCACCTAAGCCCTGTTTCTGGAAATGTTCATTCCCGAGGAAACTGCAACCTGAATATGTTCAAATAATGTAGTTTCAGGTTTGTTTTCAAATTCTCCCTAAAAGTGTGTCTGAAAATATTAAGTGAGATAAGAACTGTCTTAAATGTTTATTTCCTTTTCAAGAAAAATTTAAAGAAAGGGAGTAGAATGTAAATCTTCCCAAACTATTCTGTCAAATTCCCTCTGGCGTTTATGGATTAATTCTAGTCTACAATCATTCAAATGACCACATGTGAATAGTCTCGTGTCCAGAAACCTCCGATCCAAATACTGAGAGCACAGCTTCCTCCAGACACAGCTCATGGAGCATTTGGCAAGGCTGTTTCCAAGATGTGTTTCAAGGAAAGTGGGATTAACGGCCAGACAGATGTTAGCTTTGGCTAACAACAAAATTTTACAAGTAGACAGTGAACCTGAAAGTCCCTTCAGAATAGCCACAGAACCTAATAAACGCCCAGTACAGTCACAGAAGAACAATGACTCTATGGCACTAGGCAGGTTTGTTGGTTTCATTCTACCAGCAAGCCTGTAGAAGGCTAGCAACCCAGAGCTTCAGCTGAGTATGAGTTCCCAAGTTGGATACATCTGCACTACAACGTTCCCTTGGAATTCATGAGGAGTCCAAGTAAAACATGATGGGAATACTACATTTGATTATACTGTTTCATAAAGGCTATTTAGTGGTGACTTGAGTGAAAGTGAATGTGGTTATGAGGAAGTAGTGGGAACACGGCGTGATTGGATTGTACAGTAGAAAATTCTCAGTAATCCTCAAAGTAAAAAATGTCCACATGCCATTTCCTTCAAAGACTCAAACACAAATGCATGATGTTAGCAAGCCATATGTATACTTTCTTTGAATTACATCATTTAACCTTGAAGGATGAGGTTTGTTTGACCAACACCACCTAGAAAATCATCTAGTACCAGCCAAGAGTCCCAAGTCTTTGTCAGGTATATTTAAAAGTGAGTGGATAAATGAATTTAATAGTCAAAATAATAGCATCTAACATGGTTGTTTGTTGAATCAGCTCTATAGAGCAGCTGGAAGCACCAGAAAAAAAAAGAGCACATTTGGACATCAAATAGAACTAAGATCCAAACAAGCCTCCTATTTATTCTACCTCCCTGTTGGGTACAACTGATAATTCCAGTAAGCATTATTTAATTGCTTCTAATTCATTTCATCATCAATTATATTTGAGAAGAAATTACAAGTGTGGATGCCAAATAAAAGTATCATTAACAAAATCTATGTGTATTGTAAGCAGTGGTAACATCATTTAAATGGTGATATATTACACTATTTTTAAAGTGCTAAAGACACAATAAATACTGGAAGTCCTTGGGTTTTGTGGGGGGTCTTGTTTGTTTGTTTGTTATATTTTGTTTTGTTTTTAGTTTTTGAGGCCAAATACTTAAAAGGAAAACCAAAAATTTTGTAAACTGGTTTATTTTTATTACTCATAAATTAATATTATAAGATGGATCATAGATCTCCTTTCCTCATAGCAATTTTTGGAAACATTATTACAACCAAAGTATTCAACTTTTTTTAATTGAAAGTAAGAGCAACTATACTCCAGATAGCTTAAGAGCATCTGGATTTTGGAAAACCTTCCAATGCCTACTAAGAGTGCTTGAGTCCACATTAAATATTACACCTACTAGCTCTGAATTGTGTCTCCCTAGGTGCTGACACACAGAAACTTGCTGCTACAGTTGAATCATTGTTTTTTTTTTTGGTTTTTTTTGTTCTTTTTTGTTGTTGTTGTTTGTTTTTCGAGACAGGGTTTCTCTGTATAGCTTTGGAGCCTATCCTTGGCACTTGCTCTGTAGATCAGGCTGGCCTTGAACTCACAAGAGATCTGCCTGCCTCTGCCTCCCGAATGCTGGGATTAAAGGCATGAGCCACCAATGCCTGGCTTGAATTCTTGAATTTGCATAGTCACATTCCCTAGAATTCCATTCCTCCTGCCAGTAAATCAAATGTCCTCGTTGGTCCATGCCCTAGATGAGGTCAATAAGCTCCTTCAAGGGCCACTAAGGAATAGCTGCATGCAAATAGGTAGTTCAAGGCTATTGCCCTCTCAGAGCCTCCTGTCCACTAGAGATCCAGACAAATAAATAACAGTCACTGTGTTTTAAATAGCTGGAAATAGCTCAATCAAGTTTCATGTACTAAAGATGAAGCTTGAAGGGAAGAGCCAGAAAAACGTGGGTTCTGACTATGATGTTGTGAGTTTTCAATGCTAACCGTGGAGGCGCTTAACTTCTCTCATCTTAGTTTTTTTTTTTTCTGCCTTTCAGAGACATTATAAAAAATCATTGATTGAAGACAGGTAGGAAGAAACTGTTGCAAATATAAATGGTTAAGTCCAAAGTGTGCCTCATGATCAGACTGTATTACGTAAAGTGCTTCTCTGCTCTCTGTGCACAGTCAACACTTCAGGCCCAAGATCATCAGAAAGAACATTTAAGGAAGTGAGTGCATTGCTCAGCTCAGAAGGGACCATAGATATCCCAGTAGGAGAGGAGAACATTACAAAATACTAGCAGGCATTTGGTGGTCCTAGGGTCATCGTAAGAAAGCAGGATTGTATCCTGGATTGGGTCTTGCTGATACTGTGACTGTGAATTCTAATAATCTCCTTCAGGAGCAGGAAGACTGCCATGAAACTGAAGACATTGGTAATTGCTCACATAGCAGCAGTCCCTCCTGGAGGCAGGACACAGAGGTGTTGACTATTAGGTGATTTGGACAATGGTTCTCCTTTTATCTTATTGGATTGTGATTATGCAGAAGTTTTGCTTTTGTCTTGGTCTCTCTCAGAATGGTTTCTCATGTTGAAATTCTCAGATGTTGTTTATGCTTCTCAGGACACTAGGACCCAATTGTGAAAGTCAGGCTAGATCTAGATAATTTCCCAAAGTTTGTATGTGTGTGTTTGCTTGCGTATGTCTGTGTGTATGTTCATGTATGTGTTTGTGTGTATATGTGTGGGTATGTATGTATGTATGTATGTATGTATGTATGTATGTATGTGTGATTTTGTGTGTATGCATTTATGTGTAAGTGTGTATGTGATTGTGTTTGTGTGTGTGTAAGTGTTCATGTATATATGTTTAAAGTGTGTGTGTTTGTGTATCTAGAAGTTGTGTGTCATATTGAAATTCCTTAAACCTAATCAAGTTGAATTCTCATATATGTTTGATAGTAGACATTCAAGCCTGTCCATTCAAGAAAAAAAAATATTTGTAATTCCTACTTTTCATTCTTATTCCCTTTACTTATTTTGTTTTATTATTATGAGTATATAAATTTGAACATCACAGTTATATTATTATCAAGTGATTATATTTGGAATTAAAATTGTAACAAAACATTACAAAGATCAAATAAAAATAACAGTTTTCTTCCAAGGGGACAAAAATGCAAACATTTTATTAGAGAAAGTAACTAAACATGATTTGTATAGATATTTTTCTGAGTTCTGGTTTTGATTTTTGCATTAATGTGCTCTGTCTGCCAACTGCAGAGAGAGAGAGAGAGAGAGAGAGAGAGAGAGAGAGAGAGAGAGAGATATTATATTTATGGGGCAAAGAAGAAGTAATTATTTTTCCAAAACATATTTATTCTAATATGTAGCCCTGAATGATGCTGCTTAGACATAACAAACCCTCCTCATTCTTTGCCATGCTTGCATTCAGCACCGGACTATCTATGCCAAATGGTCATTTTTCTCACATTTATTATGTTAACAGGATAAATGCCAACATTTGTCAACATCTTGTAAATAATGAGTCTTAATGAGGCAAGCTACTGTTTCCCTCCTCGGAGGAATTTCATAGCAGAATAAGCAAAATATCAGGTCAAAGCAAGTGGGAGGGGATCCCGGAGTGTAAACCTTTCTGTGAACATATATTCCTGGAGGGTTTTGTTCAGAGTGGATTCTAGGATCTAGGCCAACTTGGCCTAAACCTGTGGAAAACATTTTAATTGTATTTTAAACAAATCCTTCAAAATGAGGTTCACAGGGTAATTCGTGGGGGTGAAGAAAGGTTTAACTGTGAATGGAATTAGAACAGAGGAAGAGGATGATATTTGTGAATTTGGAAGTCTTGCCAAAAGACAATGGATACAAGTGTTTGATATTAGAAAGACAGGCACAATGGGGTAGATCCAAAGAATTAGGGATGAGACAGGCTCACTCTATAATAAATAAAGCAAAGAAAGTTTATGGGGCACACATGTGCTAGATGCAAAATAGAAAATGAATGTGGCATTTACAAGCAGAAGTCTATAGGGGGATGGATAATGCCACTGGTTTCTGGTCAGAAAGTTTTAATCTGTGTTTAAATCCTGACTGTAGTAATTATAAGTAAATTCACTGTTTGTGGTTTCATTTCCCTCAGTCTGTATCTCTAGTTGTTGAAGAGAGATAGAAATATCTACAATGAAGAGTGCTTGAATAATTAGATAAAGTGACTCATAGAATGCTATTTGGCAAGTACAGTTATTGCCATCAACATATTGCATTTGTTATTGAATAACATAATCCCTGGTAGTAAAATAAAATAGCAACAAAACTACTGTCATATATAAAATAACACATATTTTATTGCATTGTGTGTATGTGTAAGTGTGTGTGTGTGTGTGTGTGTGTGTGTGTGTGTGTGTGTGCTGAGAAAGGACATTCCCATGTAATCCTTGAATCTTTTGAAGGTTATGGGCAAATATTCTAAACTTTACTGAACACTTCCCCCAGCAATAATTCTTGGGCAGTCTCCTTAATAGATTTTGCAAAGTTGCAGAAATAATGTCAAAACATCTATTACTATTCCAGTTCTCTGAGGATCAAGATGATTGTTCCTGTTTGAGAACTCTGTCCATACCTCAGGTAAAGAGAAGCAACATAGCAACATCAAATACAACCCTCTATGAGGTCCTGTTAGGCCATGAGATCCTCTTATGTCTACCCTGTGAGTCAGAACTCAAAAAGACTTCCTCTAGTGCTCCCTCAGTCCTTGTCTTTGGGATGCTGATCAGAACCAAGCCATGTATTTTCCGGTGTTCTAAGTTCACTAACTCCAGCAATGCCCAATTTGTGGGTCACAACTCCTTTCTCAGCAATCATGGTATATCACATATATCACATGGACACCACTAATTTGTGTTTTGTGATAAATTGAGTAATTTGTGGTCAAAAACACATTCATAGCTATTAGTAAGACTGTAAGAAATTGAACATCTAGAAGATAATTAATTATACTTGTCTGGATGTATTAGGTGAGAGGTAGAAGGCCATCAGAAAAGAACAGTAACAATTGTATAGGAATGTTGTTATGATGAATCTTTCCACCAAAAGCCACTGAGCCCTATCTCCACCCCTATCTCTACGTGGGTGCTTTCTGCCAGCCGCCTGAGTTCTGCCCGCTGAGTTATGGCCCCAATTAATACACAGAGACTTCTATTAGGTACAAATGCTGCTTGGCCAATGACTAGGATTTCTCATATGTTAGCTCAGTCTTAATTATCATAAATCTATATGTTTTATAAGACTTATTTAGGATGCCTTCCATTGGCGTCCTCATCCTGGGATCACATGGTAACTCTGGAGGAAGAGAGAAGGGGAAAGGGAACCACTTCCTGCTTGCCCTTGCTTAAATATGAGTCTCCCTGCTATGTCACTTCCTGCCTGGATCACCACTTCTTTACTACATTTCCCAGAATCCTCCTTAACTCCTAGTCCCATCTAACTTGCTGCCTCATCAGTCAAACAGTACTTTATTTAACAATCAATAAGATGAACATACACAGACATTCCCCATCAGAATGTCCCTGAAACAAGAGAGAAAATGACATTTAAGACTTTGTTGACTCGGAGTTTTAACTAAATAGATGAATCAGAAATATGGGGTGCTGCAGCAATGGTCTTATTAATCTTTAGATGTGTTTCATAAATAATTTCTCTGGTAAAATGCTGAAAACTGGAAGATGTAGATGACTGAATAGTCTTAGGAATTCTTTGAGTATAGCTTTGGCATATGGAACATGAAAAGATCATTAGTGCTTCTAGTGGAGTTTTCCAAAAGCTGTTCTGCAAAGATAAGTCTAAAGCCCATGGAAAGATCAGACTGTAGGCAATTGTTTGGCCATAGAAATCAACAAGGCAGTGATCATGGGCAAAAACACAGAACAGATTGGTTAGGCTCCACAAGGTAAGTAGAGCAAAGGTAAGAATAGCAATGTCACTGTATGTGTGTGTGTGTGTCACAAGGTTGTTCCCTGGAACAATAAGATGTCTGAGAAAGGAACTGAAAGGAGGGTGTAAGGATAGGAGAATGGGAAAGAAAGTAATGAGAAAGTCAGAAGAAACATGCCATTGAAGATAAGAGAGGCTGCCAGGATGAGTGACTCTGACCAAGATTTGAGGTTAAAAAAACATCAGACATTGTTGAGTACTTACTGTGCATCAAACCTTGTAAGTCAGGATTCAGTAGATTTTTCTAGATGTTAAACACACTAGGCTCCAGGCAGTGCAAACTCTGCTACATTAATAAGTTCAGTGGACTACCAGTCACAGACATCATATGAAGGGACAAGAATGCTGAGTCCTAGGAAAATTTGGCTTACAAAGTCAGTCATTAGCTGACTTTTTAAACTAATTTAAATTTATTTTTTGTGCATTGGTGTAGAGATAGCAGATAGCATGGACCTGGAGTCACAGACAGTTGTGAGCTGCCATATGGGTGCTGGACATTTAACTAGGCTCCTCTGGAAGCACAGCCAGTGCTCTTAGCTGCTGAGCCATCTCTCCAGCCCCATGACTGATGCTTGCTGAGCCTTGATTTCTATATGTTTCATTAATGAAGATGGCCATAGACAGATCAAATCTATGAGGTAATATTATCACCATTTTGTCTACCAGACAACTAGGAACCTGAAAGTTCAAGGCATTCCCATAAGTTAAGAGGGCTTGCAAGATCTGGAAGTGTACCTTGGTCCTGAGCAAATGGCTCTACAGCTTGTGTTCCTATATCAATAAGTTGTTACTCTTTAGCCACAAAGGCCTTTGGTATCACTGATGGGAGAAATTTTAAGACAGTGCCCCAATGTCAGTTGTAGTTTACTATTGGGAAAGGAAAGAACCATGGAGTTCATAGCAAGTGGCCATTCCTAAACATTTACCAATAAACAAGAAGGTGGTATCTATTGAAAGAGAATATGGCTTATAAAACAAACAAACAAACAAAAAAGAGAAATCCGACTCTGTATATATCTAAATGAAACACAGAAGAGTGGTAAAGAAGGGATGACATAAAGAGATCTCAGGTACCACAGCAAGAGGGAAATTTTGATATTCGTCCCGAGTTTCCAGGAAAGGCAAGCACCTTCATGCTGGGTTTGGGAGAAGAGCGACACTAAAGCTCGAGAAGTTTTTTCTGTTCTCTTCTCTGGAGCATACACTTAATAAGAACAGAGAACTTAAGGTCATCAAAGAACAAAATGGGAAAGAAAAAACCCCTGTCACCAGGTACGAACACATAGGTTAGAAAATGGGGAAACTGGCACCAGCCCTGAGGCAGACAGACGGGTGAACAAGAATACCTGGGAATGGAAAGCCACATCCCTAGAAGAATCAGACCATATCTTCTTTCATTTGGCCCATTTAAATGGAACTGCTGATGAGGCCAGATATGCAATGCCTGCACTAGGCCATGGTAATAGTCTACTTTGGGCAAGTTGGGACAGTTTTGTAGGTGAGCCCACAGAACTGGGAGAGAGAAGGGCATGTACCAAGTTGCAAGAACACCAAAGATGTTTAAAGATGTACTTTGAAATGCTAACTGGCCAAGGTCAGCCAGCTGTGTGTTTCTAGACCCATTGCATGCATACATGCACAAACATGTACACAAAAATGTACAATCCAAATACATGCTTTTATATTATTTTTCGTTTTGGAGAAGCGGAGAATGCTAATTTCCTTCTTGACTAATTTTACTTCCCTAGTCTAAATATTCTTGCTCCTTGGACTTAATCTCTTTGTTTTTAGCCCTCACCTTCTTTAGAAGACAAGGCATGGCAAAGTGAATTTTGACCTTGTCCTAAAACCATTCTGTTTTCAAAAGATGTTAGCTGTCTTGGGAGAAAACAAACCAAGTGATGTCTTTGGGGTTCTGACAGAGAGTGGATGACATTTTTGAAAGTATGTTTTCTTCTAAAATCAACTATTTTGGAAAAGATAAAGGTAATTTCGTGTTTGAGTTTTGTGTTATTTTAGTAGTGGAGACCACATATCTCATAAGGGACCTTTGCTTTGCTTTTTTTCTTGGAAGAGTTTTCAGCCACTACAGCTGTCATAAGATCGTCAGTGATGACAGGAAGACTCCATGAAGAGTAATGTGGGGTACTGGCTGAGCTGACAGTCAGCAACCCTCAGCCACAGAGCAGATGGAAGAGTGCTCAGTCCTTCTTCCAGGATCCTCCTGTTGTTGACCCTTTCTTTAAGGCTCCTTACTAAAGTTGTTCTGTGTAACAGTGTCATAAAAGGATTCCAAGGGCAGTTCCTGATATACCAGAGTCCCTCCAAATACATGCCCATCACTTCAAGAATCAAATAATTGCCACACATATTGAATATAGATGCAGCTTCAGAACTAGTCCTGTGATATAGCATACATGAAATAATAATGGAGTTTAAAACTCCAGAACAGTTATCAAACTTTCTAACATTATTATCACCCATTGATACAGTTCCTCATGTTGTGGTGAACCCCAAACAAAAAAATTATTTTGTTTCTACTTCCTGACTGTAATTTTGCTATTGTTGTAAATCATAATATAAATTGTTTTTGAATATGGCGATTTGCCAAAGGGGTCAAGACCCATAGGTTGTGAAACATGGCTCTAAAATTTAGTAACTTTCACTTGAATCCAATGTTGACAAATTAGAATATACAAAATAGATACAATCAAATAAATAGGCTATGATAAGAAAAAAATGGGAGTTCCCCCAAACAATACATTAGCTGCCTTATTCCTTGTGTGCTTTGTTGATTTTAAATCTATTATGGAGAAGAAGTTATGAGAGAGTAACACCACAGCAGTACTTCCAAAGTCTGTCTTTCCAAAGATGAACACTTGTCGAATGGGCCTAGTGGATTGAGCAGAAAGTGTAAGAAGTGACTCTAACATGATTTTATTCTTATTATCAAAGAGGTAATAAGGGTTTCATTAAACATTTTTTATTTGCAGAATATGGCAAACTTTCCTTGGCCTTTTATGTTCTGAGGGCAATGACTCTTAATGCCCAAAATAACTAAGTCATTATTGTTCCTATGAAGAAGAAAATGAGTTTGGAGGTTAGCTCATTTTAGTTCTGTTAGCTAGTTCTAGTTAGCTCATTTTAGCTCATGTGTGCTTTTATAAATTCTGCAGAAGGGGAAGGAAATGTGATGCTGAACGTAGCGGTCACTGAGCAAAAGAGAAGCCCATATTGGTTAAAAGAAGTAGAGGAGTATAAAAGTGAAATAAATTAGTGCTGAATTACTCACAAAGAAAATATGCTTGACAATGTCAATGTTACTGAAGCTGTTGAGATAGAATTCAAACGTGACTGATGGCATTGTAATCAACCACAAGTACTTTAAAGGACACTTTGAGCAAAATCAATTATGTCCAAAAGGAGGCATATCAAGAAACCTCACAATTCCAAAGAGGAACATGTTGAGATAAGAGATATTGGAGATAGTATGAATAATCATTGCTCTTGTCAAGAACACCAGTCTTTGTCCCTAGTGTTCAAGAAAAAATATGCCAGAGAAGGTTGCTCATCTTGTAGTTATCAGGATGCTATGATTGATAGACAGCATGGCAGGGAAGGCTAAGGTCTCCTTATCACCTACAAATTTATGCTCTAATCATCTAGCCTCTACCAGGATGCGCCTTCACCTTGTTATTTTTAAGATTTTATTTTGACTTTCACAGATGTGCATTTATACATGTGAGCATATGCCACATGTGTGTGAGTATACATGGAAGCTAGAAGACGGCATCAGAGCCCCCCAATGTGAAGGTGAGCCTGCCAGTGTGAATGTAGGGGAACTACATTCTTCTGGAGGAGCAGCACATGCCCTCAACCACTGAGCCATATCTCCAGCCTCAAACTCCCTACTTCTTACTCAGGC
Source organism: Cricetulus griseus (assembly GCF_003668045.3). Lineage (NCBI taxonomy): Eukaryota > Metazoa > Chordata > Mammalia > Rodentia > Cricetidae > Cricetulus > Cricetulus griseus. Next base: position 7,131,337 of record NW_023276807.1, read on the forward strand.
CACAGTCCAGAGACTAAGTGTTTGACACCAGTGCCTTTGTTGAACATTAAAGAGTCAAACTAGGACCTGCAGAGACAGCTGAGCAGTTAAGAACACTTGCTGCTACTAAAGAGGAGCAGGGATCATTTCCTAGCACCCACATGAGGGCTCACAAGCATCCACAACTCTGGTTCCAGAGGATATGGTGCCTTCTTCTGGTTTCTGCAGGTACCGGACACATGAAAATTGTAAAATCAAACATGCAGCCAAAGCACTCATACACATAAAACAAAAGAATAACAATTTTCTTTAAAAGTCAAAGTGGAGAGCATTCAATAGAAAATAACAATAACAGCTATGATAGGTTCTGCCATATCCCAAGTTCTCTTTGCCGTGCTTGAATAATCCCTATCCCACTCCTTTTAACCCACACATATGGCAAGTGCTATTATCATCTCAGTTGTAGAGATGAGATGGAAGGTGAAGAAAAACACCTTTCCCAAGGTAACACATCAGAAAATGTTAGAACTGGCTTAAAAATGTAAGTGGATAACTCCAGTCTCCTGCACTCTTAACATCTAACCTATGTACCTAAAATGCAAGAACTCTAGGTAAATTCTATAGACACAACCCTGTTCCAGGATCCAGCATTATCCAACTGACACATCATAGGAAAGCATGTTTATGTCTGCACTCTAAATGGAAGAAACTAGTTATAAGAAGAATGTATGAAAGCAGTATATCTTTCTAAAGCTTATATATTCAGCTTCTTAGTACAAGCATGCAAGTAAATACTAAGTAGTTTACACTTGAGACTTAACAAGAAGCTCTTATTGTTCTCCGGGAAGGTATAGTCTTTCTGCATTCTTATATATACAAAAGTAAATCACACCACTTTAAGAAATTGAGTATGTACAAGCTATATCTATAGTTCACTTTCTAAACTATTGCATCAAGTGGGCTTTTGCAAAACACTTAGCTGAGGGAAGGAACAAACACACAGATATCAGTAACACACTTACATACTCTCCGCTGATTTCTTGTGCTGCTCTGTGCCCTCAACCATTGTCTGGAGTATGCAATTTCCATTGACTTTACAGAGAAAATTGTAAGCAAATTGGCTTCTTGGAGGTAGAAGGGAGGAAAGGTTAGAAGAAGATGTTTTGCAAACAAAAGAAGGAACGTAAAATTAAAAGTGAGATTTTAAAACCGTGCTGCCCAGAGGAAACCACAAGGGAATGTAATCCAGGGGATCTTCTGATGGGTCAAGGCTGCTTCCTTTCAGAAGAAGGCGTGTTCTATCATCTGATGAGATGAATACATTTCTTCCTATCCATAAGCACTTGCTAAATCCCTAGGTGCAGAGGATCTGGATGAACAGAGGAGTCACTGAGATAGAAAGTGAAGAGCATCAGGAAGGCAAACTGAACAGCCCCATAGCTCACCTCACTGTGCAAGCCAAAGCTAGACCTTTTGTGAGTTGTAGGAGCTAGCAAGAACCATTATTCAATGGGTGTAATTCCGATTGTGTATATCTAAAGGACCTCTACTAAAATGGAAATGAGAATTTTTTGGTGAAGATTCAGCACTAAATAATCCCTTTAAAAATGTGACATGAAAAAAAAATAAAAGAAAATCTGACAGTAGACAGAATCAAATAAATGTGTGTGCAGGCTCCCATGCCATTCTTCTGACTTGGTTTCTTGTCTAGGGAATGTCCAGCAGTCATATCCTGATGCTTGATGTTTGAGAGTGGGGAAGAAGGGCATCCCACAACTGCGGTTCATACTGAAGAGGGAAGGGGGCCCTTGAAAGCCAGTGAGATGAGGAGCATGCATTAGACCAAATGTTAGCATTTAGATCAAGTAAAGAGTGAATAGAATTAATGGTCTATGTCCCTTCTTGGGAGGGGATTAGTGATTCTTTAATTGATTAACCAGAATGTTAACCTTTCTTTATATCTGTCCTGGGTATGGTCTGATTTCTAGTTTGCCACTTCAGTGTGCTTGTGAATGGTTTTGGCATAAAGAAATGCAGAATTCTTAATCAGATAGAGAAGTTAGTAATTCTCTATGATTTCATTACCATTTCATCATATTTTTTCATGATAAACTCTTTACTCATGTAATAATCCTGTATATTCCTTGTCCATTTTAGTGATGGCGACACTGTTACAGGTGACATTGCTTGCAATGTTACTAACTTCAATCATATTGTTTAAAAGCAAGAAATTTTGATAAAATTTAAAAAGTATCTTTAAATTCCTTTAGGAGGTGTGTATCTGTATCTACAACTATCTTCAGGCTAGGTGATTCTTGGTTTCATTGTAATGTCTTTTAACACCATCTGCATCTTTACACATTTTTTCTAAAACAGGCTTTAAGCCTTAAGATATTCTTAAGAAAACCAATCTATATTAAATACCTGAGAAGCAGCTCAGAATAGTTAAAGATGAGGCTTATCAAGCTTTATGTTGAAGGACTGGAGAGATGGATCAGCCATTTAAGGCTAAGCTCACAATAAAAAATAAAAGTTTTATGTTGGCACAACATTTTAACTATATTTTATTTTATTATACTTAATATATTTTCAGCACGTAATTGTAGTTTACAATAATATAAATGCCAAGTGGTGGTCATATTTGTGATGTTTTTGTGATTTTGAGCAGCTCTGTATTCCTTGACTGATGTCACTCTTTACTTCCAGTAAACCACTTTACACATTTTTTGCAATGTCACTACATCTGAAACAATTGCTCCTGAAACCCAAGAACCTGGAGTGTTATCCCAGCCTCAGCCTTCCACCTGGGTGCAACACTATGCCCAGTAACACACACTGCCTTTGTCTCCCACAAGAATTTAATGTGTGAGAGAGAAAGAAAAGGAACTAGATTCCCAGGAAAGTTGTGAAAGGCTTCAGATAGAGTGCCTTCTATTTAGCTACCTCTCTTAAATGGGAGAGTAATAGACATTTCTTCTAAGAGCAGAAATTTTAATTATAGGAAATGAAATCATCATCAACTTTTTAATATGCCAAGAAAAAATCACTGTGAGTGTACTCTGTACTTCACTTCCTTATGTAACCCCTAACAATGCTGGGTACAACTTCTCTTTCCGATGAAGGAAACAAGATTCATTTTGTTTGTCATTGCATCCTGGAGTGGCATCTTATATCCAGAAAAAAAGGTTAAATCTATATGAAGTAAATGTATTTAAATGGGAATGGCCTTGAAATGTCAGCCACCCAATCCATCCAGAAAATCTGAAGTGGATACTCAGGAACCACACATGTAAGCATTTATGGGTAATTGCAAGTGTGTTTTTCTTTAATTAATGATATATTAAAACCTACTCTCTCACTACTTCTGTCTCTATGACAGATTTATAAATGGTTTGGCTATAGTGATCAAAGTTTGTTTGTTCATTTGTTTAACGTAAGCAAAACAACTAAGGCAATGTGGATAATGTTACTGTAATGCAGTCATTTTGTATCAGTTTTGGAACACAAGAGTCTCTCTTGCCTCTTGAGAGACTATACTCTCCTTTATACAGCATTTCCATTGCAGGATCTATTCTTCCTTGGTATGAATACACCCTGTATTCATCTTTGTCTCTGTTTAAAATATGATTTGTGTGTGGATGACCTAGCAAGCATGAGGGATCAATTGCCAGTGTTCTTGCTATATAAAGCTGCCAGTAACAGAATTAAGTCATTTCTGAAGGTTCATTGAAGACAGTCATTTTGTGAAAGAAGTTAGGTTACATGAAAGGGGCTATAGCACATGATGTGACAATAGCCCTTAATATCAGCAGGAAGTTCCAGGGTGGAATTGTTCTCATGTGAAACAGCTGTTGAAGAGACTCATTTGTCTCTCTCCCCATTCATGCTCAGAGGCACGCCAGCTGAGGAAATGATTGCTAGCTGTTAAGAGGAGAAAAATGAGATTTAGTTCATGCCTTTTCCATAGATTCTCCTCTCTCCATAAAGAAACTCAGTGGTGCCTAGTAGGATTTTACAGCTATTGGCAAATGAGCAAATCCCTCAGAGCATTTGAAAAAGAAGGTGGACTTCCCATGTAGACAGCCATGGCTGTGGCCCGGTGGGTCACAGATAGAGGTGTTGTGTGTGTGTGTGTGTGTGTGTGTGTGTGTGTGTGTGTGTGTGTGTGTGTGTGTGTGCAGCAACCTTCTGCAGAAGAGCTGACAGCACTCTGGGAAACCCTTGGTGGCATCTTTCTATGCAGTGTTCTCTGGTGTTTGTTGTTTTTAAAATATCCTTTTAAAAGTGAAATGTATTTTATGGATTTTATTAAATACTGATTATCAGTTCCTTCAGGTATAGTACTTCTAAGGGGAAAGACCATGTAACAGTTTCATCCTTTGTAAAAAACCACTGCAGGCAGGGGATGGAACCAGTCCCTCTACTGAGCTCATATTCACGACCTTGGCCAATAAAAAAATGCAAGCAATAAAATTATACTTAAGTATTCTAAGCCCACTAAACCTAATACTACCGAGCAGATCAGCTTGTCCCATTTATTTTCCTTGACGAGTTGTGATCTGAAGAATTCACATGTCAACAGCACACAAACTGTGGATAGCACTTCACCTGTTAGTGTAACTTGAGTAACTCTCATAACCTGTGGTACAGACATACCAGAATTGCCTGCCAGGGTCCTATCGAAGCCAAGGGGCTTGAGTGGATGGCTGTCAACAAGTAGGGGTAAGTAAGTACTGTTCTTTATTCACTTGGAAAGCTCCAGAGGGATTCCTGAATCAGAGCAAAAAAGCCAAAATTGGCATCCCAACTTGTCTTGTGAGATCCCAATTGTTTTATTTGAGGACTTGTGTTGATGTGAATTCAAATGTGTTCCATCACAAAAATGTACATGAAACATTTGTTTCCCGTCAGTTTCCAAAAAGCCCTTGTTCATCTGAGTTGAGATAAATAAATGTGGGACCCTTTAGTGTTCCTGGCTGCATTTATAAGAATATGTATGAGAAGAAACCTGAACTAGATCGAGAGAGAGTAAAATCTTAAAGAGCCAGGGGAAAACTTGTCCCAGATAGAAAAGAACATCAACAACACAATTGCAATGGGAAGCAATAGGCAGGCCGTCAGTCGGAATCTGTCCCAAACAGTGAGGCTGGAGAGTGTGTTGGAGCCTGGCTTCAGGGGAGCTTGTGCTCAAGCTCCAGATTTCAGGTGATAGGTATTAGTCCCACCCTTTTGTTTTAGTTCAAATTAGGAACAAGCTTGGTTCACATGTCAATCCCTTCTCCTTCTTCCTCCCCTTCCCCCAGACCTCCTTTCCCCAGCTCCCCACTTGCCCCCAGTCCCACTTCTTATTAGTGGAGTCTTCAGAGATTTCTTAATGGCACTCTACACATCTGCAGAATTGAAATAGTATAGTATGTCATCCAAATAATTTTAAACATTATGGGTGGCAATCTGTGTTCATTCTATTCAGCCCTCAGTGTCCATGGTTTCTGCACCCAGCAATGTAATCAGCCTCAGACAAAAATTCTGAAAAAAAAAAAATCTGGGACTATGACTAACGTATATAGATTTTTCATGTCATCATTTCATAAAGCATACATGTCCCAGCTCCTTGCCTAGTACTTATATTCAGAGTAATAAACAATCTAAAAAATAGTATGAAATGTATTGGAGGACAAGCATAGGCATGAAGGTGAGGGTGTAATGAAAACTAGACCCAAGATAAATGATAAATGGGTTTTTGTTGGGGAACACTTAAACAGATAATAACAAAGAACCATGGGAGCATCTCTCTGCCCTATCAGATCAGCTGACCCAAGAGAGAGAGACCATACCTTATGCTTCCTTCTTTCCACTTCCGTCCATCAGAAGCCACACCCAAAGGGGTGTGGTCACCGTTACAGGTTCATAGGCAAGACACCGCTACATAGGTTTAATTTAAAATCATGGAGTATTATACCATGGATCTGAACTTCCTTGGATTAGGGTGTGTTCAGATAGTCCCAAACCCAATTCCTGATGTCCAGAGAGGGATGTCTTTCTAGTGTAATGTTTGATAAAATTTCTGAAAACAAAGGAAGTAACTGCAAATAACTCTACCTTTTAAAAGTTTCCTATAATAATTAGAATGAAGATAAAATGTGATAACCCTCTATTATCTATCTTGATTTCCTAACTCTACAATTTGTCTCTCATTGTTCTCTGCATCGTGAGAATTTAATGGACTATTATATGCAAAGTGTAACTGCCATAGTATCTGGAATGCAGACAGACTCAGCTACGATTAAGCCATATTACTATTCTTTCCCATCGAAGTCAAGACCTTAGCTCTATTTCTCATATTAGTGCCTGAACACTCAAAATATTCTAAGATGTTCTTTTATGAAAGGAAATGATCAAAAGATTTCCTCAGGCCCCCTCAAATTGACTTCCAACTGAGACCTGAACAATTAGTGTGAATTTGCCATAGCAAAGGTGACAAGGAAACTGCTCAAGTCCAGTAATAACACGCACATGATGAATTTAAAAGGACTATAAAGCAGAGTTCAGTTGAAAAGGCAAGGGTGTTTGCGTCTGGAGCCTAAAATATAAATGTGCAGCATCCTAAATATAACCTAGTAGCTTCTGATGCCAGGATCCCTTCCTAGCCTGCAGTCAGCTGCCATCTCAATATGACAGGATTTACCTGCATAAAATCTACACACTGAACATTGCAAAATACTGAGAAATGAAGATTTATGTGAAGAGACACAACATTCACTGTCTACTTACTCCCAATTGAAGCCCACCGTAGAACAAAGCACTGATATAATCAAAGTCTAACTTGGTGAACCAATGAGTATTACTGGGGTTACTTACAGGAATATAGGTGAGGTGTGCCAGGATTAGAAACGACTCAAAGACAGCTGCAACACCAAAGCCCACTCCAACATAGGTGACAGATCACAAGCCCTGGAATCCTTGAGCACCCTGTACACCCTTCATGCATCTCAACAGGTTGATGAGAGTTCTTTCCAGTTGGCTCAGTTGCTTGGAGCCTCTTCAGTTATTTTCTGCTTCTTTCAGTATCCTTGGGGTTGGTCTCTACTTTTTCCAGGTGGCTGGGCTTATTTTTAGAGTGACTCTCAGCCATCTTTAATGTTAATGAATTCTTGGGAAGGGAGATACCTAGTAAACCTGGTCAGTTTCATGGAATTCCTGAACATGTTTGAGTTGTTTGCTTCCTTTCTTAATGAGCTTCCCTGCATGATAGAGTATTTCATGCAATCTCAGAGGAAACTGCTATACAACAAAGGGAGACAGCAATTTCTCTCTTGCTCTTCTTTAAAAGGTACTACTTCATAGACTTCCTTAACCCTACCTACCTAGCAAAGATTGCATCTGCAGATATAGCCTCATTAAGGATTAGAGCTTTAATTAGTATATTGTGCATTCTGTATATAAGAGAATTGTGTAAATGGGAGACACAATTGAGTCTAAAAATATTACCCAAAACTTATTTAATTGTTTTTTCATGTTGTCAAACACCATTTAGCTATACTTGTGTGGGAACTTTTAGGGTTTTCTGCTTTATTAATCTGTGTGCTTATCATTCTGGTAATACCACATACCTTTAGCACTGCTATATGCAGTAACGCTTAACATGTATAGCATTGTTCTTCCTATTTCCTATTTTCTTTTCAAGATGGTTTCAGTTAACTTAAAGTCTGCTGTCTGTATGAATTCTGAAAGGAGTGTGTCTCTATGTGTAAAACTCATGCTAGGGTTTTTGTAAGGACTACATTAAAATGACTATATAAAGATTATATCAAGAGAAGAAGAACTACATTAAATTGATAGCTAAGTTTGGAGGGAATTGACAAATTTAATACTTGAATCCTTCCTTTTATGAACACAGCATTTCTCATTCATTTATTTCTCAGTATTCTGCAATGTAACTTTGGTATATGTTAATTTTTATCTAAGTATTTCACTTTTTGCAGTGTTTGTAAATGGCATTGTGTTTTTGATTTTGCATTCTATGAAGATCAGTTAGTGAAAGGTATGTTTTAATTGTATGTGTGTTCTGGTATTCTGAAACTTTCCTGAACTTTCTGATAAAGGTCAGAGAGATCCATTTTTATTTATTTATTTTTAAAGTACTTATGATACTCTCAATGTTTTTATATAACAACATGTCATCTTCAGATAATTATAGTCTTAAATATCTCTGATCAGAAAGTGTTATCCATTTCTTACTTTGTTGCAACAACTAGAACCTTTAAGTATTAGGTAGAATTAAAGAGATAGGGGTTCATGCCATTCAGAGAGTCCACCCATGCAAGTACAGGTGTTGTGGGGTCAGAGACTGTACACGAGATCTGGCGGACTACTTCTGCCATAGTGCATAATGCACATGTCTAAAGTAACATAATAAAACTATCATATGTAGTTTTACACTAATACAAAACATTTTATTTTAACTAAAATAAGATTCCTAGGAATAGTGGGTGGATAGACTGAACTGGCCATCTCCTGTGATCAGGTTGGTGACTACCCCAATTGTCACCAGAGAACCTTCATCCAGTAACTAACAGAAACATATGCAGAGGCCCACAGCCAAGCCAAATTCAGGGGATCCTGTATAAGAGAGGGAGGAAGGATTGTAGCAGCCAGAGGGATTAAAGCACATCACAATAAAATCCACAAGCACAACTAACCTGGCCTTGTAGGAACTTATAGTGTCTGAACCAACAACCAGGGACCCTGCCTTCAACTGACTTAGGCCCTCTACATATATGTGACAGTTGTGTAATTTTGTCTACTTGTGGGACTCCTAACAATGGGTGCAGAGACCAACACATTGTTGGCTCTTAAGATCCTCTTTCTCATACTTGGTTGCCTTGCCCAACCTTAAAACAAGGGGAGGTACTTAGTCCTACTGCAACTTCATGTGTCATATTTTATTGGTACCCATGGAAGCCTTCCCCTTTCTGAATGGAAACAGAGGATGGGTATATTGATGGGGTGAAGGCAGAGGGGATGCGGAATGAAGAAATGGGAGGGGAGGAGGGAGAAAAATACTGAAGTAGAGATTAAAATAAAAAATAAATTATTAAATAAAAATATGTAAGTATACCATTTCTTCTCTTTCCTCCCTGGAACCCATTTTGTGCCTCTAAAAACACTTTTAAAAACCATAGATTATAGTTTTTAAAAAAATATTAAGAGATAGCCAAGGGTCTTAGGAAGACAAAAGCAAAATGCAAAGCAAAATGTGATTTAAAAAAAATAAATAATATACTTAATCAAGGAAACAAAGAGTTAATTCTTTCTGTGGACAATCAGGAATAATTAACCCTTTGCCAAACCAAGAAAATGAGATCAAAATCAATAAGAATTAGAGATGAAAAAGGAGTCATTAGAAGAGATAACAATGAAACTCAGAAAGGCATAAAGACACATCTTAAAATATACACTGCAATCAATGAGAAAATATAAAAATGTATGTGTCTCTTGATTATATATATAAGGTATACCAATATTGAAACAGTATGAAATCAACAATTTAGGCAGATCTACAACAGGCAATGACTTTGAAACAGTAAGAATACTTCACCAGACTTCAAGCAATCTAGAACCAGAAGGAAATGATGAGTTTTGCCAGATCTTCAAAAGAAGGCTAACATCAGTGCTTCTCAATCAATTCATAGAATATTAAGGGAAAAAACACTACCACTTATTAAACCATTGTCTTCCTAGGATCCAAAATTGATAAAGATACAAGGAAAGATATAAAGGAAGGAAAAAAGAAAGGAAAGTAGGGAGGGAGAGAGGCAGGATTTAAGTACAGTCCAACATACCCTTGAACATAGAATGCAAAAATTATCAATCAAATATTTGAAAACTGAATAGGGACACATAGAAAATCACTAACCATGATCTATTTGGCTTTTTTCCCAGAGATGCAAGGATAGCTCAACATATGCCAATTGATACATGCAATACAGCATATAAATGGACTCAAAGAGAGAAACCACATGGTTCTGTAGATGCAAAAAAAAGGACTTTACAAAATCCAACATCCCTTCATGATAAAATCATTATGAAATCAGGACCATAGGAACATATCTCAAGCTCATAATGGCTATGTGCAAGTAGTCAGTATCATATACTAAATGGCAAAATTTTCAAGATATTTCAGAAAATTCAAATAAAACAAGGTTGTCCACTTTCCCCACTATTTTTCACTATAGTACTACAAATCTTAGCAATAAGACAAGAAAAACAAAAGCAAAGAAAATGATAAAGGAAGAACTCAGGGCATCTTTATTTGTAGTCGTTATTCTATACATAAAAGAGCATAAAATGCTACCAGAAAGCTATTAGGGCAGAAAAATACTTTGAGCAAAGTAACAAGATATAAAATTAGCACACAAAGCTCATCAGTTTGCACACACACGCACACACATGCTCGCACGCGCACACGCACACACACACACCCCAAACATGCTGAGGAAAGAATCAGGCAAACAATCCTGCTGGAGATCATGTGGGCAAACTGTAATAAACCTTATTAAAATGTCCTCTGCAATGAAAATTTTAGAATACTCTAGAGAAAAAAGAAAAGGTGAAGATTGCTCTAGAAGATGAAAGAGCTCCCATGTTAACAGGTTGTGGGAAACATCAATATTATGAAAATTGCTATTTTACTGAAAATGATCTACAGATAAAATGTAATCAAAATCCCAAAGTCATTGTTCACAGAAGTGTATAAACACAGATAAAATTCATTTGGAAGCACAGAAGTCTACAGCTAACCAAAGAATTCCTGAATAAGTAAGTATATAAAGCTGGAAATACCACCATGCTTGATTTCAATATATGTCACAGAGCCATCATTACAGAACCAGCATGGCATTGACACAGAAAGAGAGATGTAGGTCAATGGAATGCAATAAAACATACTGATTTAAATTCATGCAGCTGCAGAGACCTGATGTTTACAAATGCACTCATTGGAATAAATCAGCCTCCTTAGTAAATGGTGCCAAGAAAACAGGATATCTATCTGTAGAAGACTGAAACTTGATCAGTATCCATTGACCTGAACAGAAATCAACTTGGCATGGATTAAAGGCTCTAATGTAAGTTCCATTTGCAAATGAAAAATCAGTTTTCTCCAATGGAATCTCATTAACTATATAAACTGCACTTGAGGGTAGGCCCCTTGCCCAGAAGTAGACAGCAAACACAAACTAAATGATATCTTTGTAGACATTTTCTCTCAAATTGCTCTGTTTGTGTTTTTTTTTTAATTGGTCTTTCACTTGTATATTTTGACCTCTACTTTTGTGTTTTTGCAGTGTGTGTATATATGCGTTGCTTCTTTGGGGTAGGCCTTTTGGATTTGGGGGATTTATTGTTTGTTTTGCATAAAGATTAGTGTTGTTCTCGGTATCAGACAGAAAATTTTATTCTGCAATGGACAGCAATTCTTGCTGAAATTCCGAACTGGTCACTGTGTTGACAATAAATGGCTATAGAGTGTTCTGCCTGACATAGAGCATTCATATCACTCCTTCTGAGACTCAGGGAACATCATGGAAGAGGAGACAGAAAAACTAAATGAGCCACAAGATAAGGTGGAGTACTATGGAACGTTCTCCTCCAGACATGGCATGCCTTTGAACTCTGGAACTGACAGCACCTATTGTAACTCAACAACAATGTTTACACATATCATCTTAAAATGTGCCCCATATGCTGAGTGAGAGCCCATAGTTTTATTGTTTACCTTGATCACTGATGATTTTAGCTGACCCATGCTCACTGGGTTCCTATTCCTCATTTTAGTATGGCAGTATTTTCCATGTGTCATCTTATTTTAAAGGAACATAACTTTTATTGTGTTTGTATGTGTGCAAGTTTTCATGTATGTCTAGGTATACAGTCATGGGCATGTGGATGCCAGTGGTCAGTGTTATTTATAGGCCTTCCTCAATTGCTCTATACCATGTTTTATCCTTTGAGACAAGGTCTCAAAACCTGGAGTGCTTTTATTTAGGTAGATGAGCAGACTATCAAGCCCCAGGACTCCCAGAGTCTTCATCTCCTTGGTGTTGTAATTAGAAGTGTTTACCATCACACCTAGCTTTTATTGGACTTCTCTTATATGAGGTAAGTACTTGTAAAGCTGTCTTCCAGTCACTGTAACTTTCTTACTTTTATGGAAATTGATTTTTTCTCATATAATATAATCTGATTACTTTTTCCTCCCTCGGCTGGTCCCAGGTTCTCCCCCACCTCCCATGCCATCTGTGACCATGCCCTGTCTATCTCTCATTAAAAAAAACAAACAGAAATATAAAAGACAATGATAACATAAAATAAACCTTTAATCCCAGTACCAGGGAGGCAGAGGCAGGCGTATCACTGTAAGTTCAAGGCCAGCCTAGTCTACAGAGTGGGTTCCAGGACAGGCTCCAAAACAGTACAGAAAAACCCTATCTTGAAAAACCTAAAAATTAAAAAATAAGAATAGGAAAAGACAAAACAGTGTTTCCTGAGACCTAATAGGTAGGATTTGATGGAGAAACACAATTACTACATTCTTTTAGTAGAATGGTATTATTTGGTTTTACTCTAGGTTCCTGGCCTATCTAGTCTCAGATTCTTGGTCAAGCAAGCAGTGTCAGTAAGGTTTCATCTCATGGAGTGGACCTTAAGCCTAATCAGATTTTGATTGGTTACTCTTACAAGCTTTGTGCCACCATTGCACTAGAATATCTAGCAGGTAGCACTGTACAACAAAAGCTTTGTAGCTGGCTTGGTGTTTACATTTATCCTTTGGTAGCGTGCTGAGTACTGTCCTGTGCCCAAAACACTAGAATGTAGTGGTGAAGGCTCTATGTAGGCACCAGCTCAACCTCTCCATAATGAATGAGTTTTATAGTAGTTGTCTTCATCTTTGGTTTGTGGAGAGCCACCTTTAGGAGTGGCAACAGCCTGGATTATTTGGGGGTTCCATGGGACCCTTCTTGCCAATAATTTTATTAGAAGTAACCCAGTCCCAGTACTGAAAGCTTCATTTGGTGACAAAAGATGTCCAGCTGGGGCTCTGTCTTACCCATTATTTGTCAGTTTCATTTAGATTGTCTTCATAAATGTATATATTAAGGAAGCCTCTACTGTATAAGGGTTCTATAATATCCCTCAATTGGTCCTTAATTTTATCTGCCTCTTCTAGTAGGCCATCCTTCATCTTCTCCCTTCCCACTTGATCCTCATATTCCAGCCCCTAACCACCCATCAATAATTATCTTTTCTATTTCCCTTTCCTAGGGATATCTATCTTTCTCCCTATTCCCTTACTATATACCTAACCTCTGGTTCTAGGGACTATAACTCGGTTATCGTTGGCTTACCCATGTATAAGCAAATACATACCATATTTGTATTTCTGGATCTGAGTTGCCACATGATGTTTTTCCTAGTTCCATCTATATACCTGAGAATTTCATGATTTCATTTTTTAATTGATGAGTAATATTCCATTGTGCAAATGTACCACTTTTTCTTTACACATTCGTTTATTGGATGACATCTAAGTTGTTTTCAGTTTCAGGCTATAAAGAACAGAACAGCAGTGAACATGATTGAACAAGTGTTTTTGTAGTAGGATGGAACATCTTTTGGTTATATGCCAAAGAGCAATATAGCTGGATCTTGAGGTAGGCCAATTCCCATATTTCTGAGATCTGGCTACATCAATTCCCATAGTGGCTAATAAGCTTTCATGCCCATCAGCAATGGATGACTATTCCCCTTATTCCACATCCTTGCCAGAATGAGATGTCACTTGATCTTAACCATTTGGAGAATTTCAAAATGAAATCTCAAAGTAGTTTTGATTTGCATTTCCCTGATTGCTAAAGATGTTGACCATTTCTTTAAGTGTTTCTCATCCATTTGAGTATCCTCCCCATTTTAAAACTGGGTTATATATTTTCTTAACATTTCCTTTTTGAATTCTTTAGTATATTAGCCTCTCTCAGATATATAATTGTTTTAAAAAAACAAAAAACTTCTCACATTCTGTAGGCTGCTTTTTTCCAAATGACAGTATCCGTTGTCCTGCAGAAGCTTCTTGGGATCATGAAGTCCCATTTATTAATTGTTGATCTTTTACATTAACATTAAATGTTAATGGTGTTCTGTTCAGAAAGTCTTTTCCTGTGTCAATGATTTCAAAGCTATGTTCTACTTTCTCTTCTGTCAGGTTTTGGTTTTATGTTGAAGTCTTTGATCCACATGGAGTTGAGTTTTGTGCAAGGAGATAGATATGTAGCTTTCCTTTTAATATTAATAGGAGTTTGAAGCTAAGACTTTGCCTTGTGTCTTTAAGGTAACTTTTGGCTTGGACATTTGGTTAATAGAAGTTTGGAGATGCTTAGAAATAGAGTTCATAGCATTCTCACTTTGAGATGGGCATTAGCTTTGAGGGTTCCAGATGTGGAATGCTGTAGTTTGGACCTTGAACATTCCCCAAAACCTAAGTGATGAAAGCTTGCTCCCCAACCTGAGACACTATTGGGAAATGTTCAGCCATTTAAGAACTTGATCCCTATGGAAGGAAATCTGATTGTTTGGTGGTGTTTCTGAGATTTCTTTAGGATAAGTTCATTCCACAAACACCATACTTCTACATCATGTCTAATTCTGGAAGTTTGCAGACATTGTTTCTTTAAGGATATTTTTCAGTGCCACTGCCTTTACCTTCACAAAACTGATTTTTAAAAAAAAAAATGGTTCTTAGTGTCTCCTAAATTCCTGGTCCTATGGCCATGTCCCCATTGTTTTTGTTCTTTTTATCCCTTCATAGAGCCATCTTCAAACTCAGTGGCACTACCTTCAGTAATTTGTATTGTAGAGCACATTCTGCGAGGGACTTATTTCTTTTTTCTTCGTGTGTGTGTGTGTGTGTGTGTGTGTGTGTGTGTGTGTGTGTGTGTGATTAAGATTGTATGTGTGTGTGTCAGCTCCAGAGAAGATAGGTAGCAATGATGACCCTAAGTGGGATGCATGGATTGTCCTGGGAAAGGAAATTAGATGAGATCTTCTGAGTAAACTGGGCTTGAGGGGGGACAGTAAAGGGGAGGGGACGAGGGTGAGAACACGAGGGAACAAATGGGATGGTCACAGAGGAAGGGATGGAGTGGAAGAGCAAGGAAAGAAATATCTTGGTAGAGGGAGCAATTATGAGGTTAGGGAGAAATTTGGTGCTAGAGTAATTCCCAAGAATCCACAAGGATGACCCCAGATAAGACTCCTAGCAATAATGAAGAGGGTACCCTAACTGGACTACCCCTGTAATCAGATTGGTGAATACCCCAACCCTCATCATAGAGCCTTCATCCAGTAATTGATGGAACCAAATGTAGAGATCCACAACCAGCACCAGGCCAAGCTCCAGGAATCCAGTCGAAGAAAGGTAAGAGGGAATATTTGAGGAAGGGAGGTCAAGATCATGATGGAGAAATCTATAGAGACAGCTGAAACAAGCTTGTTGAAATTCAGGAACTCTAGACTGACAGCTGTGGAGACTGGGGTGGGGGGGCAAACTAGGCTGTCACTATGTGGGAGACAGTTGTGAAGCCTGGGTTATCTGAAGGGCCCCTGGCAGTAGAACCAGGACCTATCCCTGGTACATGAGCTAACTTGTTAGAACCTATTTTCCAAGTTGAAATGCCATGCTTAGTGACAGTAGGATCATGATACAATCCTGGTCCATGAGCTAGATTGTTGGACTCCATTCCCTATGGTAGGATGTCATGTTCAGCCTTAATGCACAGAGAGTGGCTTGGTCCTGCCTCAACTTAATGTGCCAGACTTTGTTGACTCCTCATGGGAGTTTTTACCCCTGAGGAGAAGTGGATGGGGGAGAGGCTTGGGAAGAGATGGGGGGGTAGAAGAAGGGGTGGGAGGGAGAACTAAGGTTGGAATGTAAAATGAAACATAAAATACATAATTTAAAAAATAAAAAAAATTGTGTGCATGCATGAATGTATAATCTCTTTGTTAATTGTTGCATGTAACTTTTTCAGAAACAATTATAATTGTTTGTTGGACATTTCTGTGTTGACTGCTTTAGGAGCCCTGAGAGATAATTAACACTTAGGTCATTCTGGCATTTGCCCGTGTTGACCTTCTACTCTTTGTCTGACATGCAGCTTTTACTTATAAGTTGGATATTTGGGATACTCCCTTTGGAGACTCTACATCTCATCTACCTTTTTTGCTATGCTAGGGAGTGAACAGAGGGTTCTGTACATGCTGGGTAATTCCTCTAGCTTTAATCTCCATACTCAGGTGTTTTTGTGAGACAGTCTTGCTATGTAGTACAGGCAAGATTGTAACTTGCAGTTTTCTTGCCTTAGCTTCTTGGGGGCCTACATGACAAAAGTACATCACCAGGCCCAACTAAAACTTTTGTGTTTTGTTTTTGTTTTGTTTCGTTTCAATCTGGTGAGGCTAGAATCAAACAGAGGATCTCAACTCAACTCAAAAGTACCTTAGTATAGGGTACTGGCAAGGGGAAAGTCAACACTTCCTGGCCCTTTAGTACCTTTCTTATGAGTTTGGTACACTGTTATGTGGCTTCTTTCTCTCTATATTGTGTGTGTGTGTGTGTGTGTGTGTGTGTGTGTGTGTGTGTGTGTGTGTAAAATTGATAACAGGCTAGTTTAGGAGGACTGTTTGTTTGGAAGTTACCTATTGGTGGATCTGTAAGAGACAATGAGCCTTCTGTAGCATCTTACCCAGGATGTATGGGAGAAAAAGATGGATCAAACAATTGGCAATATGCTGTTCCTCTGATGTTAGAAACCTGAGAAAGTTCATCTTCTTTACATGCCTCAAATTCTTTTCTGTGTTGTGTCCAAAATATCATTAGGAATGGGAAGCACTTGGGAACTACGTAGTCAGTGTCTCCTTAGCAATATGACCCAGCATCTTCATGTTTATTACTTCTACACTTTCCCACCCTCACTTCTTTCCAGGAACAGGTTTCCTCTGTTGCTGTTTAAACATCCCAAGGACGACCCTACCTCAGCGCCTTTTCAGTTCTAAGTCAACATTCCTATAGCTATTCTATAGGGATGTGTCCTTAATGCCCTGATTTCTGTATAACTCATTCCTCTTGTGACCCTATCCTCACCAAACCAAACCTTAGATTCAGGCTTCTAATTACTTGACCTTACTGGATCCATTATAACCATCACTGCCACATATATGCTTATTGATTGATTACTTTTCCCTATGCTGGAGCAACAAGCTCCAAACTATTCCTCTTTTATTCCTCCTATTAATTTGAAAGATTAATAAATGAAATAGAAATTATATTTTCCATATTAAAATGAAGACCCTGAAATGTTGAGAGCTTAACTGAACTGCTGAAGACCAGCTTCTTGGGGGGCGGGGTATTGCCTGACACATCTGGAGACTGGGATGATGGATGCCTCTAGATTCCCACCTTAGCAATGCCCGCCTCTGTTGAGACAGTCACAATCTGAGAACATTTCACCGCAGTGTTGTGTTTGCAACTGTAGGACAGTCAATTGCAACTGTAGGACTGTCCACCTGATTGTGTGGGCAGTGGAAGTCTATATGTATTTGCATCTATAGTCGCCATCCTGGGAAGCCAGGGAAACCAGTATCCTGGGGAAATTCACACCATTTCTCTGGAACCCATTTGATTGTTCCATGTCAATACTCAAGGCCCTAAATGGGACATAATCTTCATTACTTGATAATTATATTCCAGTTTCAGAAGTGCTCCCCCTATTGTTTCCTGGGACTTGCTTTTGAAACTTGTTGAGTAATTAGTTGATCCGCTTACCTTTCAGCATCCAGTGGTGTTTTATCTTAATCTAAGATGTCTTTAATAACAAGGTATGGGTACTGTGATGATTCAATTCAAAAGCCTCCAGAGACTTCCTTACATTATATTTGTCATACAAAAGTGAGAGCCACTCAAGTGGAATCTGGATGTCTCTGTTTAGTCATATTTAGCCTTGCTATAAAACTACAAACTGGAGACATAACTGTGCTAGGCGTAATATTTATATATGCAAAACAAAATAGGTATTGTTTACTTATGGGAATAATATTATTATTTCATGCCACAAATTCCATGATATATTTTAAAGTACAGCAATGGGAGCTTCAGAAGCTTGGTGCTTATGAAAGTACAGTAATCTAACCATTTTGGCTAGGAGGAGCAACTCCATCTCTGCATTTTTTTTTTTAGTGGGCCTCCTCCCCACTGCTGAAATATTTGGGGATGGGGACTATGATAGTGTTAGTTGACAGTGTGACAAAACCTAGAATCACCTTGGAGAAGGGCCTCTTGGTATGTCTAGGGATAGATTATCATGATTATGTTGACAGATGTAGGAAAACCTGCCACTGAAGGTGGTACAATTGCTAAGGCAGATCATTCTGGACTATATAAGAAGAGAGAATGTGAGTTATGCGCTGGTGTGAATGCCTTCATTGCTCTTTGCTCTTAGTTATGGATATGATAAAAATAGCTGCTTCAAGCTCCAGTTGCCTTGAGTTCTCCACTATTGTGGACCTGGAACTATGAGATAAAGTTTTTTCCTTAAGTCATTTCTTTACGAGATAGTTTCTCCAAGCAATAGAAGAGAAACTAAGATAGGGTGTATTGAGAGGTAAATGGATAATGAGAGCACATACATTCATGTTCTTTCCCTTCTCTGAAAATATTTATGATCTATGACATTTGTTTATCATTTTCTAACATTGCCTTAGATCATTATTTTATTACATTTTTAATTGTTTAATGCCTCTGTGTATGTGTGAATGTGTGCATGTGTGCCTATGTATGCGCAGTATGTGTGTCCTGTGTATATATGCTTGGATGTGGATCAGTGGAAGTCAGAGGACAACTTATGGGAGGCAGTTCTGTCTTTCCACCATGCAGGTCTTGGAACCAAACTCAGGTTGTCAAATGTTGTAGTCCAAACTTTACTGGCTGAACCATTTAGGTCGTCTTCATTCTTATCTTTTGATGTGTGTTCTGACCCCTACACTTTTCTCTTTCTGCTTCACTCTGGTTCTAACTTTCTCTCATATGGTAGCTTCTCTCTCACACACTTCCTACATATGTCTTCATACACTCAGCTGAATTCTCTTGTGCTCATACATGTGTTCATCTAAGTCTTCATGTTAGTAATTATTTCATAACCTGTGTCTCTCTTCATTACAAGAGTCATATAATGGCATTTCTATGATCTCATCCTGTGACAAGTGCTTTGGGAATATTGAGAGACCCTCCCTATGCTACTTACCTGTCAAATCTATGTACTCTCATACATCTTTTACATGACATAACTAAAAGTTGACCTGCTAAATATACAAGTGCCTTAACAATTATATCGCCAAAGCATCTATAATTTGAAAATCTAAAATTCAACACCAAAATCCAAAGTCTAAAATATGACCTATTGTGCCTGGCAACACAAATTTCACATCAGATTCCATGTACAGGTCACAGTCAAAATGCAGGGAGCCTAAAAATACCACATAAAATGATCTGGTTCCATATTATAGCACTGCATGAAATTAGTGAATCCCTTGCTTGATAATAGTCTCAGTGTTAAGATGTATGTGCAAAAGTTTTACTATGTGCATGTAAATATTGCAAAATCAAGCATGAAAAACTCTAATCTGAAACACTTCTCATTCCAGGTGTCTGAGACAAGGAAATTTCAAGCCAGTGCCACAAGTGACTTTCAGAGCTGGACCAGACTGAAGTCTGTGGTTCCTGCCTGCCATGCTCTTCTGTTGCTAAGGATAAAAGAAGCCTGTGAGGCGTATTCTCTCCCAGAAGGTGCTAGCATATGCATTGTGGCCTTCCATCCTATAACACTGCAAAAGAAGAGCAAGGGCAAATTATGATTGAAAGGATGACCCAGTGTATCCAGGAGCCGGAATAATTCTCGATTCCTGGAGTTACAGGACAGTGTTTGCATTACAGCTCGCTGTTTGAGGGACTGTGGAAGAAAAGCAAGTAGCTCTCCTTTTGTGATGTTTAATTCAGCAGGTAGAAGGGCCTCAGTTCACAATGCTGCTCTGGCCTTGCACTCTGCAGAGCTGACTGTGGAGGGAACCGAAACAGCTCTCCCTTTCCCATGGCACTGTTTCTTTTATTCATCTGCTGAGGCTGGCACTGCCCTGCTCTTGAACTTGTCCCTGTACTGACACCAAAATTCTCTCAAGCACCAGAGAAACACATCCAAGGGAATTAATTGCATTAAACAATATTTCCCTTTGTCTAATCATCTCCCATATGTCCATCCTCTGTTTAATGTCTCATAGGCCCATTACAAAACATGCTTAAGAAACTTATTAAACCATAACCTTTCTTGTTCATTCCAGTTACATACTGTGGACTTGTGGTTTCAAGTACTTCTTGTATTGAACACAGAGTGCTGGTGGATAGTATTCCTCCAGCTTTCTTTGTGTTCTGTTTTCTTCATCTAGGCATCACTGTCATTTGATTGCACATACTGCATTTGTTTGGTGCCCATTGTAAATTGAGACGTGAATTGATCCTTTAGCAATTATCTACTACTGGGACCAACTAAGGTCAGAGGTGTTCCAGAGATTTGTAAATGCTAGTGAAATTAAACCAATAAGAACTCTTTGTCTGTCACTTGCTCATAGATATTAAGTGTTTAAAATGGAATGAAATATGATTGTGCCATTTCTGCTGATTGACAGTATCATCCACTAATTCCTCATTATTTCTCTATTGTTTTATCATAGTTTCCTTTCTTTTGTTGGCAGAGCTGGTCCCTACTGCCTGAAAGAAAGATCTACTTTGCTGGGAGTTGCCCCCCCTTCCCTTCATCTATAGACTTCCTCCATCATGCAGCCATGTGAGCCTGACATGGCTTACCTTTCACATTTCCTACTTTCTCTGGTGATGGGGGATTTGTTGACATTTTCTTGAAACCCTGTTGCTATTATGAATCAGAAACAGATTTCAAGCTCCAGCACTCTCAGAGTTAAGCTGCATTCAAAAGGAGAGAAAAAAATAAATGGGAAAAACTTCGGGATTTAAAATAAGAGATGATTTGAAAGAATGAATCAGTGTTATCTCCCCCACCCCCAAACATAATCTTTTAAATGCATCACAAACCATGGTTACAACAGCAGACAGTGTCCTTTCAGAAATTTCTAGAACCATGTTCCGTCTGTGCTTTCTAATGTACTAATTATGATACTAGCTAGTGAGTTTCTTGCTATATCTTGGTTATTATGACCATTATCATATAGTTACTAATGCAGTAACGAAATCCTTTGAACATAGGAAAACCTGAAAATCCTTACGACATTTTTATGGTCTTAACCTGAAATGAACCCAGTTATTTGGAATTTCTTTGTCAGTATTTGTCACTAGCTTCATAGGCCTGGAGGACAAAATGTTCTTTCTTGTGATATCTCCGCTCATAGTCTGTTACACTCCTAATTGATGATATCCTTCAATAAGAGAAAGATCTGTCTGCAAGGGACTTGTACAAACAAGCACTGTGTGGGCATCACAGTAAATGGAGAGGCTAAGCAAAACCCTTTAGCTTCATCTACCAGGACAGACAAGGATAAACTGCATGAGTTTACAACATGTTTGTTGCCAACATACACACACACACACACACACACACACACACACACACACACAAGCATGCACACACATAGGCACACCATCTATACCAGTACTGATTGGCTTAGCCTATTTCTGCTACTGAATTTAAGGCTATTTTCAGACTTGTCCAAACGTTGAGTTTTTGTAATTACGGTTGGGTTTTCTTTTATCTTGCTCTACATGGAAAATAAAATTGTGATTTAGATAGTTTGGTCCCAGCGGTCCTGTCTGCACTCAGCAAATGGTTCCATGTCACTCCCTGCATCACAATATGGGAGCCACCGAGCTTGGCGGCAGCTAATCCTCTGAGCCCGCTAATAAGCTTAGAAGCACGTTCATTGAAGGCTGACGCGTTAGGCACAAACAGGGAGAAAATATCTACTGGGGGAAGCTGAATTGGTTTTAATCATCTGCTAATCACCAGTAATGAGACCTACTCTGGGGAAGAAAAGAAAAACAGATAGTCAGAGGGAGGTTTTGTTCTTCACAGCACAGTAACACGGAATGAGAGGGCAGCTGTTATTAGGAGAGAAAGGATGGAAAGAAAGAAGGGATTTGGCCAGAGCAGATGAAGCGTCCTCCGCGGCACTCTGTTTTGTTATCTGAGTGTTTCTTTCATTCATCTCTGAAACTTCAGATCTTGCAGGCTCCCTGACAGCCCACCTCCAAGATATTGCTTCTGGAAGAAAGGAACTTCCTTTCCCCTGTCATCTTGCCCTCGCCTTTGCTCCTTCAGCATGCAAGCGGAGCACTTTACCAAGTATCTTCGCTTGAGGGGAGAAGAAAAGGGAATGGCAAGGAGGACTGTTGACTGGAACAAAAATGAAAAGCGGTGGGCTGGGCGGTGCAGAAAGCTGGGGATAAGGGCATTGTGTTCCCTTGTCATGAGAGGTGAGGACTGACAAGGGAATCCAGAGAGGCAGAATCAGTTGCAAAATGGCAGGTCCAAACCAAACCAGACAGTCTATTCATGTCCTGAGATTTGTGTCTTCAGAAACTCAGGCACACTGTTGACTTGACCACCATTTTGAATGTCATAACTTCACAGGCTTCTCCTTCCTTCAAAATTCAAACCATGAGATGGGTACTATTATGACTGTGTTTATCAGCCAGACTAAGAGATCTTTGTGAGAGGGAGTCAATACTTGGATTACAGGCAATCATCTCTACAACAATCCAACTGTGTACAAGAGACAGAACTAGTAAGAGTAGCTTTGGTATTCACTGTTGACCTTGCTTTCTCCAAACCATCCATGTGCTGTGCCAGTCCATCTTCAAAGCATGGTAGACATGATCTGTACCACCACTGCCTCCACAGCTCTCAGTCACTGTCTTATCCAATCTTAGCATCTTGTCTCTACTTCTAATTCTGTCAAACTTTGGCCCAATATTTGCCATCCCATTGTCTTTATCTGCCCACACACCTTCTACTTCTGCCAACAACAACATTTGTCCCCAGTATGAGCTGTTTTTTTCCCATGTTTGCTAAGAGTACATTGCCTTCTTGATATATCATTACTTCACTGCTTTTTAGTTGTATCAATGTGTAATAGAGCAAGAAATGTTTCTCTGGTCTAAAAGACTCCATGACTTTGGAGTCTTACGACATTTACTTTCTTTTTTTGATTTTCTTTTTCTTTTTCCTTTTTTTGTTTTATTTGAGTTACAAACACAAGTGAATTACATGTGGTACTTATACAGACATTTACTTTCATGTATCTTGTATTACTAGTCATATTGTCTAGTGTTAGTCCCACAGTGCCAGCCAAGATCAGGGACTTTCTTCTTTGAACCTCCCTACTATCTACCACACAACCCTACCCAAAGTAAATACTGTATGTACTGAACTAAACTGAATTTTAAGGAATTTGGTGGTAGGCATCAAGTTAAGATTTCAGAATCTTGAGGTTAGGGAAGAGAGTTCCCATCTGCAATCCCAACATTGCAGAAAAAAAAGCTAAGAGGGTCAGAATAAGTCCCAGGCTAGTCAGGACAAAATGAGACTTGTCTCCATGATATCATCTCATAAATGTATCCTTAAATAATGAAGGCTAGTGTAAGGTTCAGTACAAACTCATACACTTTGATTTACTTTTATATCTTAGTCATCTATATTCATTATCCCAACTGTAGACAACATGTTGGGTTAAGGAATATCAGAGTAAAACTATGATGTTTAATTTTGAGAAAATGGCCATTTCAGGGCTGTTGGAAAGCATTCTGGATCATCTGAGTCAACATTCCATAAGTCTCTTACATAGTACCATCATATACAGAAGCCTACCTAGTTGAGGGACTGTGAGACATTACACTCAAATCCTGGGAGCGGTCATCATCATGGACAGAAAAAAAACCTTTCAAATGAATGGTAGCAAGCCAGTCCAGAAGTCCTGAATAAAAGAGATCGATCCACTTTGACTACAGAAACTTTTGAAGAAATAACTAGAAGAGAAGGACACTCATATAACTTCATCATGCAATCAAGGCAGCAACTTCCAATAGGGGAAAGCAGGGAATGTCAAGTACTGGAAAAACAGACAACACCATGGGGAATGGGGGAACAAAGGAGATCAGTGTGCTTCTTGGGGGCCTATTGGAT
Source organism: Cricetulus griseus (assembly GCF_003668045.3). Taxonomy (NCBI): domain Eukaryota; kingdom Metazoa; phylum Chordata; class Mammalia; order Rodentia; family Cricetidae; genus Cricetulus; species Cricetulus griseus. The sequence goes on from NW_023276807.1 coordinate 7,155,627, forward strand.
AGTTAGGTTTGGGGAGAGAGTGTCTCAGGCCACAATAACAAGATAGAAAGTAGACATTAGAGATAATTCTAAGTTTGAATGCTGTCTTGCTTTTGAGAAAATAGGGTGAGAGGAAGATTTAAAAGCAAGTATACCTTCTATGTAGATTGCCCCACATTAATAATTGTGGGACTTAAGAAATGAAAACTTATTTGTCATGACTGACTTCAAAGATCTAGCCCTGTATGAGAGCTGCAATTTTGAAAAGATGGGTACATAGCCAGAGCTGGATGAACGAGTCAACAAAGGAGATCAGCTGCTTCCTTCATCATCACCACAAGTTTCCAATACTGAGGACAATAGAGAAGGACATTTGCTGAGTCATGTTAAAGGGACTTGACATCCTGTATCAGCATAGAATTTTCAGAGGGCTTAGATGCCTGCTGTCTCAGAATTAACAAACTAAGGAAGGGATGGGCAGCCTTGGTGCACTCTATTCCCACTCCTACTCAGAGACATGCATACAGTTTTGAGCCCAGTTCTTGGTCTATCATCCACATCTCCCTAATCAACAAAGCTGCATCTATTCTGCAGCTAAAAGTGGTTTATGAAACCCCATTTCCATTGTCAAAGAGTTGCAGGTTATTTACAAAACTGAGAAATTAAAATTCTTTGTAGGTTACCAGCATGCCAACATTGTGAGAAAACATTGGCCAGATCTAAAACTCAGCTTCTTTCCATTAGCCATACAGATTGTGAAGACAAGACCTCGGCACGCATAAGCTTTCATCAACTCAGTCACTTAGCAGATTTTAGAAAATGGATTCAAAGACATGAAGGAACTTCAAAATTAAAAAAAAAAAAACTTTATGTGTACTTGTGTGTGAATGTATACATGTGAGGGCAATGAAGTGACTCCAGAATCACACATAAGACATTTGGAAAACTATAGCCAAGATCTCCTTAATATGGCTGCACCATACCTGCATAGAAGCAAGCAACTGAGTGCAACAGAAGAATATGAACAGATCCTATCTCTACTGGGTGATGTAAAAAGACATAGGTGAGAAACACGGGCCTATTTACTGAAGTTTTAAAATATGTATTAACCTAATGCCTAATGAATGACAAGAAAGGACTCCATCCCTGGGTAATATATCCCCAACCCTCTTGCTACATTTTTAACTTGGAGCCAGGTTCTCACTACGTTGTCCAGGTAGATCTTGAGCTTGTTATTCTGTGTCAGCCCCTGAGTATCTGGGATTGCAGTCCTGTGTCATTAGGCCCTGCTTGAGTTTCCTCTTGCAGCTATCCTGTTTCCTAAGTGTCTATTAAATGCTTCAAGACTCAGTTTCCAACTATTACAAAGTTTTTGTGGGACTGCGATGTAACCCTATAAAGAATGTCTCAATAGTGATCCTTGGTTGGGACAGAGGATAGGAAACTGCTAATGCCTGAGCTGAGCTTACATGGGTTTAAAACTGAGCCAAGAATAAGAAGAAGGAGACTTTGTGGAAAGACCTTGAGTGAATCTGCAGAGCAGAACCTGCAGGGTCCTCTCAGGAGCAAATGCAGGGCAGAGGGTTATCTCTTCTTGACAGAAAAGTAAGTTGAGCCTTGATGTCACAAGCTGTGAGGTAACTGCCGTGTATTCAAGCTGGAGACACTTTATTTTCAGGTCTTCACTTAGAAACAGCTCCCTGGTAATAATGTCAACAATAAAACTGAAAGAGAGAGTACCAAAGATGAAGCCGTGTTTTGAGGGTTGATGAAAACAATGTCAATAGAGATGGAGGGATACTGGCATAACAGAGCAGTTAATGACTCTGAGTCTTACATGTTCTGCTGACTAGTGGATGTGAATGACTCCAAGTATTCTGAGGAAAACGATGGGCTAGATAGTGATGATGCTTCCTAGCTAGCCAAAGGTAAGTGGGGTTTTATATTAGTTTATTTTTCGATTCATGTCACAAAATACCCCAGATGCAGTACTTTAGAAAAGGGCATCTATAGTCTCACAGTTTCAGGAACAGAATATCTTAAATCAAGTGGTCCCACTTGTACAGTCTCTAATGAATACACAATGTCAATACCTCACATAGCAGAGGGTAGCATCAGTGTTGGAGTACAGGTTAGAGAGGAGGAACACTTTATAAGACAGGAACTAAATGGTAAGCAGAGTCAGTTTTGCTCTTTTTGTATCAATCCAGTATTAACAGAACTAATTTACCCCAAAAGCAAGCATAAATTCCTTCTGAGAACTTGTGTTCCCATTGATTTAGTGATCTGGTGAAGCCTCCCCTCTCCAGGCTCCAGGCGCCATCACCTTTCTATCCCACCAAGCAGGAGATCAAATTACAACCTGTACAATGCATAATTAAGTGTTGAGCATCCTGTGGAGTGAGTGAAACACTCTTAAAATGATGGCTATGAGTTACAGAAAAATATGGGCTTAGGTCTTGGCCAACACATATTCCAGATATTTTAGTTTGCTTTCTGTTGCTGTGATAATACACTGACCCAAATCAACTCAGTGGTGAAAGGGTTTCTTTCATCTTGGATTTCCAGGGTATAGCCAATCACTGAAGAAAATCGGGGAAGAAAATTAAGACAGGAACCTGTAACAGACAGACACTTCAAAGGAACAATGCTTACCAGCTTGATCCCAGACTTGTGCTCAGCTACCTGTGTAGGGACGAACCATGGTGGGTTGAGCACTCCTATATCAATTTGCAATGAAGAAAATTCCCTACAGCCACACCAGAAGGCTGATCTGATTGTTATCAATTCCTCAATCAAGGCTCCTTTTTTCCCAAGTATGTCAAATTGACAATCAAGACTAGCATTCACACCAGATATGTAAGAAATAATGACATAAAGCATGAGGACAGAGCTGGGACCACATAAAGTATGAAAATGGTGATATTGGCCATGAAGCTGGTAAGCTTGTTATAGTTAAGGACCCCCAGAGAAGCCTTCTGAAGGAGGCAGTACTGAGTAGGTTGCTGTATATTTAGCACACAGATAGTGATGAAAATGAATTAGGTTGTGTTGGGCCACTTAGAAAGTGAGGAAGGGAAACTGAGGCACACACTGCTTTGGAGAACAAAGTTATATGACAGATAGCCAGTTGGAAACAACCAGATCCTGAGAAAAGACTGAAGAAAAGTAAGAGGAAAATTAGTTAACTCAGTGAAAGCTAGTGGGCAGCAGTTATCTTCTGTCCATGCACCCTCAACAAAGGCAGAGTGTCATCATTATCTCCCTACCCCCAACCAAGGAAAAATGCCTAGGCTAATTTTAATGGAGAAGATAAGCTAACCAGGTAGATAAAACTTGAATATTGTCTTGTGTTCATTACGGGCCTCATTAAAGCCTCCACATACGCCCTGTGCTCTGTTCCAAATCCAACTCTATCCATAAAATATAACTCTTGTTCATGGATTCTAAAAGTTTTTCATCATGCTTTTTGTCCAAGGGTTTCCGAGATACTCCCATCGCCAAACATTGACAGGTATGACTTGGAGAGGTTGTATACAGATATATAAGAATATGAAGACACACATATTTGATAGACTGGAATAAAAATGTATAGGAACAGAATAGTTTTCATATTGTTAAATGGGAACAAATAAAAATAGTGCTAATATTTTATATGACTGATTAATGACCACCAGGATTTATGTTAAATAGAGTGTCTGTCATATTAGGGAAGGTCCCAGTATAATTGTACTGAAAAGTGACATCACCTTTAAGAGATGAGGCCAAATGGGGAATTGATGGACAGATACCTTCATGCAGGAATTGATAATGGTCTGACTAAGTGAGCAAGTTCTTGCAGGAGCAAATGAGTTCCTGTTAAAGCAGGTTTCTATGAAAGCATAACTGATCCATTCTTGTTCTCTTGCTTTGCCTTTCACCTTGCCTTGGTCCTCTCTTACATCTTATCTGGAAGCTGCCCCATCTGAATCCCAGGTCCTACATGTACCTCAGCAGGAGGAAAATCTGGCAAACCATCGCCTGCTCATCTGTGCTGTAACTCATACATGACATACAACATCCCCATCCCCTAACCCTAACCCTTCCAAACCACTACACCTAGAAAAATGGGAGAATACATGAATACCTCGTGAAAATAAACATCCTAGCACCTACAAAATGGCATACGGTGTTCAGTGAGGACATCACCTCCATATATCTGAAACTAAAGCTATTTGATACAATCTCCCTCTCATCTGCGACTTTTAAAACTACACATTCATCGATTCTCCGCTCACAGTGAAAGACTTCTAGAACATACACAGATGAACTGGCTTCCTTTGTCAAGCTTAGAGAAAAATAATAACTTGCTTCTGAGACTCCCTCTACCTCTGACCTGTTTGGTCACCAATGACCACGACCCAACCCCCCCCCCACTTGTCTCCTCATCCCCCCTTCCTCACTCCCTGTTAGTGCATATGCCTCTACATTGTATATGTCTGTCTGTCAGGCTGAGTAGCACACTTTGACAGATTAAAAGGCTAAGGTCAAACCAACAAGTCCCCGAAGAAATGGTGCTAATTATCATCATGTGTTTTGAAATACTTGGCTCTTCAAAGATTTAACTAGGAATAGAATTCATCTTTGTCTCCCAGGGGCTGTTTTAGTATTCTATTAAAAAGCAATTCCCTTAGCTTTCTATACTCTGTGTTGTAGGGCAGCAATGAACTGGTCCTGGGAGTCAAAAAAGATCATCTCCACTTGTGATGGGTTTCTTTCTATAGTGACAGGTAAATGGCAAGCAGAGTCTTGCAAGGATGCTCCAAACAGTCCACTGAGAGTAGAATTGCTTTCGCACCCAAATCTCATGCTCAAAATTATTATCAGGATGGAGAGTGTAATGTACAATCCTGTGTGTTAGTATGCAACATATTAGGGCGTAGACTGGGATATTCAGTCCCTGCTTTAGACATTAGTGGCCTGGAAAAATGCAGTTGTAACATATTTTCTCCATGTCTCGATGTGTCCATCTGGTAATAGTGTTCATTGGATCACACAAGGAATGGATCTGGGATTAGAGACTTGTTTTCTACTGGCACTTCCTAGCTTGGTAACTGCATGTTCACCTTAGATTGGAGGGCTTGGCTGCTATGATTCTCTGAAGTACAAGGCAAGTGTTATCTCATGTCTCAAAAATAAATCATCTAGCTGGGTGGTGGTGGCACTCACCTTTAATCCCAGCACTCAGTAGGCAGAGGTAGGAGGATCTCTGTGAGTTCTAGACCAGTCTGAATATACAAGAGATACTTCCAGGACAGTCTACAAAGATACACAGAGAAACCTAATTAGTATGGAAAGGTAACATGGCTAAATCTCATCTTTTACAGTCCAGAGTCCACACACCATCCTTCTTAGAAACATTGACAATCTGGATCCAGCCCTCAGAACAAGGCTGCAAACACCAGACACAGTCAGAAGTGGAGACATGCCATCTCTGTTCACCAATTTTCAGGATAATAATTGAGTGGTCCATGATGCTGCCCTTCAGGTGACTGCATGGCTTGGTGACAGGCAAAGGGGCATTACCAAGTGACCCCTAGTGGAGGAGAAGAAAGTGGGACTCTGGTTTGGGGAGGGGTAAAAGGGGTTGCTAGGGTTGGTGGAGGAGTTGGGGAAGAGAAAAAAAAGGGAGTGTAGGGGGGAAACAAGGCAGGCAGAGGAGAGAAAGGAAGGAAAGCTAATTACTCTACATATTTTGAAAGGTAAGAATAGGATAGCCGCCAAGTAAGAGGCATCTAATAGCTCAAAAAGTCTCCAGTGAAGTTGCTCGCTACAGGTGAAAGGCCAAATTACCAGATCAAGTGGCTACATTATCAAAAATTATTCTATTGATTCCAGCAAGGTGCACCTTCCCCGCGATGATTGCTAGCATCTCAGACCTCCTTTCCTGCTGCTTTGGAACAGGAGGCACGGTTTCTACATTTCAAGTTGTTCAGGATGTGTTCGGGTGTGTGGGTAAGCACAGGTCTGCCTGCTGCGATAGTCCATCAGGCTTGCTGGTAGGACAACAGGGTTCTGAGTTCTGAGGGCCAGTGTCTGTATTCCACTCAAAAACTATATGGCAGGCTATCATTTGTACCCCAAGCAACCTGAGTTCTGAGTATTTCCAACAAGGAATCCTTGGGCTGGGAAAATCCTCCCAGAAAACATAGTGACCTCACAAGCAAATTCCTATAGTCATATGTAGTCAGCAGAATGACAAGGCCCTTAACTTCAAACATATTGCCCACGTGGGAACATTTGAGCTTAAATTAGAGGGAGGGAGAGATGGAGATGTAGCCAGTACTCTAGAGTATGTCCAGCAGCTGCAGAACCACAAAATAAAGGAACTAGAGGATTTGGGGGATGTTTCTTATTTATTCTAGATTACCAATTGTTCTCTGTTTCTGAAATGGGGAGAGAAAGAGAAAGGGAGGGAAGGGGGGGAGGCATATGATAGAACATGGGTCCACTGAATAAAAGCCTGAAGACTGTTAATACTGACAATAAAGACTATTCACTACAAAAGCCAGAGTGATAACATTTTAGTTTTCCAGCTAGATATCCCCGACCCGGAAGATGATGTCTTAGGTGTCCAAGCCCAAAGGACATCTCCCTCTCACAATGAATGCACAGTGTGGAAGGAATTTAGTGTATACTTGCTCTCATCGGAGCAGCAACGCCTGCATGCCTATTTCCTGGCTCCCGTCCTTGGATTCACAGTTGGTTAATGTAAAACCAGGCTGACACAGAGCGTCTTGCAGTTTATGTTTGAACCAGAGCCAAGAGAAAGCACATTTCTAGTGTTGGTGAACTTCCACCCCCATGAGCCTGGAGAGCGCTATTGTGTCCCTGAATAAAAGCACCCAGGCAGGGTGGTGTGGTTGAACTTTAAGCCAATTATCCCTGCCTTTGCCCAGCATCAGCCTCCTACTTCCTGGGACTCCTCGAGCTGATGCAGAGCATATTCAAATCTCCCCCTAGAAGGTTTAGTCTAGGTTGCTTCTTCAGTACTGTTTGAACATTAAATATGCAAATAATCATCATTACACTTCCAACAATTACACATGTTTGCGAGCACCGTGTCAAGTGCTGGCAGCAGAGCAATCATTTGTAAAGACAAATATTCCATTCCAAGAGATGTCACGCTGCTCGGAAGATCCTTTTTTGTATTAGTAGCCACACTGCTGCTCCGTAAAGTGTGCAAATGAACGTGACAGCGCTGCCAATAGCTGCCAGGCCCTTCCCCTCCGCAGAGCAGGTGCCAATCACCCGTCCCAAGCAGCCGAGGAGGCCTGGCCTCACAGCCCACAGATTGAACATATCGCCCACTCGCAAGGTTCCCAGGGCTGCTTCTCTGCTGCCATCGCTCCTCTCCCGGGGGGCACGGCTCTTCAAAATACTTTAATTCCTGATTTCTGAGTGTATTATCATGCGTTCGTAACAGATGAATTATCATTTGTAACTCAGAGGTGATGTAAAAAAACTGCTGGAAACCTCAGGCTGGAGTCACAGCAGGAGGCCTTCTTGCCTGTGCAGTTTCTTTTACTTCCTTCCATGCCCACTTGCTCTCTGCCTTTCCCCTCCCAGTTTCCTCACGTAGTTATGGATAATTGTCACCTTATTTACTTTTATCGCATCCAAAGCGCGGCTTAGCAGGGCCTGGACTTGAGTCTCACTAATCTTGCCTTCTCCCGAAGTAGGAAAATCCCAAGTCTTGCCGGGCCCAATTGATAACCCTTGCGCTTCTTTTCCGTGAAAGACAGATGACTCTGGCAAGCTTGGGAGACTGCAGATAATGGGATTGACTTGGTACTTAAATCTCAGTGAACCAGGACAGCATAAGTAATTAGTGAGTTGGATCCATCCCGGGGTGCTAATGATGGCTAAGTCTGCCCCCACGCCATTCTGCAAACGGCAAGAGGCACATCCATCTCAGGCAGATAAAAACCAAGGGGACGCTGCTCACAGACACCATTTATTCCTTCTTTAGTGCACAATTTATCCTAGAAAGGGGGGAAAAATCCTATTTTCCTCAAGTGATACCCAGAAGACCAAGTGACCACACTCCCACCAGAGTTCATTTTGATCACAATGCGGCTGCTGTTTTTAATTAAGAAAGGCTAATTAAGAGAAGATCTGCATTTATCTTCTTATCTGTTGTCAGCACAGACTCGCAGACATTACTTATATTTGTTTACAATCTGGTAACTGGCTTTCTATTACTGAGCCAGTGAAGTCTCAGTTTCTATTAAAGTTCATGTTTTCTAACAGTTTGGATTACATTGTTAAGAACGGAGTAGCCAGCCACCAAGATAACTTTGGGGTTTTAGAACTGAGTTTCCCCACATAAATGCAAGTTCATGAAACACTAGCTACTCCATGGCTCCTTGTGCTTTTCCTCCATTAATCCAGGGCAGGATTTTTGAGTGCAGACTAGCCTTCCCGATCATTTTTCTCTTTACCCAGAGTGATGGCAGTTTACCAGGATAATTTAGATAAATGTCTTGCCATGGAGTTCACTTATCCTTCCAGCAAACATGATCGACACAGAGCCTTGCATGACAAACTACATTGTGTTTTCATCCCACATTTGTTCTGTCAGCGGAGGAACTTCTCAAGGTAACCTACTTTTTTGTTGTTGTTGCTGTTGCTTGTTTTTCTCTTCCTTTTGGTTTGCTGAACATTCCCAACCATTGAAAAGAAAGGACATGCTTCTGTCAAGATGGCCAAGGAAAAGTGAAAAATGGAAGCACAGAGCTGTTGAATTTTAACTTCAAAGATAGTGAGGATGGAAGGCAGGCAGGAGATTAGAAACCCTTTCCCAGACACCCCAGTGACAAACTGTGGGTCTCCTTTGCCTGGCTTGGTAAAGAGGAGTGGAAGGCAAAACTAACCTTGCTCAGCTGTGCCCACCAGCCCCACATCAATTGCTTTTCTCCTTATCACATCCAAGAATAAAGTTGAGGCCAAATGATTGCTTAGTGTAAAGTTCCTTCATAGCCTGTTTCCCCTTCTACCCTATCCACCATGAAAATCTTTTTCTTGTTTCACTATACTGTCTTAGTATCTAACTTCTGTATACACACAGTGAACTCACATATGTCTGCCTGTTGGTCACAACAGGGACAAGTTTCTGAAATCATTCTTATGATATAGTAACTGCCCAGGAGAGCACTTCACCTTTCTACACAAACTGTAACTGCCTATGAGGAATTTAAACTTCCTTGGGATCAAAGACCCAGGGTCTCACTGAGAAGGAGATGGTAGTTGACAAAGGTTGTGCTCTCTGGTTCCTATGAATCCCTAATTGGAAGTGTTTGCATCCATATGGATTTCTCTAATGTTCAGTGACTAAAACTATATTTTTATGTTTAGATTATGCCAGCTCATATTCATATTCATATGCCTTGAGCAAAGTTTATGTTGCCTGGGTGAGTTTGTTCAGACACAGTCCTGTGCACACAAATACTTGTGTATGACATTCACAGAAATATCGCTTGAAGTGGTTTTCATCAACATATTGTGTTATTCTAAAGATATTTTGATTTTTTATCAATCATTCCTATTTCTACAATGGAATAATAATACAGACTGATTAAAAAAACACCTTTTCCAATAACATCCCTATGTATGTGTACTGATCGCACTACAAATGAATTTAAAGTGTATATCTTATGCTAACTTTTGGGAAGATGAGTGATATGTTAAAAATGTTATTTTTAAATCTTAAAAATGGTATCAAGTGAAAAGAGAATTCAAACTGAGAAAAATTGTATTTATCTCTTGAAAAAAAAAGTGACACTACCATCGGGTATTTTAAAGGATAATTAAATTAGCTAAGAAAAATCCTCTCTATAAAAAAATAAAATAAAGAAATAAGTTGCATCAAGAGCAAATCTATATGGACTTGGGTCCCTTGACAAATGGGATATGTTCTAGGGAATGTGCTAATGGCCCTTCTTGCCCTTGTGTGGACATCAAGCACTTACTACAATTCATCTGTAGGATAAATTTGATGGGACTGCTTTGGTATAAGCTTGTCATGTGCCGTGTGAATTAAGCATGATAATGAAATGTGTGTGTTAACAATTGATTGCCAGGTTCTGCATCCTAGCCTCATCACTCGTTGGCTGTATGGTCCTGGGCAAGTCCCAGTACTTTTCTGTCACTGAATTTCTCCGGTAAAACTGTAAATTGGAGATAATAGTTAACACCAAACCCATTGATCCTTTCAGCACTTATTCCTAATAGACAGAAAAACAATTCAAGTGTTTTAAAGAAAACTATATCTTACAAAGATACATTTAATTTTTTCCTATGCATAAAGGATTGCATGTTTCTACAATGTTAGTATTATCTGAGGGTATTTAGTTTGCTCTATTCATGCAGCATTAATGCTGGTGTTCTTAAAATGTGTGCTCCTAAGTCAGACTAGCAGAGTCCCACAGGCCCAGCAGAGGCTGGCAGCCTCTGTGTTCTCCAGTTCTAGTGCACTGCTTTGGTCAGGCGCTGTCAGTGTAGCCTAGACTGCCAAGAAATAAACTTAAAAGAAAAAAAAAAAAAAAAAAACCACATAGCCAAGCCTAGAATGGAGCTTCCTCTTTACCTGGTGTTTACTACCCTGGAATTATCTGGTCCTGGATGTAGACATACATTTGGGAAAAAAATTTAAGTTTCCTTATCGTTAACTTCTAATAGATCAGTGTGGAGCTGGAAATATGTGTCTTAGATATAAATTATTGGTGTTCCCCACTAGTAATTAGTGGCTACTAAAAATGTTCCCCGCTTATCTTAATCAATTGTTTATCTAGTCATTTGATAGTAAATATTTTGATATCCAAAGATAAAATATTTTCCTCGTTAAAAAATATCTTTTGGCATCTTAGGCCAATCAGCCGTCCGGACACCCTGATTATCTTTCGGTATAATGATTTCCTTACTATAGAAATTCCTTATTTTTTGACTTTGCTGTACATGGGGTTGGGGAGGGGGTTGGACTTCCATGATTGTAGCGTGGCACTGATAGCATTGTTCTTTGAACTTTCCCAGCCATGAGTGGAGAGTTGCTTTCCTTCATGAGAAAATGGGACTCTAAATGGGATCCGTGGCAGGTGGAATAGCCCCTCTGTAGAGTAGGGTTACACAGGCAACATAGATGAAATCTATGAGGTATTCTTCCTCTGAAAGAAGCAAAGAGAATGGGGGAGTGAGAAAATGTGAGTGAATGATTAAATGAACTTCAAGGGCATTTTCATCTGGGAGACAAGTGTGAAAGGAAGAATAATAAATGACTCCCTGCCTTCCCAGAAAACGATTGGTACCCATTGTCTATTCTGGAAGCCATCTGATAGCTCATGCCATCTACCAATGGGCATAGAAGAGTTTGCATAAAAGAAAAGGGGTCAACTAAGGGGAGAGAAGAGGCTCAGCCAAAACAAACTGAAATGCTTCATTTCACCAAGGTTTGATTAATGGGATATTAGACACCTAAGACCGTTGAGACAAGAGCTAACTAGCCTTTAGCAAACTGCACTGTGAATCACACTTCACACATTGAGATGTGAGGTAATGAGATTCGCAAAAAAGAAAAAAAAAAAAAAGTACCACAGTTAGAAACAACCCCTTACATTCGAACACACAGTTCCCAATTCCTGCCAGTGGCTGGCACATTGTCACTAATAAAGCTGGAAAGGAAACTGTTTATGCTCTCTCTCTCTCTCTCTCTCTCTCTCTCTCTCTCTCTCTCTCTCTCTCTCTCTCTCTCTTCTCTCTCTCTCTCTCCTCTCTATTTTGTTTGTTCCTGACCACTGATCGGAATAGGCAGCTGGTGTGGGAATAAACGACAGTATATGTGTTGGCAGTACACAGTTGATAACCAAGATACACTTTTCCTCTCAGCCTTAACCATCCAAACTTATGGCTTAAAAATAATTCACAGGAGACAACTTACTTTAAACTTACTTTAAATTACTGAGGGTAATTTGCTGTGGTTGTGGGATGAAGAGTTTTTTTGATTGTTTTTGTTTTTGTTTTTTTTAAGAAACTGGAAACTCTATATGCCCACTCCCCTAAAAGATCAGCCTGAATCTGAGGCTAACATGATTCACAATTGATCAATCTCGAACACTAAATTTTTTGTTAAGTAGTTTCCAGCCATCCACAGGCCATCTTCAGCTGAGAGAGTGCTGAGTAAACCTACACCTCCACCTAGTGGTGCCCGAGAGCATTTAATTACTTCTACAGTGAAAAAGATTTAGTCATTCTTGGCAGCCAGCATGAAAGCCCTGGGTCGCTGTGCCGTGGGAGCACAATATTTAAAGATAACATTTTAATCCTAGAATATTCTTACACCACCCCCATTTTCTCACTCCTCAAACCTAAAAGCTGACATTATTAGATTGCAAAATAGCCGAAAAAATTCCTCCCACTCCGTTTTTCAATCTTGCGATGTGCTCAAAGACTTTGACCAGAAACTCCTTTGAGTAGCTAAGGATCATCTTTGGGGATTCACCCACCCTCCTCTGCAACTATTTTTTTTTTTTGCCAGCTCCCTACTTGGCATATGGCTCCGTAGCTAAAGAGGCCAAACAAATTTCTGTATAATGATCTAAGTTAGACATTCTCAGTCAACCAGAAAAATTATGAGTGATGCTCCCTCATCTTCCAGGTTAATGAAGGCACCCACTTTACTCCACGTGGGCCCTAATCCCATGACATCCCAGAGAAAAGTCATCAAAGTCCATTGCCACACAACAGAGAAGCATAGCTCCTAGCACTCCCCATTAGACCCTGACACCCGTGTCAAGAATAGTAACAGGCAGACCATGCTAATACATCTTGGGTTTATATGATCTAAATAATCAATAAACAATTAGGGCTGTTTTGCTTCTTTAATACCAAAAAGACATTTGGATTCTGTCACAGTTAAAAGGAAATTGTTTGTGTTTGCTTTTCATTTGGTTTGCAAGATTAAAGACCCAGTCCTTAGAGATGTTATTTCAGCCAAGTCTCTTCAGATGTTTCTCATCACTGGCTTCATCCCTAGTACCACCTATGCTATGGGGAGATGTAGGAACCAGGGCTTTCAGCTGGAATATGTCTAGAAAAACTAAAGGGAGCTAAGAGAGTTGCTGCTTGCTAATCCCTGTTATTAAGCACTACTTGTAGGAGGGCACGTTACTCTGATTGAAGCTGTTGCCACTGTATTGGGCCTAAAAATGTTAAATAATCCTACCCTACCATGATTAATTTTAGTACCTATTAATTAACAGCCATTAACTTATAAAGAAGGCAAAAAGAAATAAATGTATTAATTGTCAGTTTGCTTTCTTCCAGCCTATCTTTTCTTAGAACTTAGTATTCTGCCATGTGATCCCTGAAATTACAGGAAAATTCTATATATAAAGTAGTGAATAATAACGTTCCAATGAGGAGATTCTTGTAGCATTCTTAACATTTTCTATATTTATAGCACAAGGGACAGAATTCACTAAGACAAATATTTAAAGTCATCAACCATTGTCATTCATATGGGCACTATCCAAGACCAGTCATACAGTGGGTTTCCTTTTAGCCCTCCAATTACTTCAAAAATACTACCCTGACAAAAGGAAGAAGAAACTCATCTTGTTTTGGCTTACTGAATTCTCAATATTGTACCTTTAAAGTTAAAAAGAACCATGGTTTGCCATCTTTGCCAAATGCATGTCATTATAGGGGCATAGTGAAACTAAGATCGTCATTAAACATCTTTGACTTTTTCTAAACTTTAGGGTGAGTAAAAAGTGAACTTAACACAAACTAATCAAATTCAAGGGCACACCAATCTCCCCCAAAGCCCCAGTCCAGGATGAAAGAGCAAAGAACCAGAACAATTCAAAAACAAAGCCAAACAAACAACCACAAAAACAAGCAAACAACAACATAAAACTGACAATGAGGGAGAGTGGTTTAGGCAGAGGAAAGTATTTTTGTTTCTATGTCACCTATGTCTATCTGATAAAGGCTTTCTATGACTGCTCCTGTGGCTATACAGCAAAACAGATTGTGTCAAACTTCAACTTCTCCTGGGCTATGGTGAGTGGGAAGACCTCCTTAGGATGGGCAAAGGTGATCTCATGATCTGAGGACATGAGACAGCTTTCAGTAGTTCCTTCATTAATTGGAGCATATACACATAGACACACACAAACACACAGACACATACACACACCACAACACCACATGGGGTGGAAGGGTAACTTACAGCTTTTAGTCCAGTGGTTGTTCAACTTTCCTAGTACTATAACACTTTAATACAGTTCTTTGTGTCGTAATGACTCCCCACCATAAAATTATTTTCATTGCTACTTCACAACTGTAATTTTTCACTGTTATGAATTGTATTGTAAATATCTGATATTCAAGATGTCTGATATGTTACCCCAGTGTAAAAGTCATTTGACCACTCCCCACAAAGATGGAAAATGAATGTTGAGAACATTTAGGCCATCAGCCTAATAAGAAACGACTCCATAACTTAATCCAGTTATGAACCTGTGTTTTGAAACTGTTAAGTGCACTAGTAAGGGTTGCAAATGTCAGTTCATTGTTAATCTATAAACTTGTCTGTGTAGGGTGACTTCTGGACTCTCCATGTCACCACCCTACCATGCCTAATGACTACTAAAGGGTTGAGTATGAAAACTTTGCAATCAAACCAGCCCATTTCCAACATGGCTATTAGTAAGATGAAGTCATGCGGCTTGTTAATAATACTTAAGTCTCCAGACCTAATTACATTTATGATGAAGTCTTTCTGATTTGGTTTACTGCGGTGGCCACTAGGACAACAGTTACACTAGCTCCTCCATTGTCACAACTATACACAACTATACGCAAACCCACTGGTGACTGGTGGGTACACATTCACAATAATGGAGATCTCCCATGGTCCCCAGGGTTGGCTCTGTCAGTATCAGGGCCATGACTTCAGCAGGGATCCAAGGATAAAGTTCTTTTGGTAACCATGGGCTTGCTCAGTTTTCCTTGGGGAAATAATGGTGGAGAACAGAAAAGAATTCTTTTCGTTAGTCACCCACTAGAGAGGCCTCACCCATCCCCACCCCTACCTCCACTCCTACCAAGAGGCCTCCAGTTCCTGCAGTCAGGACAAACTTGCTACTCATGATTTAGGGAATATAATATAATCTTTCTGCTCAGAGATCTGATGTTGATATGACAGACAGCTCCAAAAGATCAAGGTTCAACAAGTCAGAATGTTCTACTCTCCTTAGGAGGAAGCTAGGATGCTTCATTTATGCTAAATAGAGATTTGTTTCCTCAAAGACATGTGAGAAAATATTCTCTAAGGTGATTGTCATGACTTCAGAAAGTCCATCTCACACTTCACATGACAACTGTTACAAACTACAGGTCTGGTCCTTAAACCTGGTAAATTAAGTCCATCATTTAAATGAAATCCAATATGCAAGCCTTGCTTGCACACATTGTCTCAAACCTGGCCATCATCACAAAACCATGCTGGAGAGACCCAATTCTGGAGTGAATTTCTATGCTTTCATGCCCTGGTCTTGGGAGCAAGGATCCGTCATGATGAGAACCAGTGAGCAAGTCCTATATTGATGTGGATTCCATGTATGCATCTTGCACTCTGTTATAATTTAGAATGTTCTTCCTGGTTAGTAAAGTGAGTTTACAACTGCAAGGAAGGTACATCAACTGGAGGCAAATTAACAATGTCAATATCTCACTGATAACCATTTTAAAAAATCTATCTAAACAAGCAACAAGGTTCCCACGTGACTGGAACTACCCAGAAAGGGAGCAAATGGGGATTTTGAAGAAATGAGAGGGAAAATAAATGCATGCCTCCCTGTTAAACAAAACAAAAACAATTGTGGTTTTGGGTTTTTTGTTGTTGTTGTTTTGTGTGTGTGTGTGTGTGTGTGTGTGTGTGTGTGTGTGTGTAAGAGGGGTCGGATGGGGTAGGCATGGGACTTTTGCGACCCAGTGCTAAAGGAGGTAAGGGAATAACATTGCAGAGTCAATTTCTTGCCTTCACCTCCTTCAGGTGCATTTTAGGGATCAAACTCGGGTGGTCAGGCTTGCTCAGCCAGCTCCTTTATCCGTGCAGTCATCTTGTTGGACTAAGCATTTCTCTTACACAGGCATTCTCTGCAGCATGCAAGACATTGGACCTAAAAGTGTTTAAAAACTATCCACTTCACCAAGGCAGGGATTGATTCCTAAAATCCCAGTTTGATTTGAGGATGCTGAAGATGGAGGAACCTGTTGTTATTTTTTTCTGAAGTCAAGTGTCTTTCTGTAAAGATGGGCTTTTCCACTTGCTGCGTGTGAAGCTCCAGTGGCTCTGTGGAGTGGTTTAGAAGCATTAATACTATTGTCACTTCCTTCCATCCACTTTCTAAGGAGCCCTTCAAACCCCAGTAGAATTTAAAGCTGCAATATGTTTGGATTTACTGGAGAAATGAATGGTAGAAAAGTCCAAATTTGGCAATCACTCTGTCAGGCAAACTATAACAAACATTGGCTTGTGTTTTGACCACTTCCTCTTACTTCCTCCCCAAATTACTAACGTGTTTTCTTGGAGATGCCAAAAGTAGTTTGTAAGCAGTTCTCTAGTGATCCTTTAAAAATCTCAGCTCCTGGGGGGATGATGAATATTATCAGTCTTGAAAAATGCTATCACTAGTTCTGAACTGAAGACCAGCATCTAGAAAATAGGGCAAGGATGAAATCCAACACATACATGATGCTGGGCTAAAAGCCATTCTTCTGCACTGGGTTGTCTCAGGATGAATAAGAAACTATGTTGAGAGAAATTTGACAGTACTAGCTGTATGGACCAACCCCTTCATCAAACACACACTATCGCTGTCTAGTCTGTTTCAGTGGAGAGCAATATTTTTTTTTTTACCTGCCCTGATTCCTCCTATTACCAAGGCAATGTGTAGATTGGAGGAAGGCTCACATTGCATATATTGTAGGATTTGTCCTTAATGAAAGTAAGATGCAAATAGTGTAATTCTTACTAACTTTAGAAAGGTTTCACTTCACTGTGACATTCCTCATATACCTCCCACCACTCTCTCTCTCTGTGTCCCCCCACCCCGATGTGACAGTGTCTATATGTTCATGCATGCACCTTGAGCATTTTAAGACTTGAGTTTGTGTAGATTTGCTACTAAACTGAACTAAACTGATTTAAATGAAGCATTGATTAAAGAGAGATTAGAATGAAAGAATTCTAAGACTGTAAGAATTATTCCATTGCTGATCAGTCAGAGTTATTTCAAGAAGTCTAAAGCTATGTGAATCAATAGTACTGGAATAGTACCAAAACTTAATTGCTTGAAATAATGAAAGACTCATTGTAAAACTTCTCCATGGCAATCACTCAACAGCAGTGTAAGGAATGATTTCAAGCACTGTTGCATTCTAAGGTAGCTGCAGGTACTGATGGGAACAGGATATTTAAAATGAGCTGACCACAGCCAACACATCCGGAAGAGAGTTCACATAGCACCTTCTACCCCTGTCCCTTCCTACGATGGGAGCTGTACTAAAAATTATGTATCTTTGAAGTTGCCTTTTTTAAAAACTGTTTTCTGCTTTTTTTAATACAAGACTTCCAAAATTCCCAAACTTCCCTTATGTATGCTTCTCAAACATTTCCTTCTTCCTTTTGATCTGTAAATTTCGGGGACAAAGAGAGAAATGTATAAGCAAAAAATGCTTAAAGTGGGTGCTAGAGCCCAGTCGAGGCAGTGTAAAATAATGGCTTTCACTTTAAAAGGAGCATGGCTGTGTCTACACAGTGACACAAGCCCATTCCTAACATGCTTGCCATTCAAACCTACAAAGAGGAACAAAATCCAGAAAAGCCAGGAGTGCCTAACATGAAATGTTCTTTCTAGAGGTCTCCCTTAACAGCAGCGAGCCACTTCGTCAGTATTGAACAGGCATGTCTCTGTTGTCCATGTCAGGCCATGCTATAGGTACAACATCCCCGAGGAACAGGGTAACAAGTCACATGCTGTATGAAGCACCATGGAAATAGTCCTCTCACCAACAGCATCACCCAAAGATGAAGAGACTGAGAACCGACAAAACCAAGACACTTACAAATTCACCAACATAGCCAAAGACAAGGGTCACATTCAGTCTGTTGGACTCCATGCTCTGATATTCCCCATCATATCTTTTAGAGATAAGATCATCATCTCAGAGCTGCCACTTGCTGCTTCTTGATATCCAGAGAAAGACCATCCTACATTTCACTAGCCTGGGAGGACACCTGAATTCAAAATTAGAACTGCAGTCTCATTTGGATGCCTGTGGTCTTAATACCATTTTAGAGTCAAAGCATGGAATACATTCACATAGTCTGTGAAAGGGGCGATGTGTGTATTACATTCCTACATCTGTGAATATTTCCACTCTTGTCACCCTGATTTTAACTTGGTGGAACAAGTGTTTTACCCCATTGTGACAAACTCCAACTAAACACATCAAAAATAGTTACTGGTAACTATTTTTAGTTAGCATCCTTAGACACAGTGGAATTGGCTTAGTATCCATGCTGTCTAGTCTAGGATATAGGACCTGGTCCATATTGATGTGCCTTACAGTGATTCCCTAGATCTCCTCTTCTTCTGGTCAGTCTGGCTCCTGGCTCCCTACCCTCTGCATGCCTCTGGCTCTTTGTTCTTACTGATCCTTCAGTTGTGCTTTGTACATAACTTCCTTTCCTTAATTATGGCTCCATAACCATACAAATCTGTGCTGGGTGTTGAGGCTGTGACTCATTAGCACTAGAAGGCTGTGGGAATCCATCCTCTCATCAGCCACTGGAATGTGGATTGTCTTGGTGTTGTTGACTTGTCCACAACCATCATGAAACAAATGCAATGTTCCTTTCTAAGGATTTCCCAAAGAACTGTCTTCTAATGGGAAAATTTGAACAAAAATATGTATCGCATGCCAAACAGCTAACCTCATACTCATAAATATTTATATTTTAGTGGAGTTGAAACATCATTTGTAAGATGGATGTTGCTGCTTTGGAGTTCCAACAAGAAAATGCCTCAAGAGCTGAACCCGTTTCTACCGCTAATAGGTACAAAATCCTTTGTCCTGTTCTGGGGGAGGCAAGGAGGCACACAAAGCAATGTCACTGAATGCTCCAGGATTGGGTCATCTCAGAACTCCAAAAGCATCTTCTTTCCACTGAGTAAAAGAAGAAACACTCGGGAACATGCTACCATACTGACAGCGTGCAGTGAGCAATCTGGACCTCCCATCAGCAGCCCCAGCATCTGCAGGGAGCAGGTCGAAATGCAGACCTGGGCTTCAGCACAGACTGGATGAATCCGAAACTGGCATAGGGGAGGCAGGTGTTCTGTCTTAGCAAAGCCTCCAGGTGATTCTTATGCACAGGAGGCTTCTGGGAAGTAGCACTTGATGGCCCTGAGTTTACAAACCTGAGCTTGAATCATGAGCCCAGCATGACCTCCATGACCTTGATAAGTGACAACCTCCTCAAGCCTCGTGTTCCTCATCTCTGAAATATCCACACAGTGTATTTTCCCCAGAAGGGTTGCTGTGAGGACTGACTGGGGAAAAGAACATATCTGTGTTAATTGTTTCTTAGAATTTCTAAAACAAAATAAGCATACAGTACTTGTTTTCTAGTATCATAGCTGAATTAATGAAATAACTAGATGTAAATAAACTATGAATCCATTAAAGAAATGAGTAACATTTTTAAACAAGGCACGATATATCAAAGCAAAATTGATTAAACTTGAGTGATTAAAATTAACGAAATGTTCTTTATTTGGTTTGTTTGCTTTGTTGTTGCTGCTGTTTTCTGTGGCTAGGTTTTATATTATACAAAGTGACATCAAACAACTCCTGATTCTCCTGCCTCTGCCTCCAGACATGCTGAAATTACAGGCATACACACCTGGAAAACTCATTTTCCCTCTCCTAGCTAAAGAAAGATGACTGATATGTACATTTCCTGTGTCACTGTCAATCTTCCAGTCCCTCTCCTTTTGTTTCAGCAGTTAGAGGTTAGTACAGAGAAAATGTCTGAGCAGGCATTGCCTTGCCTAGCCCAGTACACCTCTCAGTCATTGGCTTCTGTTCTGCTCTGTGGCTTGCTCCATGACAATGAGAAACTTCTCCATTCTTTGTACAACTTAACAGTGCAAAAGAGTTCATGACCTTGAGTCCACCTATTATATTCCCAGATAAAACATTCCATCTTGGAGGGAACCTCATCAAAACTCAGGATGATGTAAAGAATGGTGAAACAAACTCCACACTGAAAGCAATCTACTTAAAATTCACGAAGTAAACAAACCAAAAGCTTCAGGAAGTCCCTGAGACACCGACCAGACTCACTGGACCCTTCCCAAGCATATAAGCAGGAAGGACCACTCAGAGATACTCTCAAAGAAGCTGAACTACATAGAAGAACACAGACCATATAAAATGCCTTGAAGAGGCAGAGGACAACCAAACATCTTGGGAGAAATAATCCAACCTGTTGAGCTATTTACAAATTATAGAGTGACTCCAGGCTCCCTGCTTTTATGAGCTGTCACTCCTGGTAGGGTAGACTTTGGTGATGCTGCTGTCTTTGCTGTATTTCTGCTCCTGTAAGTCACTCATCATCCATACTCTTATACTTTTCCCTAACAAAAATTATGGTTTAACAAGTTGGCCTTAATTTGGTTTGTTGTCACAACCATCTCCTTACCCCCAGGTTGTTAATGTTGAAAGTCACCCATAGGTCTTGGTCCTCCTGGGATGTCCCCCAAGTGAGAGTGTGAGATCCTAGCCTATCCTCTATTTTGCTTCTTGGTTATGGGGTGAGCAGAGAACTACCTAGTCATGAAATGGAACTCCAAACCTATGAGCCTACAGAAACCTTTCAGCTTTAAATTGAGGCAGAGCCGACTAGCATCCATCTGTTGATGGATGCAATCTTGGAGGCCCAGGAGACCGTTATATGAAGAGTCTGTGCCATGCATGTCTCCAGCTTCCATGGATCCTGTATTCACCTGCATACTTCCCCAAAGAAGGGAGAGGTCTGCTCCTTTGAATTTGGCCATACATTTCTTGAGTGTGCATTGTGTATACATTAGCCTTACAGAGCTATCCCTATAAGTACATATGGTGCTTTAAATGAGGGACAGAGTGGAAGGAGAGACTTATGGGAAGGGACTCATTTGTACAACCGTCAGGAGACACCAAGAGAAGTGCTCCCGGAACCAACACCTGAGACCTAAGCTTAAACCCAAATATAGCTACTGCCAATTCCATCTACAGCTCTCACTATCAGTAGCCTTGTCTCTGCAAATATTGATTTTTATCATTGTACCGTGACTCTAACACACCAGGAGAAATAAAAACACTGTGGGGAAAGACAAACTGTTGTAGAATTGCATATGAAAAAAAAAATCCATGGTGACCAGTTAAAATGATGGAAACATAGCAAACTGAAGATATGGCTGTCTCTGGAATCCAATAACTAAGTTTGAACTTTTGCTTCATCATTAATTAGCTGTTTACAGCTTCAACTGTGATTCGGTTTCCTTATCTAAGGAATGTGCATAATCACGTCATTCACTTGATATACTTGGATGGTAAAATGAGACCATCTTCTCGAAGCCAAAGTGTGTCTGGCATGTTACGTATTCAATAAGCATTTTCTGATTCCATCATCTTCTGTTATTTTTTTTCTTTCCAGAGCTGGGATGCAGCGTGGGTCCTTATGCTTTCTAAGCCAGTGTCTGCCACTGATCTACATCCACAGCTCCTTTGTATGTGGTTTTTATTTGACAGGGTCTCACTAAGTTGCCTGGGATTGCCTGCAACTCATTCTATAGCCCAGGCAGGCTTTGTACTTAAAATCCTTCTACCTTAGTCTCCTAAGTAGCTGAGATTATGTAAATGTGCCTACAGGACTGGTACTGACTTTTGAGTATTTACTTGAAGTTAGCAATTTATATTAGGTTGCTGTCCTTTCTCCCTCTCTCTCTCCCCCTCCTCCTTTGATGAGGTCTGGCTGCCCTGAAACTCACTATGTAGACTAGGCTAGCCTTGAACTCCCACACCTTTATGTCTTTGTGCTGGGATTAAAGGCATAAGCACCATTGCCAAGTTTTATCTTCTTTTTGCTATCTTGGATGGATTGCAGGACATACTCCTCTTCAGAGAACAACGGTGTTTCCTTCTGATCAGCCATCATGCAGAAGTATTGGGGGCAGGTACCCAACCTTAACTACATATTATCTACTCTGCCTGTCTCTGCCTCCAAGTGCTGGAATTAAAGGCATGTCCCACGTGCTACCACACCAGGTGTGATGTTTCTTTTTTTGACCAACACCAACTTATTTCCCAAATAATGTGAATTCCTATAAAATTAATGAACACTCTGACTTAAATAAACAATCACTTTTGCTGAAGTTTCCCAACAGAATTATATGATGTCTTGGATCGAGGACAAGTACTAATCCTTAACCGTCATTGATACAAGACAGTGGCTGAGGTGTTTTTCTTCTTATCCATTATTTATACAGGCCATGAGTATAGGTGCAATTCAGCAATAGGCATGCCCAGACAGCAGACAGAACAAAGTAAGCATTTCCTTTTGGGGGATTACAATATCAATCCACAGAAGGACACAGGAGACAATGAACAATAAAACACAGTGCAGTGCCAGCATTCGGAGATGCGTGTGGTTAATGTAACTGAGATGCCTTGCGGAACAGATGGTTTGGAAAGAGGTTTGTGATAAAAAAGAAGGTGAGCAGCTTCGCTGTACATTAGTGGGAGTATGCTATGGGATCTTAGGGAAACACAGCAAGCGGGAGGAAACTTTCCCTCTGCAGTCTATTCTCTTTTACCCCCCTGCCACCTATATTTCCTAATTAGACAGGGCAAATGGCCAATAAGTGTTTTTCTTACATATCATAAGGAAGGAAACAAGCAATGGTCAGGGATATAAAAGTGGTAGTCAATGGTCTGCACAAAGATACTGAGCAAACCTAGGGGTAGGTTTTGCCTTTGCTCAGAGATTTCAGTTAAGAGTGTCTGTAAGCCTGGTTTTTAAAACTACAGTTACAGGTCCATTAAACCCTTGGAGCAGATGTATTTTTGAATCTAGAGTACCTCAGAATCTGCACAAGTAAAATTATATATACACTACCTATTATATACCTCCCTGGTGAGGTCTGGGGTAATAAAACACAGACATAATTTTGTACCAAAATATTCCATGCAAGCAGAATAAAAACTGTAAGTAACTGTGTATCTGTTCAGTCCAGATTCTCCTGCCAGAGGAATTTGCATTACATTTTCATGGATTGAGAAATCAGCCATCTTCTTGGGAGGTAGTCTGATGCCAGTGAAAGGTATAGCACAGATAGCAATGGGGGTGTACAAATGATAACCATGGGCAGCAGACCCAGAACATGGGCTGACTCCTTGCTCTATGTTTGGGGACTCCATCTGCTCTCTCACCAGACTGGGTTGACCCTGCCCCTGCTTTCCCCTTTGATCTATTGTAGTAGCGTTCCAGTGGTCCATGTTACGAACTTTCCTCTTAGAATGCCCACAACAGCTGCCTACCTAATCAGTCCACTGACAGTTGTCATGACAAGATGTCCCCCTAGGCCAGTGATCCTCAATCTGTGGGTTGGTTGCAAGCCCTTTTAGGGGTCGAACGACCTTTTCACAGGGGTTGCAAATCAGATATCCCACATATCAGATATTTACATTGGGTTTCATAACAGTAACAAAATTACAATTATGAAGTAGTAATGAAACAGTTTTAGGTTTAAGGGTCACCACAGCATGAGGAACTGTATTAAAGGGTCTCAGAATTAGGAAGGTTGAGAACCAATACCCTGGCCCCTTCTACAGACTCCTGCCCAAGTGTTCACCTCAGTACACATCACACCCCCCATGTCATGACTGAAACTTTCCCAATTGTCTCATTGTTGTTGTTAAGATATGTAACCAAGTCTCCCAAGCCACTGACAAGCCTCATGTCTGCTTCCACTTCTGTCCACTCCTCTCAGTTCCTAAACTGGTTTTTCCTGTGTGGACCTCTGCACCTGCTGTTCTGCTAATTTTCCTCACACCCCTTGTTCTGCCTTCTCATTTTTGGGATCTGAGCCTGAAGGCTGCTCTGTGCTGCCCACTTTTGACCTGGTGGGAGCAACTTCTGCACCATCAGCAACCAACATCCACATCAGACCCCACCCAAAGCTGTCATTGTGTGTATTTCTGTGATTGTGATTGTGGATTCCCTTGAAGGGTTCAAGACTCAAGGAAGTCCAACACTTCAACTGTTTTTCTTATTTGTGGGCACCATGGCCAAAAATATGTGTGTCTGTGTGTGTGTGTGTGTGTGTGTGTGTGTGTGTGTGTGTGTGTGTGTGTATAGATCATAGATTGTGTGGGAAATCTTCCTGCCAGCCAAACTGGCCAAGAACCTTATTGCATGCCTGTAATCCCTTTAAATATATTTTTAAGACTTCTTTTAAACATTTTATAGACTTAGCTTCACTCCTGCTGGGTATGTGGTACTATCCTTGTTGTAAATTCGGTTTCCAAGTCTGAGAAAAGTCACAGAACTTGACAAATCACAGCAGAGACAGCACCATGTAGATTCAGCACTGGAGCAGAGTGATCTTTTGTGTCTTTAGCCAGTGTACCTGCCACGCCACCACCCTCCCTGACCCAGGGGTGGAGTATGTGTATAAACTCCACCCATTGAATACGGTGAAAGATGATGCTGGAGTAGACTTCTGCCTTAAGATGGCAGCGTCACATGGGTTCAAGTCTCTGGGATGGGATGAGAAGAATAGGGAGCCTTCTAAATATGTGTGCACAGGTGACGGGGCTGAAAATGAAATTCTGTGTTGAGGTAGGTTGTATGGTCTGCTCTCTGGAAGGCTTTCGTATAGACGTGGGAGAGGAAGCACACAGATTGGCCTTACTCTATATTAGAAGGGAAAGTGAGATTCTCTTCCCAGAGAATTCAGCACCCCAGAATGCTTGCCCCATCACTGAGCAGCATCTTGCCTATACCATTGCAACAGGAAAAAAATGGCTTATTCCTCTTCAGCTGTAAAACACAGGCTGAAGGCCTGTAGGTTTGATCATTCAAAGAGATGCTTGCTTTGTTCAGGTGTTTTCCATGCATGAGCTAAGTGAATGTTTTAACTTTATATCAGAGGCATCATAATAGTTACTGATGACCCTGGGTTCCATCAGAAAGCAGGCTGAGCAAGCCATGAAGAGCAAGCCAGTAAGCAGTTCTCCTCCATGGCTTCTACAATGGCTCCTGTCTCCAGGTTCCTGTCCTGTTTTGAGTTCCTGTCCTGACTTCCTTCGGTGATGAACAGTAATGTGGAAGCATAAGCCAAATAAACCCTTTCCTCTCCAACTTGCTTTTAATCTTGGTGTTTCATTTCAGCAATTGAAACCCTAAGTAAGACTCTTAGTTAAGACCCATTTTATTCATTTCATTGCCTTGGGATTGTTACAAGGTTAGCGTATCTTATTTATCCAGTCTTCAGTGACCATGAGAAACAAATAGAAGTTGTTCTGCTATCTCTATAATTTCCTTTTCAATATATTTGCATTTTCACATTTCTTACTATGTTCATAGATTTGGACAAATGATCATCACCATCAGCCCAGGGATGGCACCACACAAAATGGGCTGGGCCCTATCACATCAATCACTAATTAATATTCCACAGGCCAATTCTTATGGAAAAATTTTCTCAACAGAGGCTCTTCTCTCCCTCTCTGAATGTTCTTAAAAGAAAACTTTGTGAGTAGCGTGTGTGTGTGTGTGTGTGTGTGTGTGTGTGTGTGTGTGTGTGGTACATGTGCACCAATACATGTATAGGCTCATGCATATAGAGGTATCTTTTGAGACAGGTCTCTCACTGAAACCATGCCTCAGTGGCTAGACTGGCTGACCAATAAGCTCCTGGGAGGCACCTGTCTCTGCTCCTCTAGCAATGTTATACATGGAACTCTGACAAGTTCCAAGGTTATAGATGGACCTCTAACAAGCTACAAGGTTATAGACATAACTACCACAGTGGGTTGTTAGGTGGATTCTGGAGCTCCAAACTTGGATCTTCATATTTTAATGGCAGACACTTCATTGACTTAGTCTTCTCCTCAGTTCTTGAAAATGTCAATGGTGAATATGCCACAGATTTTATTACTAAGCAATATGTGGATTGGGTCATGGCCCCAGGTTCAAGCAATTTCTTCTTGCCTTAGAGCTGTAGCCTCCTTGGCTATAAAATGATGATAACAAAGCTATGCCAGAATAAAGAAAACTGTACTTCACATTTCAAGTACTAACTAAAGTGTTAGGGTTATTCCTTCACAGAATTTTCTAGAACTTCATGTTAGGTAATAAAGGCCTTTATAATAAAATGAAATGCAATCGTCCTATGAATTTAAATTCAGTGCAATGTACCTATTATTATGGCTTAGGTCTTAACTTCCCATACTTTGTGGGAGCTCACACCCACACTATAATCCTAGTACTCAGGGGGCTAAGGCTGAAGGATCATAGACAGTTTCAGGCAGTCTGGGCTACACAGTGTGTTCAAGAAGAACCTGAGCTACAGTTCGAGAAAAAAAGTAATAATAATGAACCAATGTCTTCAAAGGCTCACTTATTGAAGACTTCCTCCTCAACTGACGCCACCATTGAGAAGGGGTAGATACTTTTGGTAATGGGCCCTAGTTGGAGGAAGCAGAACATCAGGAGCTTGCCCTTGAAAGGGATGTTGGGCTCTTGCTCATTCTTCCATCTGTCCTTGTCCCAGTCACCATGAGGTGAGCAGCTTCACTCTGCAGCTGCTTCCCACAGAGGTGTTTCACCTCCCTAAAGACCCACAGCAATTAGTCCAAGCAAACAGGAGCTGAAACCTCACAGATTAACAGCCAAAATCAATCTTGTTGCCTTTTAAGTTGATTAATATCTCAAGTATTCAGTCATAAATGATAGGAAGTTGATTTCCTATGTAAATGAGAGTGATCATAAAGGCCAACTAATATGACCTTTCCCATCAAACCCTCTTCATTCACTATTTGTGCAGGTAAATGAAATTCAGATATTATTTACTGACCTCATCCTCTGTCTCTGACAGTTGACCCAAAAGTGAGTAATTCTGTCCAATGGGGTCAGGGAGAAGCATGGCCTGAATCTTTGTATGTAACCCAGGAGCACAATGGAAGTCTCGCCTCCAGGGTCCTGAATAATAAAATATATAATCTCAAAAGTGTGGAGGGAAGTGAGGAGGCCCTTGGTGACTTCTATAGTTGGGCTGCTGGGAAAAAAAAAGAAATGGGCAGAAAAGCACTGAGCTTGTCACTTGTTGCCGGAGGGGCATGATGGTCCCTGGCAAACTGAGCTTCCCAAGGAATCCTTTGGGGTTGAATAATAAATAGATTAGATGTTAAGGACACAGAGGCAGTCTATGATCTGAAATATAGTAACTTCATCACATGATATTTATAGAAATCTGTAAATGAAGATTTCAATAAATTTTTTAAATTTGCAGTTGAGAAATTATCAGGATATTGTTAGCTTCCTCCCAGAAGTGAGAAATGAGCACCATAAAATGAAATTTAAATGTTCCTTATTGAAAGCACAATTGATTTGTTTTATGGATAAACCAGAGAATATGTTTATTCTTTAATTGTTTCTTTTCCCTATCAAACGAATGAGAACCTTTTATTTCAAAATAAATTTTTGTAGACATTAAGTTATAGCTAAGATGAGGCATACTGAATGATACTAAGCCATGAGTAATCTGGTTTTAAAAACTGTAAGTATGATGTGTCCAGTAGCATATTACTAATGCTATTTAATTTAGAAATAAAGTAAGACCTATTCAAATTGGGGAAAAATTTTGATGAACTACTTCTGAGCCGTGTATCCAGTATCAAAAGCAAAGCTTGTAATATGGTGAAGGTTAGTGATATCAATATAGACCTCTGTAGGAAAGGGAGTATAGTTTTTGAAGTAAAACAGTCTGGGAATGAGTAAGGTGGACCTTTAATTCCTGCAATGCATTATGCTCTTCAATTATCATAACCATTACAAGAATAATAGTAAGTGGTTGTTAAGCATCAATGTTGAAATCCAATACAATAGACAGCAGTTTGTACTGATGTGAGCATGCTCAATAAGAGCATTCTGCATACATTACATCACAGGAAATGCTGAAGAGAACCTTGAGGCAGAATATACAGCTACCCTTGATGAAGGCCAGGTACCTAAGGCCACTGTATGGTGTGAGACAGGCTCAGCTTTCCTCTGTGTGTGTCTCAATAGTTCCCACATTGCAATTACCAACCAAGAAGCAGTACAGAATGGTTCTGTCAGGGACACATATGTCTAATGACTGAGATGTAGGTACTTAGAAACACTTTCCTAAAATTGCCGGCCTTTAAAACATTTATGCAAAACCAAGTAAAGTCTGCGTTTTATGTATTCTTCACATTGATAGTGCAATGTGAGATTCATAGTCCTTTTATGTGCAGGAAGCCACTTGAATTTCATAGCTCAAAGCTCATCAGGTTTTCTTAGCCTTAAGAAAACCTAGGAGTAGAGAGATAGAATAGTAGATCACCCAAGTTGTCTAAGCCAGGAGGGGCATAGAGAAGTGCTGACAATATGTTCAAGACAAACATAGTGTTGGTTACTGCTCCTCATATGTGAGCTCTATGATGTCTATTCAGTTCATGGCACATTCAAAAATTCAGAAAAAATAGTTGTCTTTGTACTAAGCATATATGCACAGGAATTTTTTTGTCACTATTCCTTAAACAATGCAGCATCACAACTTTTCCATATCGGTTATCTTCTCTTGAGCATTACAAGTAATCTGGAGATGGTCTGAAGCCTGTAGGAGGGTATCCATGGCTTAGGCTCCATTTTACCTCAGTCAGCTATCCTCAGAGCTCCTGACATTCTTTCCCCATCGATAGGAAGGACCTGTGCCCAGTGGAAAGTCACTATTCAGCCCATTCTAACACAAACACATTAGCCCTACAGATGGCATCAACCCCTGCAGAACCATGTAGAGACACTGACTTTGAATAAGGGTAGCATTAGCTAACATTAAGACTGCAGAAGACAGCTGGGAGGTGGGGCACAAGCCTTTAATCCCAGCACTTGATGGGCAAAGGTAGACAGATCTCTGAGTTTGAGGCCAGCCTGGTCTACAGGGCAAGCTTCAGAACAGCCTGGACTACACAGGAAAACACTGTCTTGAAAAACAAAAACAATAAAACAAAACAAAAAGAATGGAAAAGAAATTCTCGGGTTGGATGTTTCACTCCAAACCTCCTTTTCCACTTCTTTTCCTGACACCCATGCCCCAGAACCTGTAAAACAACAGTGACACTGGGGTGACTAAATGTAAAGATGGGATCAGCAGGACTCAACTTTAAATTCTCACATGCCCCACTCTGCGACCTGGGCTTCTAGTTTCATTTCCCCTAGCATAAGTTTCTCTGTTGAAAAGAAAGCCTTCACATAATAGATTGTTTTTGCCTATTTTATGAGATAAAAGGGTGGCATTCTTAGGCCCCATGCTTAATTAAAAGTCCTGACATGATGGTCTCAAAAATCAAACAGCCTTACATTTTGAAATCTCAGGAAATCCCACTGGTCTCTTATCTAAGACTCAGTTTCTGCAAAAGTTCCGGTCATTCTAGTGCATCTTGCTCAAGTGATGAGACTTCATTTCCTCTGTGGTTTAACCTCAGCACCTCCCACTTTGCTGCATCCTCCTCTTGCTGCATCCTTCTATCCCATGAGTTGATATAACTTACAGTGTGAGCATCAACAAGAACCAAGCAAAAGAGAGCAGGAAAGAGCTCTTTATTCAGAGCTTGTCACAAGAGAGTTGCCCACTAAGATCTGCATTTGGCATAATGAAGATAGGTCAAGGAGACAGAGAGCCTTGTGGAGGACAGTACAAAGGAATTCAGGGTGCCCAGAATTGAAGTGCTTGCAAGTGGCTCACCAGAAACAGGATCTCCTATGTGACTGGTTTTGGGCATTTCTCATATCAACATTGCAGAGTGCAATTCATTTTTTTGGCTTTTTCTGGTTGTTCCTAAATTGGAAGTTGGCTGGGAATAGAAGGTAGGAGATTAAAAAGTCATCAATTATTCATAAAGTCCTAGTCATTTGAGGATGATTGCAACTAAGGGTCTTGTTTGGTTTGGAGGATTGTTGCTAGAGATTGTGGATTAAGTGTCTACATGTCTGACTGACAGATAGCTGGCTGGCTTCCTAGGCGGGTTATTCCATGACCTGCTTGTTGCAAATGGTGAGTCAGAGTTCTATTTTTAGACATGGCCTGCCTGTTCTTCATTTATATCCACGTTTCTCGACAGGGTCCCGTGGATTCTTCCTCCACAGCACTTACCTCACAGGCATTGGCTCATTACTCCATTCCTTTGCCCACCCGTGGCCCCACACATGCTGAGCTCAGCGTGGCATTCTACCTTTCACCAAGAACTGGGAATTGGAAGACTCCTTTAGCTTGGACTTCAGGCCTGAAATGTGCATCTCACTTCCGTAGATTCTCTACAGCATCATCTCAGGAGCTGAACTTAGATGTTGCCCCAGCACTGAGGTGACAGGGACATCTCTAGCTGCTTTAGCTCCCATTTCCCACTTCTATACCATGAGAGAGTGGTCCATGAATCATGCTACAAGTTGAGGTTCAGGACAGTCACCATCTTTCCTGTTTCTTTGCCCTCCATTCTCAATTCTAGCTGTCCTTGTCTGACTATCTCTAAATAAATATACGAAAGACTTTACTCCTATTTCATTCTGCAGCATATTTCTTAAGTTTAAGGATTTTTTTTAGCAAGTTATTGGGTTTCAATAAAATCTTGTAGAAATAATTTTCTTCAGAACAGGTGTCATGTGTTAAGCCTACATACACAAATTCAATAGATTGAATGGTTTGTTAAGCATGCTGCATTCGTCTCCAGACATGGAGAAGTGGAAATACACAACAGTGGATGTGCAAGGAGGCCGTCTGTGAAGACTATCAAGCATTTATTAGACGTAAACAAACATAGGACATGAGAGGTTTGGAAATGAATCTACATCCCTGGCAGGAAGCTTGAAGGACCCCAGGAGTTTTCTGTTGCTGACCTACCTGCAAAACAAACAAACAAACAAATAAATAAATAAATAAATAAATAAATAAATAAATAAATATGCTCACATGTTTGCAAAGATGGAGACCACTCCAGGCATGGTTCGCACTAACTAACATACGGCAGCATTTTGAGAACATGTGATGTTGCAGAAATTCACTCTGAAATCCTATTTCCTCTTCCTTAGAAATAGGGTCATAACTCCCATGGGCAGCAGATGGGAGTGAATATTTCCAAGTTGTGTCTTTTTTTTCATTCTCTCTATCTTGGAGTCGGGGGGGGGGGTAAAGGAACTGAAGGGAGAGCATGGGGGAAATGAAAAAGTGGAGGGAAAACCCAAAGGGTGGTTGTTATTGAAAATAGCAAAAGAGGAGTTAAAAGTTTCAGGAGCAAGTCGCTTCTACGTGGGGTGATGCTCTTTCTTGGGGAAGGGATTTCGTTGTAAGTGTATACAACCGTGTAGAACCATGAATTCCACTGTGGTGCTTCCGGTTCCATACAGGTTTTATATGCTTGCTTGATAGCCAGCGCATCGTCCCTTATCCTTTGCTAATTTCTTCTATTCCATTCTTTTTAATGTGGCATTCAACTCATTCAGACCCTTAAAGACCAAGTCACCTATCCAAAGCTCCAGGGATCTGCCCACCCTGCAGTTCACCAGTGTCGTCCCATCCTAAGGACAGGACTCTTAGCAGGCACTATGAAGCCTAGGCAGGCAGAAGTTGTCTTTTTCCTAAGGACCCGTTGAAACAGCCTTGGGGACTACAGGACCCCACATTCAGAGTTTAGCAAGCAGCCTGAAAGCTGGAATTCCTGGAAAGATATTTAACCTGCATGGGAGACGCCCTATTGTTTTGACCTTCATGACAATTGGGTGTAAAACTTTGAGTAAACACCTTACTGACACCTATTACAGAGGCTCGGCAGGAGGCGCAGCCATTAATCAGAACAGCCGCGGGAGGCGAAGGCTGCTGATGGAGCCCTGGAAGGATGACTTGATCCCCCGCAGTTCTCTTTTTCTTCAAATTAAAACCCAAGGAAATCAAGAAAGAAACCCCATTTGGTTCTGCTTGCCTCCCAGAAGGGGCAGTTGCAACCTGCTTGTGCTGAAAGGAGGCAGCCATGGGTGGGGATGGATTGGAACTTCAGGGATAGCGATGAAGAAGAAAGCCCGGAGGCAGAATCTTGCCACCAAAGGGCCTGTAGGAAATATATAGGTGAGCTCAGGGTGACACACAAGGGCCAGGGCTGTCTGCGCTGCCCGCTGAAGGAAACCTACACAGGGCTTTCTGGCACATCTGGTGCCTTGCGGCCTTGGAGGAGCCGCCATGTTGGAACTCACTGTGGGGTCACGGCCGCAGGCTTGCAGATCCTGGTTCATCGGACTCCACTGCTTTTGCTCATCTGTAAATAGGTTTGGAAAAGCCCAAAGCTGGACTTGTCATCTCCAGGAGACAAGAGAGATGATTCTGAGGCAGAGAATTTTAAGTGTGTCAATGAGAGGCACTCTCAGCAAATGACATGAAAAAAAAATAAAATCAGAAACAGATATGGGGAGACAAAATATGAACACATAGGCTTTGTGAGTGGAGTGACCACGTGGCTTCACTAAGACTGCATCTGTAATAGCAGGACAGTAGCTAAGAGGGAGTTAATTCTGAAGGACCAGAAAAGTCAGCCACACACACACATGCATGTATGACCTCAGCCTTCTGCATTACAGAGTAACTCAACTGGACTGGGACTGTAGTTCAGTGGTAGGGCACATGCCTAGAACATTTGATACCTGGCTTCTACCCCCAGTACCAAAGTAAATAAATAATTTTGTTGTTGTTGTCCTTGTGATCTTGGTTGATATTCGTACCTTAAAATGGATACCCTTCAAGCTGGAGAGATGATGAGGCTATTCCATGCACTCATTCTTGCAGAGGACCTCGATTCAGTTCCCAAGTGGCATATGATGACTCATATCTGTCTGCAGCTCCATTTGCAAGGGATAAGACAGCTGATTCTGGCCTCTTGAGGTACCAGGCATGCAAGTGGTATACATACATACATACATACATACATACATACATACATAATGCAAACTAATACTCACTCACAATGTGGTGGTTTGAAAGGCCCGAGTAGGCTTATGTGTTTGAAAGCTTGGCCTGCAGGCAGAGGCACTGTTAGGAGGTGTGGCCCTGTTGGAGTAGATGTGGCCTTGTTGGAGGAAGTGTGTCTTTTTGGGGTGAGTTTTGAGATCTCTGATGCTCAAGCTAGGCCTGATGTGGCACTCACTTCCTGCTGCCTGCCAATCTGAATGTAGAACTCTCAGCTACTTCTCCATTACCATGTCTGCCTGCCTGCCACCGTGCTTCCTGCCATGACAAAAATGAACTAAACTTCTGAACTGTAAGCCAGCCCCAGTTAAATGTTTTCCTTTATAAGAGTTGCCATGGTCATGGTGTCTCTTCACAGCAATAAAACCCTAACTAAGACACACCAAATGAAAAGAAATAAATGTTGAAAACAGCATCCTTAGAAGAGAAAGTGTTCTTTATCCTATTTCCAACTACGTACATGAATTTCCACATGTCTCTATTTATGTATCCTTCTGCAAACCTGGGCTAGAAATAACTCACTGGTTCCTCATCACCATTCTTAGCTCCTGCTTCCATTTTAATGACCCATTAAAGAGGCTAAAAGCCAAGGTTAAAAGCCACTTTCACTTTCAGACCAGATGGGCTGGCTCAGCCTGTAATAGCACTTGCTGCTTGATCCCCAGGATCCAAGTGAAAAAGGGTAGGTGTAGTGGAAGCATAGGAAACCCCAGGGCTCCTATGGCAAGATGAGAGGCAGAGACAAAAAAATCTAGCCCTGAGGCCAGAGCACAGAAGGAGCAACAGGAGAGACCCAGACTCAACAAGGAAATTGTCCTATGACCTCCACATATGCTCTGGTGTGTGCACACATGCCTACACACACACACACACACACACACACACACACACACACACACACACACAGTTGTTAAATCATTTTCAGTTGCTGGAAAGTATGCCTGTGACTCAACTCTAGAGGAGAGGAGAAATGGGCTGACAGAAATCTTTTCTTTTTCTGAAGAATGGGGAAAGGGACCTTGGGAAGTATTCATATGAACATCTATGGTCTGTCTATCATCAAATTTTGGTACCCTAGCTACGGCCCTGTCTTCTCAAGAAGCTTCCAGGACAAAAGGCCTTTCAGCAAGTTACCCTGAGCTATCTTGGGAAGAACACTGGGCCTCCAGAAGAATTAGCTTCCTGGACAACTCAGGGCACCCAACCCAGGTTAGGTCATTATGTAAATAATCAGTGTTCTTTACAAGACACTCTGAGTTGGTTTCTGCAACTCATAGCCCCATCTGAAACAGAAAAAAAAAACATTAATAATTGATATACTGATCTTTGGTGCTTAATTTAAAGCTCAGAGATTGACAATAAAACATAATCTCATCTATTTACATCTTTAATTTTAAGTGTAATCTCATATATATGTCCATTTGTGAAAATTGCATTTAATTATATACAAATTAGAGTGAGACAATCCCTTTGTCTCCCATTTAGGAGACTGAACAGTTCATCACTTCATCTCCAAGGCAGAGCTAATACTTAGACTATGTGAAACCACATAGAAGTTGGAAACACTGACGATGCAAACCAAAGGATGGTAGCATCAGCTCCAAAAAGAGTAAAATGGGTCAAGGCATGGGGACTGGGAAAGAAGAAGCATCACTGTGACTTAGTTCCAAACTAAAACATAATTAAGTTGTGTAGAGATGGGACATGATAATCCTGACATTGACAGAACTACCGAGGTTATAGCTGGAATGCATTAAAGTACTGGAGAAAAAATAAACTGGAGTCCCAAGGAAATACTGTTTTTGTATAAATTCAACTTCCCGTGATTTGATTTCTCTGCTAGACTCGCCATGGAATGGAAGACTTGCTGAGGAGGTGAGAGCAAGAGAGCAGGCAGAAAGCAGAGCAGCCATTGAGCATGAGTCTGGCAGGCGCCTGCTCTCCTTGATGACAGGTCTGGCTCTGGTTTATTCTCAGATGAAAGGTGCTAGGAAAGGGGTAGATATTATTGTGCTTTGGGAAACTGAGAATTTGGCACTTTCCCCCTCACCCCGCTGGCCTGCTAGCTGACCTGTGGCATCTCTCCCGAGGGTATGTTTGTAATTAGGGACCCCATGGAATCCAGGCAGCCTGTGCTCCAGCCCAGGTGTGTTCATCAGCACATGCGCTGCCCATGTGTGCCATGAATATTCAGAGGCGGATCCAAAGTTCAGCATTCTGTTCCACTTTTCTCACCATCATGTTTAACTCCTGGTGCTTTCTTTGCCTCTTCCACACAAGTTTCTGATTCCACAGCTTGAGCTGGTGGGCAACATTTCGATAAGCAACATGATGTTGACATTATTGACATTATGTGGTATAGGGCTGTTAAGTCCAAGTCCCTGCTGTTTCTTCTTCTTCTTCTTCTTCTTCTTCTTCTTCTTCTTCTTCTTCTTCTTCTTCTTCTTCTTCTTCTTCTTCTTCTTCTTCTTCTTCTTCTCCTTCGAGAATCTTACCTATTGGCTACATTGTGACAATTAGTAACTGTAAATTTATAAACTTAAGTAAAGTAACTGACTGAGGGAACATACATTCTGAGGAGTAAAATAACACTTCGTTATCAGACTGACAAAGCTTAGGAGTTCCCTGGCTATAAATTTTGAGATAACCAGTTCTCAGTCTGCTTCGGTGGGACATGCTTCTCACGGCACCACTAGCCACTAATCCCTATGTGATGGGCACTTAGAAATAAGGCTGCTTCTTAAGGCAAAAGTCTCAGCTTCTTTCTTTCCATCTGTGCCTTCCTTTTATTGAGTTTGTTCCCATTAGATGTGTAAAAAAAAGTCCACAGTATGAAAATAACTTCTATCCTGAGTGTATCCTCTAAGAAAAGCAAAGAATGAGTTGGCTCCATGGTAGTCTGAGTTCAAATAACCCAAACATGTACTTTCCCAGTGAGGCTGCTTCAGTGTTAGCAAACTGTGATGTCTTAATTGTTCAGGTGTACCACTATACAAGTTTCAGGGCAAGGCAATCTGCTTCCAGACTGTAATTTTCCAAATAACTTATTTTTCAAAATATATTTTAGGTCCATAAATCTTAGAGACTCTACCCTCAGCATCCTAGGGATTGAGATGGCCAGACTGTTTCATCCTTAGCTTTGAGCTTTTCCAGTGCTTTATTTCTTAGCTTTTATTTTTTTATTCTAAAAGAATGTGATAGCTAAGCCTAAAAAAAGAGAAATTCACTAGTTTTTTTGTTTTTGTTTTTGTTTGTTTTTAAAAAGCCTAAATCAATTTATGTGATTGGAGAGCTCCCTAGCACATGATCTACATGGGGTGAAGATCTAAAAAGTGCTGAGAATAATTAGCAATCATTGATGAATGAGCTCCGATACAATCAGATGAATAAACACAAGTCAAGGGTGAACACCATTTATGAATTCTAATGGACAATGACATTGGGCAATGGGCACTTTATAAGCAAAATTCTATATCCTAGACCTCTGTACAATGGAAACTAGTTCCAGTGGGAAAGGATGGAAGGGGGTGTGATACTACATGCTTAAAATAAACCTTTAACTTTTCATTAACTTATTTAAGCTAACAAGAATTTCAGACATGATTTCATGTAATTAGAGAGAAAGAGAGAGAGAAGATGCACACCCTTTATTAATTTCAAGACTGTATAAATAAATTACCCCTGTAACTCTTCAATCTTCCATAATTTGTATGGTCCTACATACTTTCTGTTTACCTGGGCTTGAAATACCTGACTACTCAAACCCAATGAGGTAATGATATTAAGAAGATAACATTATAAAAATTTCTTGCTTTTGGCAACTCATTAAAATTATTTTGTAATATTCTTCAGATTTCCATTAAAGAAATTCATATTCAAGTTACATATCAATAACAGTCTGTCAAAATCACTGTTTTGTTTTTACTTTGGAAATGAAGACAATATGTTCAAATGCAAAGGCACAAGGAATGCTGAGGTCGTAGCATGCACACGTGCGCGCGCGCGCACACACACACACACATGAGGCCTTTTAAAGTTCACTTTGAGAATTAATTTTAAATATAAAATATAGTTTCGAGTTTGCTGATTTCTGATCTAAGTAATGTTGTTTATGGATATCTTAGCTGATACACTAGTAAGTGCTTCTTGAAGAATTATATATATCTATGAATAAAGAATATATGTGGGGTACGATTTAGACTTAGTTTTAGCTGACATTTTGTACATGCTTTATAATTATAACCACGTAAGTTCTGATGCCCCTGTGAAAACCCATTCAAAGTGATAAGAAGAATGTTGAATTGATCTTCTTAGTTATATGGGTAACTTCTACCTGTGAAGCAGTCTGACTATACTCATTTTCTTCAGATCATTGACAACAAATCATTGGGTTTTATGGCATGTGTCCTTAATATGGATACCAAGAAAAGGCATCTGCCTTTTGAAGTTGTCTCTGAAAAATACATCTCAGTCAGATACATACACTGTGCCATTTGCTGTGGCAGGAAATTACTTTTATTTTTTTTTAATTTAGTTTTTAAATTGTGACAAATGCATGTAACATTACCTTCTTCCTAAAATATTTGCTTTTGATTTTAATTATGTATATACATATGCATCTGTGTATTTGCATGCAGTAATGCACAAGTGACATGGAAACCCAAGTCACTGGATACCTTGCAGCTAGAGTTTCAGCCAATTATGAGCAGCTTGAAGTGTGTTCTAGAAACTGAACTCGGGTCTTCTACAATAGCAATGTGTATTCTTAATGGCTGAGCCATCTCTCCAGCCTCACATGTAACATCTTCATCATCAATTGGTCAGATATGTAGCATTATATCTACCTAATTTTCATACTGTTTACTGAATTCAGCAACCAGCCAATAACAGAATTCCTTTCATTTTCTGACATGGAAACATTATATACCTTACACACCAACTGGCTCTTTCCACCTTTGTTCAGCCCCTGGGAACTATTTTCCTAATTTCCTCTTTTGTCATTGCCTTTGATTGCTGATTTTGTGACACTGTGTGCTAGAATGCAGGAAATCTTATTGAGAAATTTCCTATAGGACAGACAAGCAAGACAAGGTTAAGAAAGTTCTAGTGAACCATCCCACTTTCAGAGGACTTAGTCACAAAGTAAACCACAGGGGCCCCTGATGCAAGTCCTGTTCATTGTGTCCTATATGTTATCCATTCCACTCCTACCTCACCCAACCCGTGCCAACACAATCTTTCCTTCTGCTCTTACATGGGAAATTTATGATACATAGGGAATGGTTCTGCAAACTTCAAATGCTTCTTTGTTATTAGTTTATAACAAAGTCACAGTTAAGTGTACAGAAAAATATCTTATTTTTATCAAAAATCATTTCACAAATGATAAATTTTTATTAATTTTCTGAAATGAATTATTGAGCGTTTCTACCAATAAATGTATTCAAGTGGAATTTAACTTATATCAGTTAGATTTGGTATTCTGTTTTGGCAAATAATATGAAAATAAAAGGTGATTTTCTTGGATTAAACATATAAAAGAACTATAGAAAATAATCTATAAGTCAATGATACATACATGTTCCTTCTATTATCACTGTATTGTACTTTAAAGCATTATGTATGATAGGACCCTTCAGGCTAGAGTCAAATATTAATATATTAATATATATTCAAATACAATTGTACTTTTACAAAAATTAAAATATAGTAGTGTTTTTGGCTTACACAGTGGCAGAAAAACCAACATGAAGTACCAACAAAATTAGACTGATATGTTAACATATTTGCCTGGCACATGTGTGTAATATATAAACATTATATAAGCCCCAAAATAATAACATTGGGTTTATGCATTGGCTCAAAATATCATAAGCAAATAGGAGGAGGGCAGATCCATAACAAGGCCCCTGACACATGCATACCTGAAACCGTGTAAGACCGTGCTGTCCTTGATGTCTCATTTTAATGCTGCATTTATACCATCGGGAGACCACCATAACCTTGTAACAGAACTTATATTTTCCTCTCACAAAATAATGTATGTCTGCACATCCTTTCAGGAGAGGTGTTGAGAAATTTTCCTCCAGAGATATTCATGTTTGAAGGAACACTTACCACCTATGGCGGGGTAAAAGATGATGAAATTTTGCACTGTAACCCACAAATACCAGCAGGATCTCAGTTTCCTTAAGAAGGCTAAACCATGACATATCCAAAAATTACCAGCAATTAGTGTTCTTACACATTTGGGAAATTATACTATTTTCTTGTGTTCAAAGTTATAAACTGGTAATAGTTACCAAAAAGAGCCTTTAAAATATAATTATAAAACTAAATAAGAAAATCAACACGAACATAAGAGTGCCCATGAAGTTTAAGTTTGGTATTGCTCAAAGAAACTGTTGACTCTTAACATTGAGATGTGATTCTGCTGATACTCCCAGTCATTCAATAACAAGCTGAATTGCTTCACCCAGATTCGAAACTTGTAAAACAATTCATAAGGTTACATTCATTATTGCAGTAAGTGTGTTTTCATGAAATATGGCAGGAAATTAACTCAAAACACTGATTTAAACACCTTGAATGCCCTTAGTGTCAGTGTGAGTGACTGTACCATCCATCCTAACCTCCAACCCGAACAGACTGACTGCTTCAACAAGCTGTAATCTATTCCTCTTCATTCAAGGAAAAAAATTAATGTCTGAACAAGAATTCCTTTGAAAGTAAATGTTGTCTTGTTTACTCAGATCAGATAAAGTTTCCAGGTAGTTTACTCATAGTTTTGTGATGATGTCTATTGACCTTTTTTAAATTATTATTATCGGCGTCTTCTCGGAGCTCCATATTGGGACGTCAAAAGCTGCGCTTGCAGAAATGAAAATATCCTCATTATGCTAATTTGGGACCCACTGATAGGCATGTTCTGTTTTATAAATTATATCCTCCTGTCAGAAGTCAAAATGCA
This sequence comes from Cricetulus griseus, assembly GCF_003668045.3. Lineage (NCBI taxonomy): Eukaryota > Metazoa > Chordata > Mammalia > Rodentia > Cricetidae > Cricetulus > Cricetulus griseus. The sequence continues at coordinate 7,195,977 of NW_023276807.1, forward strand.
TTTAAATAACTTCACGGAAATTGTCGCTAAGATTTAAAATTGTGTGTTTTATATGCCATTGTTGATTTAATGCATGGGCTTAAACGTAGATATATATTTATTTTTAAGATGCTTGCATGATTATTTTGTCACAAATGTTATCAAAATGAAACCTGGATGCAAGAGTAATTTTCTTGTATATTTTGGTAAAGTTTTGCATTTTGTAAATGCATTTTAATTTTCAGGTTTAATAAGATATGCTAATAGTATCGGTTGCATATTTTAGTGCCAACAAGTTTGTTTCCTACATACTTGAAATTTTCCTAAAGGGTAAAATAAATATACATGTTTTTACAAAATTATTTAAATATCAAAAATTTAAATGAAAAGGGGATTTGATTTATGAAAATCATCTCGTTCACCAAGCCAAGAAATATTTCCACTTTGCGCTTTCATGTCGCATGCTACAAAACAAAATGCAATCTCTTTGAAATTGAGCATATTTACAAAAACCCAAATACTGAATAAATGATACTTTCATGCGAGCTTCAAAATATCTAATAGCTTTTAACTTGCTACTTAAGGCAGCAGAGGATACTAGATGAAAAATGAAAGCACACACCAACACGATCATTTTATTAGAGAAAAAAATGTATTACATTTCCTTTGCGACTCTTTCTGATAAAGGATCAGATTTCATTTTTTAAAAGTGTGTCCTGGACCTGGGTTTTGAGACTCATTTGATTTTACTTTTCAGAATGACCAGTATGACTGCTAGGATGATCTTTGATGTTGCAAAAAAATAGAAAAATCAAAGTGAACAGCTAAATCTGTTCGTTTTTCAAGCATATTAATCTTGTCAAGATAATACATAAAAATCAATCCTTGAAATTTTTTCCAGAGCCCTTTCTCTGCTCTTTTTTATCCAAAATATGAAACCACTTAGAAGGATAAAACAATGTGAAGGACTGAAGAAAAGAAATCCTAATTTATATTTGGGCTACACATATTTTTAAATGGCCCAAGCTCGCTGAGTTTGCATGGTCAGAAGCAATCTATCTATGTAGCTCTTGACATTTGTCATGTGCACTCTCTTCATATGTATGGCAGACTGAGAATTTCTAGTATTCCCCCCCCAACAATTCAACTGAGTTTCAAACCCCTGACAGTAACAAATACAAATTGCACCAGCCCCCAAAAAATTGTTGGGGCTAATTTTAATATTAATGAATTCTTTACAACCTCAGTTCAGCGGTTTCGATTAAGCTTTAATTAGTAGCCAGAGGGGACTCCAAAACAAAAATAAGGAGCTGAATTGCTAATTAAGTTAGTTTGATGAGGTAGAGTTTTAGTAAAAGACTGGTTGCTGTTAGCTTGCAAGTTCTGACAAGCTAAAAATACTAAAGATTATCATTATTGTAACTAACATTCTGCATTAACACTGGTTCTCTCTACACAAGCGACAGTTCATTAGAGTCCAGGGCTCTGGGCTGTCGGTATTGGAATTAGATCCTTGTTAATAAGAGAGCAATGTATGAGAATCAAAGCCCGAGACAAGTCCATGGGACTTTAGGCTTGATTGGTTATAAACTAACTAGTTATTGCAGCTAACTAAATATATCTGTCCAAGAATAGCTTTTGTCATCCTGTTGAGTTTCTACAACATATGACTTATTAGAATCCAGTTTACCAAAGCAGTGTTCTTTCTTCTCCAGGGGTGGTGAAAAACATTTTTTTCATGTTCATATCCTGAACAAATTCAAAACTTCCACAATGTTGAAATGAATTTGAAATTTGTGGAGGCAGCTAAAAATAAGGACCTCTACTCTTATAAGATAAAACAGAACTACTTCACCAGCTCACTGCTGATATATTATAGAATTTTCCTTGAATACTCTCAATAGGTTTAATTAAAAATAACATGGATGGCTGTCATTTCAAACCTGAAAATTAACCCAATAATATAATCAGCCATTTCTTGTAAGATATGGATTCTTTCCTTGTACCCCAAAGCCTATTAATTATTCCCCAGGTTGGTTTCTAGACTGGGACTCACCCGGACTGCAGGAGAGGAAAGGGAAGCATCCTCTGAGGATTGCAGAGAATGTAATTTGATTTCTCCATACTCTGATGTTTTCTATAATTTGTATTTTTATCCTTTTGCTTAAGGTTTCAGAGCCTGCAAACCCAATAACGTAGGGATAAAAGAAGACAGAAAAATAAATGATACTGTTTCTGAGGTATTAAATATAAGCCTGGCTATCGCAGCCACATGGCAGTCACGAATCGTAATCAGGTACTTTGACTTAACACTGTTTTGTTTTATAATAAGGTGGTTGCCATATGTGAAGAAACCTTTCTGTCTGGATGCGAGGGGCTCCATACCTCTGTAACAAATCCTAAAACTCGTTTTATAATACCATAAGTCTACCCGTTGTAATGTAGCTCTACAAGTGCAAATCCACCCCAAACTTTGCTCGTGAATGTGCTGGGAGGATTACCTATATTATCAGCTGCCAAAGAGAAGCAGTGAATTAGAATGCGGTGGATCCAGCAAAAATAACTTTCAGTAAATCTTATTTTAATGCATAGTTTACAATTTTCTTTTGCTCAGCATGAGACTGATTAAGATCCCCCTTCTGAAGAATATTTCCCCCTCACAAAGCCACGGTGTTATTTAATATAGTTACATCCCCCGATACCTTACAAATCAGAATCTCAATGCTGCAAATGTGATGCTTGTTTAATACAGTAGCACAGTATTAATAATTTATCTCTTTGAATGGAGAATAGATGCCAATTACAGCATTCCACGTGCTGTAGACTGAGCACACAGCCTCGTAGTGTGAGCAAGGTGCCGATCTCTGCTAAAGGAATTCAGCCACTGATCATGTCATTAAACATGTTTGTCAATTATCTCTTAAGGGTTTCAACTGAAATGATGGATCATGCAAGCAAACATTTATAAGCAATAATACAATTGAGAATAAAGAAAATATTCTTTAAATCAACAATATTGATTTCTGCAGATAAGCTCAACTTGGAAAATTAATAAAATTAAAGGTGAAAATTAATTTCCTACATTAATTCCTTAGCAGGTTTCTTTACATAAAAACAATGCATACTATGTTAGTGTTTAGGTAAGATCTAAAGATGTTTGTTTCTGACACAACAAATTAACTGGCACACTGAGACAAACTCAATTTAAAACATCAGCAAAAAGTCAAATAAACATGCCTCAGTTGTCCCACACTGAGTAAAGAGACAGCAGAGTCATGGAAGCTGTCATCTGAATACATGAGGACACACACACACACACACACACACACACACACACACACACACACACACACCTCACAGGCACACAGTGCACACAGGCACACGATGAATAAATGTCATTTTAAAGATATTTCAAAAGTCAAGTCTGTTAGAGAAATATTTTTTCTGGGGTGTAATGGATTTTAAACAATATGTTATTTTAACACTTGAAATAGGTAAACAGTCGATAAAAGATAAAACCATGATTTTAAAGGTAGAAATTAGTATTTTTTTCATTTCTTAATTTCAAGACATCCAAAAACTTATAGGAGTTGTTCTCTTTTCGTGTGGGTAGTCCATGACAAGCATTTCTGAAAGTGAGGTTTCTGCTTTGCTGTCAGGGGGGTACCCCATGTGAAGCTGAACAGTGAATATTCTGGAAACACATACTTTTAGAATTGATGTCAAGAACACTTAAAATGTGATAACATTGAAATGTTCTAAGATTTATTGTATTGATTTCTTTTAATGCTTTCTTTCATCTCATGAAACTCTGTCATTTTATTTCATTCATAAATATAACTGATGAGATGTGCATGAGAACATGTGTCTACTTAGAAAACCAAATGTGCATCCTGAGGCAGTGTCCTGGGCTCAGCAAAGTAGAGGAAGAGAGGCTGTGCCTGTCCCTCAGGCAGGCAGGTTTCCCTCCACTGACTTGGATCACCTGCTTCGTGTCCTTGCCAATGGAATCTCATAAAGTCCTCTGTGTTTTCCTTGATGTGAATTTGACGAAGTAGATTAACTTTTATGTTAAGCAAAGCATCTCCTCAAGATCAGGTTGTTTGCACATTTTTAGAAGTGGAGAGGTCCTTGAGAAAGGAAACTGATGGGAGCCTTTTAAGTTGCATGTGAGCTGATTTGATGATACTTTCATGGCAAGAACTTTGTAGAGATAGAAAAATATACACATTTACTTTCCCTATCTGTCACATGGCTATGTCATTGTGAAAGAAGCCACTGTGGTCTTTTGTGTTGGGGTAATATTTGAACCTTATGACTGATGGCATGGTATCTTACTTTCAGCACAAAATAAAGAACCAAATGAGATTTTGAAAGTGAGTTTTAGGAAGTTCAGGAGCTTCCCCTGCTTAGCTCTAACACTCACTTAATCCATTGTTTAAGTACATAAGACAGCTGGAGCATGCAAGAAGCATGCTTTAGACATAATCACCAGCTTTATGAAAACACTGAAGCTATTGGATTTTTTACTGGAGAATGCTACAAGAATTTATGATAAGTCTGATTTTTTTGTTTGTTTGTTTTACAGATTCTGACATTCTTAAAGGTCTGTTTGGTCTCTAACTTGATAATAGCATTAACATTCTATTGAAAATTTTATTGACTGGTTGTATTACTTTCTATTGCTGTGGTAAAATACCATGAGCAAGAGCAGCTTAAGGATGAGTTTATCTTCACTTAGTGCCCAGCGGTTTGATGTTCATTATGGTGGGGAAAGCCTGGCAGCAGGAAGCTGAGAGATCACATCCCAACCACACACAAGAAACAGAGTATGAGGAAGTGGGATAAAGCTGTGTATTCTCAAAGCACATTCCAGTGGCCTACGTCCTCCCCAAATTCCCATAACTGTAGCAAACCCTTACCAGCTAGGGAACATATTGAAAAGCACGAGCCTATGAGTGACAGTTTCCACTCAATAACCACACATATATCAGTGCATATCATGCTAAAGTTACAAGAAGACTTGGCATGGACTCCATCTGCAAATCACTCAAAGGACCACTCTACACCATCTTGATGTAAATTGTTGAGGGAGCCCTTGTGTCACAGTTTAAGGTATGCTCTCCAGAGAGATAAGAACATGCCTAGCTTCACACTATGGCCCCAAACAAACTAAACTCCCAGTTGACTTAGGGTACCATGCCAGAAAGTGGTCATCAGGCTGTCATACATGTTCCCCGCCCCAGTAATCAGGGCTCCTCAGAGATATCTGAAGTTCTGTTCAGTGGAGTGAAAAGAGCTTGAAAGATTTACTTTTTGTAATATGTATCAAAGATGGAAATGAAACTTTCAAAAGATGTTGATCTCTCCATTTTAGTAACAATGTAAAAGAGATAAACAATGATATTGCCTTTCTCCAATTCCAGCACATGAATTTTCTTAGTTGTAATTGATCTCTGTCTGAAGTGTCTAGTGTCTACTAGTGTTCATCACTCTCTGTTGATACGTGGATGGATGGATGGATGGATGGATGGATGGATGGATGGATGGATGAATGGATGGATGGAAGGATAGATGGAAGAATGATTTATTTGCCTATTTGAAGCCAAAGAGTATCTGTTTCATAAATTATGTATATACTCTAGAGAGGAGCACCAAAAATATCGCCAAATCTGTAAATAGCAATAGGAAGATCACTGTTTGGGGTGTCTGGAAAAGTAGGTGCAAGTACAGAGAGCATCAGAAGGCCCATGGATGCTGAGTGACAAGGAGTGGTGCTGGAGGAGGAGCCTTGGCCCTGACACACAGTCTGTTTACAAAGCAAAGGACACGATCTTCAGCAAGACCATGTCCTCTGGAGATGCCCCTGGATTGGGGTAATACGAGCAAGGAGAACAAGCTGTCACTGGAAACAGGCACCTGTTCAGCTCTCCCCTAAAATAGGCACATCTTCTACCAAACTTGTTATTCTCAGCTACACAGTAGAGCCAGGTCCACGACATTTCAAAGCAGGACTGATGCCAGCATAACACCAGTGGGGTCATATTTCAAAAGTTCGAGTCCTAAATAAGTGTGAGAGGTCTTCTGGTTAAGTTTTGCGGTTACCTATATATCTGGGGACTAGGTTACTGTCTCAGACTAAACATGATTCCCTCCCCAATTCTACCTCCGGCAAATCAGTAGACTTCAGTGTCTTTGTTGTTAGCATCCTAGTGCCTAGCTCTGGGGCTGTTGTAAATATAAAGTGAGAGAATATCTGCCCCTGGTCAGGCAACCGGCTTCACAAATGGATGTCAGGTAGCCACAGGCATGCATGCATCAGGTGCACTCACACATGGACACTGGACTGTGTATGTGCATGCTTTCCCAGATGAGACTCAAAAGAGGCCATCACCACATTGTTCATCCCAGCTGTCATCTATTTCTGCACAATAACTTGGAGCCAGTGGCTTCCTTTGACCACAAGAAGGCCCCTCTTTTGCCCCATGTGCACCCCACACACTACCCAACTACCCACAAGGAAGTGTGAGGACCCCTAGCAGGATCCAGAAACAGAAACATCTCAGCACGGGATACAAGGACAGTGGTCCAGATTGAAAGGTTCAACATTACACTGCTGGCCTGCCCCGGTTACCTGGCAGAATGCACTCAGGCAGTACCCTGGTCAGCCCAGGTTTCCATGGGAACTGTCTGCACACAGGTGTAAAGGACCCCTTTAAAATATAGACCCCCGCCCACATACTCTCTCTCTTCTCTCTACTCTCTCTTACCTCCTTCCTACCCTCTGCTCTCTCTCTCCTTCCTCTTCCTCTTCTGCATCTCTCTAGTCTCTCCCACTGCCACTCCAGCTCTCCCTCCATCACCTGGAATAAACTCTGTGGTAAATGTATCTCTCGTTCTCATGTTTCATCTTGCATCTTTTTTATATTTTAAACTTAAACAAAATAACAACACAGACATTTCTCCGTGCTGTTCCCTTGCGACTTCTCATATCTTCGTCGCTGAAATTTCAGTAACATGCACACCCCAGCCTGAGTACTAGAACTAGTACCAGTGTGTCACTAGAACCCCATAGGATGGAAGTGTGCTTGTCTTTCCCCAAACCGCAGAGCCCAGCTTGAAAAACCCAATGAAATTTTCTCCGCACCAGAGCTCCCTAAGAAGAAATTTTCGCACCCACATCACAAGTACCTGATTTGTCCACTCAGGTGCTCCCTCAAGAACACAGCACAGAAGAAGCCTCCTCTTCTCTCCCTCCTGCCGCCCCATAGCTTGGCTTTCCTGCAGTCTTTCCTCAGAAGAGGACCTGAGAGGTAGATAGGCAGCATTTTCAACAAGTATTCTTGCAACTCTGTGGAGCTCTACTCAAGTAGATATGTCAAAGATTGGTGGAGTGTCACTGCATGAGAGGCAAACTTGTAGGAGGTGGTGAAGGACAGGGACAGGAGCTCAGGAGAAAGCAGTCTAGAAGTCTGGGAAATGTATCCAAAGATGGACCTGTTCCCCTCTGTGGAGGCTCTAATGGCTTAATGCGCTAACAAGACATTCTTGATGTCCTTTCTCAAAGCTGCCGCAGACTGTGTGAAATAATTTAAAACAGACAAGTATATTATATTTTACAGAACTTTAGTAATATTATGAACAACTAAGATAAGAGTATTATTTTTCTAACAGAGAATTTTTCAGTGTTTGTAGAACCTTTTACATTCTAGGTCAGCAGAGTTAAGGGACTACGGATAGTTTTTAGATTCAGTAGATGGTCTAGATGGCAGAACTGGGCATTAGTGAGGATGATCATATAGTTGTGACTGTATTTCCATTCCTTAGAGTCCAGAACAATTCTAGTCATCATTCTTTGGATACAAACATAAATGGCCTGGAAAGAACAAAGTGATCCTTTGTTTTGGTTCATAATCAGATCCAGTTACTGAAAATCAAGGTCCATTACAGTTGCTCTCCAGAAGTAATTATCCAACAGCTCCAGGGTCAGGGAATTCATGGTGCTGGATGCACTGTGTTAGAACTTCCTGAACTGTGAAGGACAAGGCCTGCAGAAGTCACATCCTCTATCTAACTTCAATGTTGCAAGTACACAGTAGCTTTCTTAATTTGCATTATTAGAGGTAGATGACTCCAAATAAATGATACCAACCCCACTGTAAAAACATCAGAAGTATATCAATAAAAATACATTATGACTTTGTAGACAGAAGTTTCTGTCCCTCTCTGTTCTGCAGCCATTTAGTCCCAAATAAACACATGGAGGCTTATATTAATTATAAACTGTTTGGCCTATTGCTCAGGCTTATTTCTATCTAGCTCTTATAACTTAAATTAACCCACAATTCTTATGTATGTTTAGCCACATGGCTTGGTACCTTTTCTCAATAAGGCATTCTCATCTCATTTCCTCTGCATCTGGCTGGCAATCGTGTCTCTGTCTACCCTCTTCCCATAATTCTCCTAATCTGGTAGCACTACCTATAATTCCTGCCTGGCTACTGACCAATAAGTGTGAAACCAATACTACTGAAAAAAATTTACAGCATACAAGAGCATTATCCCACATCAGAATTAATTAGAATGTTGCGCATACCAGGATTAGAGAAGAACATGCCAATAATTGCCACAGGTTTTCATTTATTCATTATTACCTTCGTATGAATATAAATTTGTTATCCTCACACAAATACTGTGAAATATTATTATTACTAAAAGCCATTTGTGAGTTTTATTTCATGGATGTTTATAACTTACATTCAGTAGATTAATTCGAAGATACTTAAAGCTTTTACATGGAATAAATATTGGACAAAGATGCTGTTATAAAGTTAAAGCCTATAACTATCCCTTAGAAGGAAGTTAAATAGTTTTGGTTTTTGTGCACAGAATAATTATGTTTGTTCTGTTTTTTTAAATCAGTATCTGTAGAAAGGAAGGAGGTAAAGAAAGAAAGGAAGAAAAAAGAAAGAAAGAAAGAAAGAAAGAAAGAAAGAAAGGAGACGTAGAAAAGTATAGAAGAAAAGAAAGTTCAATTACAATCAGTCAATATAGCTTTTTCTCACCAGAATTAATTTGGACAATAGAATAAAACATCAGCTTTCCCCAGAACAAAAAAGGAAAAGTTGGCAAGTGAAATTTAGCTCACAAACTAGTTTATTTTATCAATTTAGAATAGTTTATATATTAAGAGGTTAATGGAAATGTAAATATAATTTTCTCTTTTTACTCACAGGATACATTATGCTTTCATGTTCACATTGTTTTTACAACGACTTAGTCTTTGTTTGCAACGATGGGGAAGAGAAGTAGTGAGTATCTTGCTATGTTTATTTATTTGTAGTTAGACATGACAAAGGATAGCATTGCTTGCTCAGAGATGAAATTTGATGTTAGCATTATGCCCATGATAGAAAAACAGAGAGCAGTGGTAGGATTCAAGTTACTTTTTCCCTAAGTAGGTTATTTTAAACTTCAGATTATTATCATGTTTAAGGAGAATCTGTCAAGGTCCCATGTGTGTTTAAAGGTAAAATAATCATTGGAACCACAATAGCTTTTTATCTCATTGAAAAGAAATGCAAGTACAAAGCAAATGTACACAAATGCATTAGAGCATTATGTTGTTTTTTTTAATGTGCTTTCATTATCATACATCAACACAGTGTTATGCAGGGCACAAAATTCGCAGTACTAAATGGAAGGATATGGAAATTGCATAAGAATGATGTATGTTTTCAAAAGAAATTATGGATTGACTATATCCAATCCATATAGAGCCTTCAGTGTCACATTTCTCATAAAAAGAAAACAATTCATACCATTCATAAGTAAGAGTGCAAGCTCAGGTAAGAACATGGCTTTAACTATATGTAACCAGTGTGATGGAGAAAGCCATGGCCTCAGCTTATAGTATCTTTTTACACACTCTAATTGTGTGTGTGTATGTATTTGGGTTTGTTTTATAGTAAGGCAATTCTACATTTAGGGAAATTTGTCATCACGTGGCATTGGCACTTTCTATACTGTCTATTCTATTCTCACACAAGAAACCATTACGGCTGCTTTGCCTGTAACTACACGGATTGTGTGTGTGTGTGTGTGTGTGTGTGTGTGTGTGTGTGTGTGTGTGTGTGTGTGTGTAAATGGCTACTCTCTACCTTTCTGAATTCCAAGGCTGGACTGAAAGTTAAATTTTTTTTTTTAAATCAGACAAACTCATTACTTGCTCAGGAACCACTCAAAACTCAATATATGAAACTATGGAGAAAGGTAAGATGGTGGAAGTTTATCCAGCATCCTGAGCTACAAAAAAGAATAGGGATGTAGTACACAATACAGAATGGTCTAAGGTAGCAAAAGCCTATCTTGATGTATACTGAAAGACGCTACAGTAACTAAAGTTGTCTCTGAGTGGACCTCAAGATAGTAAGTGGCAGGTGGTGAGGTCAGGGAGTTGCCTCTGGTTACCTGTCCTTCCATCTCAAGTGATGAGTTTTCAGAATGACTCCATGGAGACTGAGTTTGCTTCAGAGGATCTGTGTTTATAGCAACAAGCCAACTTCAACATGGAGGATGTGTTGTCATTATTATCTCTTCATCAGTCTGTTCTTCTCTATCCTGGAATCACACCCAGGGGGTTTGTTGCCCATTGAAGGCAATTTTATGCCATTGAGCGACACCCCTAGTCCTGTCTCCACTCACAAATACCCACCAGTTCTCAGCGAAAAATCATCAGTGCATCAAAACGCCCTATTTTCTGAACTCTTTCAGCCTCAATGCTACTTCTGGCTCATATGCATGTCAAGTCACAAGGTCACAGATTTTTACTTGGAGAATTTATTTTAGGTTGTTTCATTTTGGCTTTCTGTTTTTTTCTCTTTTTTCCTCCTTTTTTATTAGAAAAAATTATTTTACATGTCAATCCCAAGTCCCTCTCCCTCCCCTCCTTCTCTGCCCTGCCCCAACTAATGCCCTACCTATCACATACCCTTTCTGCTCCCCAGGGAGGGTGAGGCTTTCCATGGTGGGTCTTCAAAGTCTGTCATATTCTTTGGGATAAGGCCTAGGCCAATCTCTCTCTCTCTTTTTTTAAGGTTAGATTGGCACATGATTGTGCATGTGTGGAAACAAGGTCCCATTCAATTCATACATATATTACATAATGCTCAAATCACAATGATTTACATGTCTAGTAATTTAAACATTTATTATTTATTTATGATAAGAACATCTAAAATGTTTTTGGGCTATTTTGAAAAGTACATTTGTTTGCTTTAGTTTGTTTTTATTGTGGATTCTTCAGATGGTATCCTACTTTGTAGCCCTAGCTGGTATTGTACTGACTATATCTCAGGCTAACCTTGAACTCCTAGCAATTGTCCTGATTCAGAGTCCAAGTGCTGAGATTACAGGTGTAAGCCAGCACACTCAGCTACATCAGGCAATTTAAGGAAATGGTTTTAATATGCTCCATTTTGAACCAGTGCATTAGAAGAATTGCACAGACTGATAGAAGAAGGTAATGTCAGGCTTGATGAGAGAGGGAGGCAATGGTGGTTTACAAGTGTTTGTTCCTAGGTGAGTACATAGGGAACCGAGGCCACACAGGGAAACCACTGATGAGAGCATTGTCCAGAGCAGAAAAGGACAAGGAACATCCAAGCTTCTCTCTCCCCCTTGATTTCGTGTGTCTTTTCAGTGCTTCCCATTGCTGTGCAAAGTAGGAGGCCGCAGCAAAGGGGCCTTCCAAACTGCTTGTGGGTATCAGCTCCATCAGACTGAGCAAAGAAAAGAAAAGTACATGAATATTATTATTTTAAAATATTCATTTAAAATTAACATTATTCATTTCATTCTACCTCTGGCCTGTTGACCATTTTCTCCCTGTTTTCTCTGTCACCCCATTTGTTAATAACTCCTGTTATGCTCTCTTTTCTGTGAGATCAAATTTTAAAATGAGATCATTCAGTATTTACCTCTCTCTTCCTGATGTAATTCATTTAATGTAATGTTCATCTATGTTGAACCTTTGTCATTCAGCTTTCATACTCTATAATGGTAGGATAATATCCAGTGTGTTTACCATACTGTCTATATCCGTCTGTCCCTCTGTCCGTCCATCCATCCATTCATCTGTCCTTCCCTTGATGAATATTAGGATAGTGTATCTTAATTCTTGTGATTAGTGTTGCTCAATTATTCAACATATTGATTAAGTATTTTAAGATATATACACAAAAGTGGAGTTGCTAGATTGTCTGGTACATTTAATTTTTGAGAAGGCAACATATTGTTTTCTGTAATGCTTGTTTTATTTTGCCACTGACACTATGTACATAATATTTTCAATTACACTTACTCATATCTAGTAGTAGTTGATCCAACAAGGTGAGGGGATACCACATTTCATATTCCATTTTCAATTCTCTGATGATTAGTGACATTGTACAATTTCTCATGTGCCTGTCAGCCATTTGTAGGTCTTGTTTTGACAAAGTACTGTTTTGCTCTTTAGCTCATTTTACTACTACTGTGTTCTTTATGAATTGTTCATTGATAGATGTATTCTTTGCAATTCTTTTCTGCCACTGTGCAGATCGTGTGACAGTTTGTTATGTTTTGTTTTTCATTGATTTCAATCCTATTTATTGATTTGAGTGTTTGCTTCTGTGCCTTTGAGGTTTTATAAAAATAAGTATTTGCTTTCCCATATTTCTTCTACTAAATTCATAGTCTCAAGTTTTGCATTCCAGTCTTTAATTTTGAGTTTGTTAATAGGGAAAAACTGAGAGTGAATATCCCTGTCTGGTTCAGTTCTAGCAGAGAAAGCTTTCAGCTTTGTGTTATGTGGTGGGATGTAGTTGTTGAGCCATCCTTGCTGACATGGAAAGACTCCTCTTGATTGCAGTGATTAAATCCTAGTAATGTGCTGTTGGATTTAATTTGCTAAAAATTTGTTGAGGATTTTTGCATATATGTTCATGAAGAATATTGACATGCAGGTTTTTGTTACTATTGTTTTAAAATTTGAATCACATTTCTCTCCCAGGTTAATGATAGACTTTTAACTAAATTGATGGTGGACAAAATTAATTATACTAGTAGCATTTTTTTCTACATTAAATTCATCAGAAACAATAGCTAAAAGAATTTTACAGGTACTCTTAATAATTTTCCTTTACAATTTTCCCTGTTTTCTCATTTTTATTTAGTTTACCAAGTTCCTGTCACTTGTGGATAAATGATATAAATGGAATAAAGACATTTTTATTATTAGTCCAAAACAAGAGGTGAAACTTCAATTTTGACTTGATAAACACATACAACAAAATTTTGAGCTATAATGTAAAAAATACCATAGCAGAATTGAAAAATTACCTGAAGAAATATATGAGTTTAAGAATACTGGTGTTTAAAATGGCCGGTTTGAAAATTAAATTAAATTCATATTTCCAAGAGTTCTAGAAGTTCCTATGTCATTTTTTCCCAGTTGAATTCAAAATGTGGTTTGAAAGGAAATTGATTGCAAATAAGTTTTCACAAACTTACTGTCTAGTTTTTAAAGTTAGCACAGCCTTAGTGAGCAAGAAGCATCACAACTTAGATTAGCTTGCAGACATGCTAATAAAAGTGTAAGAAGATAAGTCATTTGTGACCATAAAAGATGAGAATAAAGATGCTGGTGTTTGTGTTCACATTCTTTTTAATGTGTTAAATTATCAACCAATGATAAACTAGTTCAACATTTTGCAGACATCTTGGCAATTTATTTTGTGGCATTAATACCTTCATTTTATTCAACCATCTTGGTTTAGAAGTAACAGTTAATGAGGATGCTGGTGTTTTTTTTTTACCTTAATATTCATCTTAAATTATACAGTGATATGAAAATCCTTTGTAAAAAAAAGTATCAAATACCCATATTACACTAAATAAATGAGAAAATGCTGACATTTCACAAATCTCAACATGTATTTTAAGCTATCCTGCCAGGTGTTTCCAGACTAGCACAGATTTGGTGTCTAAATACTAGTAAGCCATTGAACGATGCCTTGACGTGAATGCAAGCACTCCTTGAGGTATTTAGTAGCAAGCTGTGTCCATACTTCAGGAGTCAGTATCCTTCCTCATCTGCAGGCTCCACAGTCATGGAGTGAGACAAACCTGGGTCAAAAAATTAATGAGTTTCTACTGGACTTGTGCTAAGATTCTTGTTGTTGCTATTGTTATTGGTCCCTAAATAAGCCAGTGGAAGTACTACTTAGAGAACACTTGCATTGCATCAACTGTGATCAGTCATCTAGAGACAGTGTATGGAGGGTGTGTGGATTCTGAAACAATGAGCAACTTCCTTTGACACTTGAACACCTTGGGAATTTGATATATAAGTGGGTGCCTGGAAGCCAGAGAAATGAGTAGATTTTACTTATACTTCTGCAAATGAGATTTGTACTTTGCAGTATTTGGGACTAGGCATACTGTACATTCTAGTAATTCCAAGCCAGCCGTAGTACTTGACTTGACTTTAACCATAGAAATTTGCCACTAGAGTTTGAGGAGGTAAAGAGAAGACCAACTCTTGTTTCTAGGCTCAAGATGATAGCAAGAGAAATTTTGCTAAGTCTGTATTACTACAACCTCAAGAGGTTAATAATATTCTCCCATCCCACTGTGAAAATCAAAGCAGATAATTTATGTTTGGTAGGCTTTGTGTGAAAAATATTTTAAAATGTCATAAATTAAGGCATTAATAAGCATCTTTAATTAATGAATGTACTTAACCATTTAGGCCTACTTGTATTTTCCAGTTGTTTTATTTCTCAAAGATGAATATTCTTTAAGTTTCAGTTCACTTCTTTAGTACAAAATAACTGTTAAACACTGCTTTTGACATTTAAATATTGTGCTTTTTCATTTTAGGAATGAAAATAAAGACAGCCTATGAAAAGAGAGAAAGATGCTCCCAAGAAGGGAAATAGGATAGTGGGCAGTGGGAACCATACTCAGAATACCACTTTGAAATCTTAATAAATCACTGATTAGAAAATTTCACATGAAGTCTGAAATGACTGTTTTATGAATATAAAATATCACCCTGTAGATATACCTCATTGAAAATAGTCACTATAAACAGAAGTGTCAAAATGGCAATATGAAATATGACCATCTTTAAATGGTTCAACAAAATGTCAAGAAAAATCAAATAGGGCCTTAAGAGTAAGCATTTTGGCAGACTCCACATTTATTCTAGAAAAGCTTTTGCTTAGAATATTTGAGATTTTTATTTATTTTTTTAACCATCTCTGTCAGTTGTCTGTGAACCACCTTATTCTATAGTTATACCATATTTTTGGATCTAAAGGAGTCATTTAGTCTGACATTAAATGTATTTACCAAGATTTAGTAGCAGCCCTCTTTTCAGAGTTAGAATAACTTTAATTCAGAGTCAAAATTATAATTAGTTATCAATGATATTGCTTTAAAGCCTATGTGCCTAACTCTGTGGGAACTGACAGAGAAGTGTAGAGATGGTGGGAATAATGATGTCATCTGTAATGTCTCGGGGTGCCAGGATATACAGACATGCCAGGAGAATGGAAAGTCTACAGGAACATTAAATACCCTCATCTCGTATTTAGAGAAGGCAGGAGACACTGTACTCAAGGACTGTGCTTGTGTATATATAACAATGGAAGTCCTGTGCTGGATAGAATATTGCCAATTTCAGAGAAATCTGGTCACTAATTTATGGGGCCAGATCATTGGCCCTGTTTGGTGTTCGACTCCCCATACCCCAAAAGGCTTGTTGATCCAACTCTAGCATTCCCATGTGGCAATCATCATAAGGAGACTTTTGGCAAATGCCATTCTTCCTGTTATGTTTCCTGTGATATGTCTGTCGTGCCTGTAAATTAGCCTTCAGTTCACTTACCCTTTGTCCAGTTTGAATTAGACATTTGAACTCTGATATGTTAGGCATACTTGGTCATAATAATTTCTCATTCATAAATGCATAGCTCATATTTGTGTACTTAGCTTAGAGGTTTGCAGGTTGTATTCAATAAATTGGTGTGTGTGTGTGTGTGTGTGTGTGTGTGTGTGTGTGTGTGTGTGTGTGTACATGCATGTTCTCTCTCTACCTTAAAAAACATATGTAATTCTTTGCTCTCCTGAATTATTCACAGGGCAGCACCAAATCAATGTTAGATGAACTAGAAACTATAGAAAAGGCAAAATGGTCCTGGGGGAAATTGCATTCTTGGATAGATCTTAAAATCTTGGCAGTTTTATGGTGTGATTCCATATGTCTATAGATCTGTTACTAAGGTATTTTTTCAAACAATCATTTATATTGCTACCAGAAACTAATATTTCCAAAAGAATGTAACTTCTATGGCATTCTGTACATCAAACGATAGTAACTATTTGTTGAGAGGAGTATGAGAACTGGGAGAATTCAGGGGATATGTGGGTTGTGAGACTATCTCCACTGTTGGCCAGAGGAGACCCACACAGTACGACTGAAGCAGAGGATATTCTGGGTCAAACGGAACTTCTATGCAATGAAGGTAAAAAGAATTATATTGAAAAGAGATCACTAAACTATACTAAGAGAAAACTGAAGAAAGGTTATCACAACAGTCATATTTGTTGACAGTATTTCCAATAGTGAATTTAAGTAAACAAAAATGAAAAAGTTTAAAATCTCCTCTGAGATTTTAGAGACAGCTCTACCAGTCTGTCATTTGCAAAAATCCAAAGGGAAAAATTGTATGACTTCCATCAAATTAGAACTTATTTTTAATCTTTTGAATAAACTTCTATCTTAACAGTAACATTCTTTTGGGCATTAAATCACATGGGCATATTACAATTCTTTTATAATATGAATGCTAAATAAACAAATCAATCAAATTTAATTTAATGGAAGATTATTGCTACAAACAACCAAATAGTGTGAAGACCTTTAAGAAGGCTTAAATTCCTTCCCTTTCCTGTTTCCCCACTATCCCTTCATCCCTCTCTCCTTTCTCATCCCTCCCGCTCTCCCTCTGTTCCTTCTTCCCTCCTGCCATCCTCTTGTCTCTCACTATCTCCTCCTTAACCTCCCTCCCTCTCTTCCCATCTTCTTCCTTCTCTTCCCCCTTTCTTTACGTTTTTTCCCTTTCACATGCCTGTTAGCTGTTTTAGAATACCGCCCCCCCTTTTTGCACAAAACAAAAACTTCACAGATTTGTTAGGTTTGTCATTCTTACTTTAAATAGTACATCAATGGAAGATTAAGTACAGATGTCAGAAACCGGATAACATTGGATCCAAGCATCTAAGCTTGGTCTGAGTGAATGGCTTGCTCACTCTAGTCTACCTGGGTCTCTGAAGCTACTTCCAAATTCAGAGACCATAAACCCTGTGTCTAGCAGTCAGTTATCAGTCTTAGACTGCTGAAGGATAAAAGCATGTATCCTTATTCTCCAAATGTTGGAAATGCTGATGAAAATCTGAATTATGGGGCAATTGAACTATATTGGTTTAGTTTTAAAGCAAAGATTACTGTAAAAGTGGAAATTAACAGCAGATATTTGAGAAAATTAAATTTTGATTAACCAACACAACACTATAAAAAACAATAGTGGATTCGGTTTTTACCAGTGACATAAAACTTGTGAAACATTTGAGATTACTCATTTATTTCACATTTAAAACCCCCAGAGTTTGCTAAAATTTATAACTTTTACTTTAAAATTCCAACCCTCTCATATGAAATGCACTTTGTTTTGAAAAAACTGAAACACAAAAATGATTAGTGCAAAATAATGATGGGAAATGTTCCTTCTAAATCAATGGTTTCCATCAGTTGCCAATATTGTATGACAGATAAAATATCCTCTCATCCTTGGTGAAATGGCTTAACGTTTGCAGCTGAGCCATGGCAAAAGCCATTTCTGCTCAGTGTGGATTGTAAGCCCACTGGTTCTTAGGCTGTCTTCATGTTAGATTGTTCTAGGACACTGACCATAGGATGCTTTTCAAATGGCCAATGTCTACCATGTTGAGATCTGCCAAATAGCAAATCAACCTTTATAATTAAAGTTGACAAGCTGACAACAAAAATGAGTGTATATTTGCATATATATAAATTTTTATGTCACATTGCCGTCTGTGCACTTCTTTGCCTCTTGTCAATAGCCGAGGGCTGGTTTCACTGCACCAGGAGCACGCTATATTCCAAGGCCTTCAGACAGCTCCCCTTCGCCCTAGTGAGTCTGTTGATTAATTTTGGACACTTCTTAATTAACACCCCAAAGGAGGTCTAGGTCATAAGCCTATAGTCTATAAAAAGCAAGTGAGTATGAAGAAGAAGAATGACCCAAGGAGACAGGCACACTCTTTCCAAATGATGTTTTAAGAACATTGAGTCTCTTTCAAGTCAGGATTGTATCTGGCAATGCCTAGGGAAAATGTAGGCCTTTAATCAGGGCAAAAATAGACATTTGTGTGGGTCTGATTTAATTTACTTTTGACACAGAGAGGAGTGATAGATGTTCCTTGACAGGGGAAACATGGCACCACAGCATGGTAATGGTGCCAGTGGCCTTGATTAGTAATGGCAACATTTGACCTCCAGGCAGAAGAGCTGATAGATGAGAGAAAAGAGAAGTAATTAGGACAGTACCATGAGGTAGATAACTTGCTAAATGTACCCAAATCTGTGAAATCTAATGATGGGACCAAGGAGTCCTAAGCTTGTGGAAGCTTTTATGAGTTTGTCTATAGATATCAGCTTCTCATGTGTGAAGATTACTTATGATAACTCTGGTTCCACCGGGGATACAAAACAGACTAGAGCTCACATCTTCCCATAAATCTTCCCATGAGAACTGAATCATTTGTTAAACCAACTGTTGCATCTGGGTATGTGCTACAACAGAGCCTTCTAGTTCCTGGGTCTACAGGGTCAAGAACAGATGTACACTCAGCTATGACTGCTTAGCAAAAAAGCTAGACTCAACTGTCAAGACAGGCTAGAGTCAGGCTGGAGAAATGGTTCAGTGGTTGAAAGCACTGGCTACTCTTCCAGAAGACCTGGTTTCTGTTGCCAGCACCCACATGATGGTTCACAACCATCTGTAATTCCAGTCTTGGAGTTCCAGATGCCCTCTTCTGGCTTCTGCGGGCACTGCACACATGTGGGGTATACACATACATGCAGGCAAGATATCTGTAAAAAATAAAGGTTAAAAAAATTATAAAATATATGATAACAGGCCAAAAAATGTTTCACCATGCAACATAAAGACTGGAGTTCAAATCTGGTATATGACATGGAAAGCTTCAGTTTCTAGAAGATACCTTCCTTAGTAATTAGAGAGCCACCTAGAATGACACCCGATGTTGACCTGACCTTAAGTCTTCACACATGCTTAAACACAAACATGGTCACCCCTGACCCACACATGCAAATACACATGCATGTACACACACCACACACTTACACACGCAGGGAAATAAAAGGCTGACCTACAAACTAGTAAAAGTCATAAAAGTTGTCATCCCAAGCAAACCCAATACCAAACCCAATACCAAGATAATATTTTTCACAGTATTCAATTCTGTGTCACCTGACTTGGCTAAGTCTGGTAGGAAGCATTTTTGAAGCTAAGTCATCTAATTGCACTGTTGTGCTAGCTCTGCTCAGCACCGAGCAGATCCACACTTAGAAAAGCATATGCCAGCCTATCTGTTCCTTTTCAGGAGAGAAAAAATATCCTCATGTTGATACTATATACTCCATTTATATCCTTACTAACAAATGCTGAAGTTGTTTCTTTCTCATCATGTCTGAGTTTCAAACTTGTAACCTGCAAAAGTCCATTAAGATTTCTACGTAGTTTTACACTTTGACAATAGAAAATATGGATGTGCTTTATTGAATTTTAAAGTTTCAAATAAGAACAAACGATTATAGTGGAAAATTTATGCATGTCATAATTTTAAGGTAGCAACTAAAATATAAGAAAAATTGGGGATGGAGATATGGTTCATCTGTTTAAGAGTGTTTGCTGCTCTTGAAGTTGACAAAAGTCTGGTTTCTGGCTCACACGTCAGGTGGTTCATAAGCACCTGTCACTCCAGTTGCAGGGGATCTAATGGCCACTCTTGGCCACTGAGGGTATCCACATGTAAATATGCATATACTTTTGCTGGCGCGCGCGCGCGCACACACACACACACACACACACACACACACACACACACACACACACAGAGAGAGAGAGAGAGAGAGAGAGAGAGAGAGAGAGACAGAGAGACAGAGAGAGACAGAGAGAGAGAGAGACAGAGAGAGAGAGAGACAGAGAGAGGAGAGAGAGAGCGAATTAAAAGAAATCTTATAAAAAAATAAGGAGAGTGGTTTTATGTTGTTATTTTCCCATTGGAATGATGAATGCCCTCTTCCACACATCATTCATTCAGTCCCTCAGTCAGTCAGCAAGGCTGTGAATGGTTACCTGGTAATTTCTCTGAATTAAATGTTTTGAAAACTATTGTGACTCCTAAATGAAATAGTGGCATTACAGACTGGCTGCAGCCTTTGCAGTTCAAGACTGCTGATCTCACAAAATGGCAGGGCACATTTCTTCACAACTTAAGTGAGGGGTGAGACTGATATTGGCCAAAGGGCAATAAAGTGTCATAAAGCAAACTGAGCCTTGAGATGCCCTACACTGGTGCCCTAGAAGGCTTACTTGCCTGATGGGGAAAGAACCACAGACTGAGTTGTCAACCAACCTGTTGCATTATGAAGAAATTGTACAAAAACGAAACATTTATGATGTTAGTATGTGTGTGTGTGTTTCCATTTCTATAAAAAGACACAAAAGAATTATTAGGAAATAATCATTAATAAACTTGCTAAAGCACTAGTGCCAAGTTTTAACTGTTTTCCAAGCCCTCGTTTCATAAATGCATACTCCCATGTAACAACCAAAGTCACTTGGAAATATTTGTATTACATTGTTATATTCAATATGTGCTACTGAATGTCGTTATTCAAATTCATTTCTCACCCACCAAAGTGGGCACTTTGGAAGGATG